>NC_073305.1:66308302-66630177 GCF_027595985.1 Sorex araneus | reverse complement strand
GCCCTCTGTCCACTGGGGTCCCTCTCTCTTGTAAGTACCCTCCCTCTGTCTTCACGGGCCTGTGCACCTGGTCTTCTCTCTGCTGGATTCACGCTTCCCTTCCTCACACCTTGACTTGACTGGCCTCTCCTCAGCTTCTCTGTCCAGGGCACAGCACCACAAGCCTGCTCTTCACAGTGCGAATACGATGTCCCTTGGTTGGTTTTGGCTTGCTTTGATTTTGGACTGTGCTAGGCTTAACCCTGGCTCTCTGCTCAGGGATCACTCTTGGTGGGCCCTGGGGAACCCTAGGGGGTGCCAGGGGTCAAATGCTCTATCGGCTGCACTATCATTCTGGTCCTGCTATGTATTTTCTTCCCATTTACCTGAACGAACACTGGATGAAGGATCCTGCCTCCCAACAGAGCTCCAAGAGGGCAGGACCTACAATATTTTACCCTCAGTTCCTAACAATTTATAGCACAGATGATCCTGAGCACCACCAGACATCACCCCTGAGCACTGAGCCAATGGCCCCCGAGCACAGAGTTCGACTTGGGTTAGCGTCATAAACCTTACACTTCTGGAGGCCAGGGCCATAGTACAGTGGGTAGGGCACTTACTTTGCACGTGGCAAACCTGGGTTTAATCCCTGGTTTCCCTTATGGTCTCTCACACCTACCAAGAGTTATTCCTGAGCACAGAGTCAGGAGTAAGTCCTGAGCACTGCTGGATGTGACCCCGAAACCAAAAATATAAATAAATAAATCATATACCTCTCACTGTCATAGAGACTCAAATAGTGTATAAAACTCTACACTGCAACAAATACTTAAAAAATTCTCATTTGTGACAAATTTCTACCACATATTACAAAGGTAAGGAGAATGACACAATGAACACTCATGTACACTCATCTTTGACTGCGACAGAATCCTCAGTCACTTTCACAACAAATAATGTTTTGGAACTACAGGAGAAAGAGAATCATTTCCAAACTGTTCTTTCTCAATGCCTTTAGAAAATTAAACTGTGGCCACATGAAAGTTCTTACAGAACTGTGAACAGAGTACAGGGGTCAGTTGAAAAATTCAAATGAGCTTGGTGACAAAAAATTTCCCTTCCTACAAGACGTTTCCTGTCTCTACCTCTCTCAAGCAGGCAATTTCTGCACCCCCTTTTGTTCCGCTGAGACAAGGAAAACCTGCTCTAATGGGATAGGAAGAAGGTTAGTAAAAGTAGGACTAAAGCCCTGGGTTTTCACTCAGATGCCATTTCTGCCTCCCAGGTGTCACTATAAGAAATGCTCCGTGGGTCAGGAAATTCTATTTATAGCAACTGCTTAGCGAGTGGAGCGGCAGCACGCAGGTTTTGTTTAAGATCACAGTCGTGGAAATGTTTCCCTGGAAAAGAAGCTACATTCAGTGCAAGAGACAAAGTGTTATGACTTAAGTATTCTGAAGTGGAATGATAAAGGGTAGAATTTGTTTGCCCCAAAGGACTAAACATGATCAGAGAGATACTTCAGGGTTAAGATGCCTGCCTTGCACGTGATAAGCCAGGTTCAATCACCAGCACTGAATAGGATCCTCGCCCTCCAGTACTGCTTCCGGGAATGATCTTGAGTACAGAGACAGGAGTAAGCCCTGAGCACGGCAGGGCGTGGTTTGAAAACCAAACAAACAGAAAACAGTAAGAAATTTGCAGTCATGTTGCTCAATTCAGTATTAAGTAGACTGGTCAAGCTTGGCTGTTAGAATGGACTTACTGTACAGGATTCTCTTCACCATACAAGAAAAGGACCAGGAATCTAAAATGCTCTGATTTATTTGCACACTTACAGAATCATTGTGAATCTTTGCATAGGAGTGCAAAATGACAGTGGCAGAAAACACTTCTTTTTGTGTGGGGAGAAAAAGTCAAGAAAGGCAATATTATATAAAGAGTATCAGAAGACAGTTAATGAGACACAGTAATTATTGAAGATGTTTTTAACTAGAGGGCTGAAGCAATAGTATGGCAGGTAAGGCACTTGCCTTGCATGTGGCCGACCTGGGTTGGATCCCTGGCGCCTCATATGGTTCCCTGAGCCCACCAGGAGCGATCTCTGACTGTAGAGCCAGGAGTAAGCCCTGAGCACAGCTGGCTGTGGCCCCAAAACAAAATAAAAAAAAAAAAGAATTTTCTAAAATTAAAATTTCAGGGGCTGGAGTGATAGCACAGCGGGTAGGGCATTTGCCTTGCTCACGGCCGACCCGAGTTCGATTCCCAGCATCCCATATGGTCCCCTGAGCACCATCTGGGATAATTCCTGAGTGTAGAGCCAGGGGTGATCCCTGTGCATCACCGGGTGTGACCCAAAAAGTGAAAAAAAAAAATTAATTAAATTAAGTTAAAATTTCATTAAGTATTAAAAGACTTTAAATTTTTGGTACTCAGAAGACGTAAACTTCCAGGAGAAGATATGTGCCAGTAAGTTACATATATTTCTCAAATCCAGATAAAAGGAGAGCAGAAAAAGATGAATTCTGGAGGATCCAATCAGATTCTGTGGAGGTGTTTTCCTGCTTGCATCCTTATTGTCTTGACAAAGCAGGGACACAGAAAATGTGTGTTCAACTAAGCTCTGGGTGAGGATGAGTATAATTACTGACCTTATACCTTGCCTACATAATCAGGGCCACTTCAATTTTCAACAGCTAAGAGTTTTGAAATTCTGAATCAGGGTGTACAGAAAAGACTGGATAAATCAGATCGGAAAGAAAATGTGTTAAGAAGGCATAGCCTTTTGTACTTTTGCTGTTACATAAAAATCATTGCTACATTCAGTAATACTTTGCAGTCCCCCCAGACTCTGAATTCAAGGAAGGCAGGAACCACAACTGTCTTATTTTCTACCTTCTAACAGTGCCTGAGAAGATAGCAAATGCTACTATTTCCTGTTAAACAAACAACTGAAGCAATACAAGCAAAAATAATACTAGCAACTTGGTGTTAAATTTGATCTTAAAAAATCATTTCCACTAGGTTTCATCATAAACAGACCATAGCTAATTTCCCTCCAGAACAATCTCAGGACTCTGCTGAATTCTTTTCTTCCTTTACCAAATGGAAGCTTTAATTTTTCACTCTTGCAGCAATAAAAGATCCAAACAGGGGCTGAATCGATAGTACAGCAGTAGGGTGTTTGCCTAGCATGTGGCCAAACCAGATTCAATTCCCAGCATCTCACATGGTCCCCTGAGCACTTCCAGGAGTGCCTCCTGAGCACAGAGCCAGGATTAACCCCTGAGCGTCACCAAGTGTGACCCAAAAAGAAAAAAAAAGAAAAAAAGGATGCAAACATTCTGACCATTTCTCAATATAAGATGCTGGTAGCCACAGAGCATATTATATGGATCATACTAATTTTGTAGCACAGCGGGTAGGCCGTTTGCCTTGCACACGGCCAAACTGGGTTCGATTCCTCCGTCCCTCTCGGAGAGCCCGGCAAGCTACCAAGAGTATCCCGCCCGCACAGCAGAGCCTGACAAGCTACCTGTGGCGTATTCGATATGCCAAAAACAGTAACAACAAGTCTCACAATGGAGACATTACTGGTGCCCGCTTGAGCAAATTGATGAACAATGGGACAACAGTGCAGTGCAGTGATATATAATATATATGTATATATATATATATACACACACACACATACATGTATATATATATATGTTTTTAAATTCTATGTATTATTGTGGCACCTGAAACCATGCCCCAAATTATGAGTTCTGATAGTCAGGGCCAGAGACCTAGGTCAACAACCTCCTGCTTCGCAGGCAGGAGGCCCAGGTTCAATCCCTGGAAACTATAGCTCATGAGCACTGCCAGAAATATGATCTCAAAAAAAAAAAAAAGGCAAATAATACAAGTGTTGTAAGAGAGGCATTCAGTTGATTTGGTTCTTTTGGGTTTTAGAGCTTTAGATTTTTAGCGTCATGATTCCATACAGGGGGAAAAAATCCTTGACTGTATAATAAGCTGCTATTAGCAGTTTTGGTTTCAGCGTATGGTATAAAAAAAAAAAAAACCCTACACATGTGAAACAGGGATTTGGAAGAGAACAGTTCTTCCAACTTCAACTTGGGCATCTAAATCAGAATAACTTGGAGAGGAAAGAGAAAAAACACAGATGCCTGAGCACAGCTAAGAACTACACATGTTCTCCCCAGCACCTGGGAGGTGGGCCCAAGTACCACCTGGAGTTGTCCCTGTACCCCCTGAACCAGCATTGGAGAAAAGAACTACTTATTAAGGATAACTGCCTTCTTATTAAGAATTTCCAAAGGTGATATCAGGGCTGAAAATGTATATTTATTAAAAGTTTTTCAGTGTTTTTTTTTTCTTTTTGGGTCACACCCAGCAATGCACAGGGGTTACTCCTGGCTCTGCACTCAGGAGTTACCCCTGGCGGTGCTCAGGGACCATATGGGATGCTGGGAATCAAATTCGGGTCGGCTGTATCTCGGCGAATGCCCTACCTGCTGTGCTATCGCTCCAGCCCCTCAGGGATCACTCTTGACATGGCTCAGGGAACCATATGTGGTGCTGGAGATCAGCCCAGGTTGGCTGCATGCAAGGCTAGTGTCCTACCTGCTCTACTATTGCTCCTCAATATCTCTTTTAAGGCAGACCAGATGGGTGGTTCTTTTTGCTTTGTTTGGCCACACCCTTTGGGGTTCTCAGGGCCTACTCTTGGCTCAGTCAGTGCTCAGGGGTCATTCCTGGTGGCACTTGGGGGAATGTGTGGGCCCAAGAATCACAGCTGGACTTCTTTCATACAAAGCTGTATGTATTAATTCATTGATCTATCTCTTTGGCCCTGATTCTTAAATTTCAATGTGTCTGTCCTCTGGGAGTCTTGTTGGAATGTAGGTCCTGTAGGCCTGGGTCGGAGCCTGTGATTCAGAACTTCGAACATGCTCTAGGGTGATCAATGCTGCTGCGCCCTGGTCTATGCTTGGGATTGGGTCAAGCTTATGTTTAAGCTTTTTGTGCAGTATTTAAGTCTTTTGCATATGGGCCAAGAGACAGCAATGGTGTAAAGGCATTTGCCGTGCATCCTGTTGATCCTGGTTTGAAGCTCTGGCACCCATAAATGGCTCCTTAAGTGTTGAGCCAAGAGTAACCCCTGAACATTACTAGCTGTGGCACAAAAACAAACAGAAAATCTTATAAGTTTCATGTCATATTCTTAGTTCTTAAGTTATGGATGCAATTAGGTGTTGCCTTTACTTTTCACTTTAAACATAGAAGGAGAAACTTCCATCACTGTAAGTGCTATAAAGAGAATATTTAGGGCTTCCATGTTTCCTTTCAAGGGTAGAGTGGGCAAGTCAGGCCTTCTTCATTTAAGCAACTTTTCTTTCTTGATTAAAGGATGCAAAGCTATTCTCAGCAGAATATGCATTCTCCAAATTTCTATGACTTCCATTCCTTTTAGATTATTCAGTCTCTTCTGAAGTGAGATCTGAATCTCAAAACTCAATTTTTTTTGGGAAACAAAGTTTTATAAGACATCTTGGGTATAAGTATGATAAAATCACTGTTATTTCACCTAACAGAATACATAAGTTGTGAGACTTTGGAATATGCCTATCATGTAGGATTTGGTATAATTACAATGTTTGAGTGTAAAAATTTGTGAAGCATGAATATATACTTGCTATTGTCATTATTTTTAGAGCAACTTAACTCTAGAACAAGCACAGAAAAGAAAGCTAAGAAAAACAAACTGCAAAATTCTATGATGAAATAGATGCTGTGTGTGTAACCAGTAAACTCTTTTATGCAAACTAATAAAAGAATGATAGTGTAGTACATTTAATAAATTAAGAATAATGATCAAAGCTGTGCAGAGTTTCAAATCTGCTTAATTCTATGCTTGAAGAGTCAGGAGCCAGAAATAAAAACCACTTCACGAGTATTTGCCAAGAATCCTGATTTTGTAAGTTGTTATATAAATCAGTTTTCATCTGAAATCATAATACTTTTCTTGGAAGTAAGAAGTGGTTCTTAATTGGGGTGATTTTGATTCCCAGGGAACATTTGTGACACCACCAGACAGCATCTTGGGGATAGCGCGCAGAGACAGGGTACCAAGCTTCCTAAAATGACAACCCAGGAAAGAATTAAATGACCCAGGACCAGGAATTTTAGTTCAACTGTGGAGCACTTGTCTCGCATGTGTGAAGCCCTGGGTTCAATCCCCTCACCTCCAGAAAAGAATAAAATGATCCAGATGGTGTGTGCCAAAGATAAGTAAGATTACAGTAGAGTATCTTACAAACATTATACTCAGACAATATGAATTAGTGAAGAGGCTGGGTTATAAAGGTTTACAATTGAATTATTACACTCTAGTAATCCCAGCTAATATGTAACAAGCACTGTCAGCAACACTATAGAGTCAAGACTCACTTTAAGGCTGGTGTAGCTGCTATGTGCTGCTGTGCTGCTCTGAGTTGAAAATAATTTGTTCTAAGTAGGTCAAAAGTTGCCCGTTAAGTAGGTGAAAAGTTGCCCCAATGAATCATGCTGAGGCCTCTCATGTATTTACTCTTTGCACTCACCAATTAAGGATCTGCTATATAGTAGGACTCAGAAAAAAATGGAGGCTAAAATAATAACTACAAGAAAAAGAAAACCGAACCACAAATAAAACCCAGTCTCTAGTCATAAGAACTCAACAGTCTAGGGTAAAGACAGGTGAACATACAGCTCAAAACTTAGGGGATAAGTCCCAAGGACTAAAAAGAAAAGAAAAATGTTGGGCTCACTGAAACACAGGGAGTGAGAGACCCTTAAAAGGAGACTCTTTCCTCCACAAGTTGGTGACCAAATGCCAGTATAAGATTAGATAAAAGATTTCCCACATTGTTCTGCCCCATCCACCTACCAACATCATCAAAAGGACCTTTTCCTTAGAATGAAAAATATCCCAGGGATCTAAGTTCCTTGATCCTGAAGATAATTGTTTTGTTTCAATGTTGAGACCATAATTCCAAACCTCACGACTCACAGAAAGACGGGAGAGCAGTTAAGAATACAAGCTGAGGGGCTGGAGTGATAGCACAGCGGGTAGGGCGTTTGCCTTGCACGCGGTCGACCCGGGTTCGATTCCCAGCATCCCATATGGTCCCCTGAGCACCGCCAGGGGTAATTCCTGAGTGCAGAGCCAGGAGTGACCCCTGTGCATCGCTGGGTGTGACCCAAAAAGCAAAAAAAAAAAGAATACAAGGGGTCAGAACGATAGAAGGGCAGGTAAGGCATTCGCCTTGCACGCAGCTGACCGGGATTTGATCCCCGGCATCCCATATGGTGCCCTAAGCACCACCAGAAATAATTCCTGAATGCAGAGCCGAGAGTAACCCCTGAGCATCGCCAGGTGTTCCCATAAAGGAAAAGAAAAAAATGTACAAGCTGAGAGTCGGAGAGACAGTACAGGGGTTAAGGTGCTTTTTCTTGCACGTGGCTGAGACCAATTCAGTCTCCAGAATGGCACATGGTTGAACAGCACCAGGAGTGATTCTTGGGCATAGCTGGTTATGGCCCAAAATTTGAGCGGGGAGAAAAAAAAGCTACACAACTGGAAAACTGAGTTTGTAACATTAAAAAAATTACTTACCCTCTCTAAACTTCAGATTTAACATTAATTTAAAAATAGTAACACATGTAGGGGCTGGAGCGATAGCACAGCGGGTAGGGCGTTTCCCTTGCACGCGGCCGACCCAGCCGACCCAGGTTCAAATTCCAGCATCCCATATGGTCCCCTGAGCACCGCCAGGACTAATTCCTGAGTGCAGAGCCAGGAATAACCCCTGTGCATGCCAGGTGTGACCCAAAAACAAAACAAAACAAAACAAAAAATAATAAAAAAAGGGGGCTGGAGCGATAGCACAACGGGTAGGGCAGTTTGCCTTGCACACGGACGACCCAGGTTCGAATCCCAGCATCCCATATGGTCCCCTGAGCACCGCCAGGAGTAATTTCTGAGTGTAGAACCAGGAGTAACCCCTGTGCATCGCCAGGTGTGACCCAAAAAGCAAAATAAATAAATAAATAAATAAAATAAAAATAGCAGCACATGTAAATAACAGCACAATAGTAAATAGTATTTGGGCTAGAGAAACAGAACTGTAAGTACGGTGCTGGCCTTACATGTGGCTGACTTGAGTTCGATCCCTGGCATCCTTTGTAGTCCCTTAAATGCCACCAGGAGTGATCTCTGAGCTCACAGCAGGAATAAGTCCTGAGTGTCATCAGGTACAGCTCCTCTCACAAATAAATAAATAATAAATAATATCTCATTGGTTTGGCTGAGGTATTGTAGGTAAGTTATTTAGCAAAGGACCTAGCAAAACAGAACTCTCAATAAATGCTTGTTTTATTACTGTTGCATTTTAAGTAAAGAAAATATATGGGGGAGCTGGATCAATAGCACAGTGGGTAGGGCATTTGCCTTGCACGCGGCCGACCCGGGTTCTAATCCCAGCATCCCATATGGTCCCCTGAGCACTGCCAGGAGTGATTCCTGAGTGAAGAGCCAGGAGTGACCCCTGTGCATCGCCAGGTGTGACCCAAAAAACCAAAAAAAAAAAAAAAAAAAAGAATAAAATGTTCACTGCAGGGGCTGGAGCGATAGCACAGAGGGTAGGGTGTTTCTCTTGGACCAGGCCAACCCAGGTTCAATCCTCGGCATCCCATATGGTCCTCTGAGCATTGCTAGGAGTGATTCCTGAGTGTAGAGATAGGAGTAACCCCTGAGCATCGCCAGGTGTGACCCAAAAAGCCAAAAATAAATAAAATGATGAAACTACAAAAGTTAATTAATTAAAGTAAAATAAAATGTTCATTGCAGAGCTGGAGCGATAGTACAGTGGGCTGGGCATTTGTCTTGCATGTGGTTGACCTGGGTTCGATCCCTGGCATTCCATATGGTACCCTGAGTCCCATCAGAGGTGATCCCTGAGTGCAGAGCTAGGAGTAAGCTCTTGAGCACTGCTCACCAAACACCAAAAAAAAAAAAAAGGTAACAAAATGAAACTTTTACTGTTAATCAATAACTCATATTTGTAAAAAAGAAAATAGGTAAAGCCAATTGTTTCTAACTGCCTGAGTTAGTGAACTACCAAAATGAGTGAGCTATATTTAGCCAAACAACTGGCTCCTGGCCTACACAATGAAAAATGGAATCTATCAAGGCAGCAAGCCTTGTGTGGCCTTATGCTCTGGAAACACATCACCTTGATAAATAATGATTTTTCCCCCTGTACCTTTAATTTGTCTATGTCAAGCCTCACCCCTACTTGAGGTTACCTTAAAAAAGGGGGGCTGGGGGATGGAACAAGAACATCAGATATGATGCTTTGTTCTCTTTACATAGAGAGAGAACAAAACTAGAACAATAACTGTAATTCCCATTATTATTTATTTTGCTTTTTTTAGAGATACATTTGGATGTTCTAGGAAATCAACCTCAAGCTTAATGTTAAAGGAAGGTTTCAAACTTCACTGCTTCAGGTCCGCTCTCATGCAAGTAATTTTAGGCTGACTGCCCTCACTCTAAACCAGAATTTGCTCAGAGCCCCGTGACCTTACTCATCAAGCTATTTTCACAATTTACCCTTCTCCAGGCGGGACATGATGCATTGAGCTGTCTACTAAATTCCACCAAGAAATATCTATTTTTCACGGAGGAAATCCTTGGACCATGTAGAAATTTTGGGCTATCTCTGCTCTGCCGCTCACTTATTTGGTCCTTCACAACTGACACGTATCCTTGGGCTGGAATTCGTGCTATAGAATGCTCTTTTTGCTATTGATGTTTTTTGTTTTGGGGCTACATTAGGGCTTCCTCTTGGTTCTGCTCTCAGGAATCACTTCCAGTGGTGCTCCAGAAACCATATGGGATGCCAGGTTTGAATGCCGGTCTGCCATCCAGGGTCTGCCATATGCAACACAAGTGCCCAATCCCATGTGCTCTCTCTTCAGGCCCCTAGAATGTTCTTGGAGTGCTCAAGCTTGGCAGAGAAATGAAATAAACCGAGAAACAGCAAACCAGTTAAGCCACCACTCTATTAGTCCTTTCCCACACCCTCAGCTTTGGATTTCTCCTGTCTCTCGGGCCAGTCTGTTCTTGCCTTCTGCGATATGTTCTGAACTTGAAATGTCAGGCACTTCTTTAATGGCAAACAAGTTCTTTTAAAATGTTTGGGGGTGGCTTTTTCTCTAAATGTGCCTAACTAGATGACCACCACCCATGCGAACTACAAGAAAAGGTGGCTCTTTGCACCTAACAGATGTGTGTGCGAGCTTGTGTTATGTCGTATGTACATACGACATAGGTCCCTTTTGATTTTAAGAGTAGATGTTGGAGGCAGGAGACACAGCACAGCAGGCAAGGCTGCTGCTGTCTTGCACGGGATCAACCCGGGTTGGGTCCAAGGCACCCCATGTGGTCCTCTGATCCCCTCCAAGAGTGATCCCTGAGCACAGAGCCAGGAGTAAGCCCTGAGCAGCGCCTGGTGTAATCCAAATAAATAAATAAATAAATAAATAAATAAATAAATAGCGGATATCGTAAAGGCCTTTAGATACAGAAGCTGGGACGTGAGGATAAAGTAACCCACGCCTGGCAACTTGCAAAGAAAGCGTGTTAAGGACGGACCCGTCCACTCCGGGAGACGCGCCAGCACAGCCGCTCTAACAGCTCTCCCTGGCCAGGCTGAGCCCTCGACAAAGCCGGGCTCTAAGTGCCCGTCCCACACTCACACCCCAGAAGGCAGGATCCACACCCTCCCCCTCCCCGAGCCGCCGCCTCGGAGGGGGCTGCACCCCTGTCCCCTTCCTGCTCCGAAAACCTGGAGCCCCGTCAATATCCGCGGGCGCCCGGGCCCGGGTCCGGGGTCCGAGCGAGCCGGCTCAAACCCCAGCGCCGAGAGCGGAAGAAAGGACCCCCCAGCGGTGCGGCCTCCCGTCCGGAGGGCCCGGGCAGCCCGCGGCGGGCGCGCAGAGCCGCCCTAACGCCCGGGTCCTGCTCCCCGAGACCCCCGCCCCGCCTCCCCGGGGGACGCCCCCCGCCCCCGGAACGGTGCCCGGGAGGGGCAGCCCCCACTCACCCCACAACGGAAATCATCATGGCAGCCACCACCAGGTAGTTGGTCTGGTAATAGAGCAGGTTGCTCACCACCCGGTTGTTCCATTTGGAAACGTCCGCGAAGTCGGGCCGCGCGAAGCGGTCGGAGCCGGGGAAGAAGTCGTCCCAGGCGCGCAGCGGCGCGACGTGCACGTCCATGGCTCGGCGTCCGCGGCTCGCCTCTGGAATCCGGGGCGGGCGGCGGCGGCAAGCGGCCCGCCGAGCTGCGCCGGGCGGAGACGGCCGAGTGCGGGCGGCTCTGCGGTTGGAGCGCGGCGCGGCGCTGGAGATTGGAAGCGGAAGGGCGTATTTGGCCGGCTTTTCCTTTTGATTGGTTCTAAGGGCTACGTTGCAGGAAAACAGGGGCTGGCGACCGAGCCAGGCATCGAGTGCACAACGGGGCTGCAATGACAGAAAGAAGCCGAGATCAGCTGATGGAAGTGAGGTGGCCGGGACTTCCGTGACAGTCCCAATACAAGCGACCTCCTTTGAAACGCCCGCTGTGAGTGCTGTACTCAGGAGTGTTCTTGACCTTAGGGGGAAACCTTAGCAGCTCCTCAGCTGCCAGTGTGTCAAGGAAATGGAATGGAAGGCGATCGGGTTACTGCACAATGAGCCGGTCTGGAAAACTGCGCAGTTACTCACCTCTGCGCATCTGAATGCAATTCTCATGTTTTCTCTGGTTCACCATGAGTCACCGTGAGTGAAATCAGAGAAGCAAAATGGGAAGAAGGGTGTCTAGAATAGGACTGCTTTGTACTTTCACTTCTCTATTCTCTGCTGGCTAGACTGTTAAAGTACTTTGCCATTGTGATAAAGTGGTACTGGGAGCACCTTTGCCCACAACTGGGCACTTTGTTTAAAATTTGAACAGTGGCCTGCAGTGATCTAATTGTTTTGTACCTAGAATAATTTTCAGCTCTTTGTACCTAAAGCTGAACTGTGGATCCACTCCAAAAGAGCTCTCTTAGGTTTACCCTAATATCTGGGGACTAGTTTTACTGAGATAGCACAGTCTTTCAGTGGATAAAGTGATAGCTTTATACTCCAGCCCAAAGAACTGCTAAGAGTTATATGTTGAAAATTCCCCTTCAAGGGTCTTTTTGCTAAGGGATGGTTGGTACAGTGAACCTCCTTTTTGCTAGAATGAGGAAGTACTGCTTTGGTTAAAAATTTCCTTTTGTGTCAAGCAGATTTGTAAGATGTTAGTGTCTGAGATGAGTCTCTAAACCTGGAAGTAGTTGCTGCCTCCAGGCCCACTCTTGGACCTGTGGGTCACCCGTAGTGCTCCAGGGATCATGTGATGAATAAACTATGCTCCTGGCCTCCAGCATGCAAAACTTGCTTATTTAGTATCTCACCAGCCCAAGTGATTGCTCTCTTAAAAACTTAAATTAGGGGACTGGAGTGATAGCACAGCCGGGTAGGGCGTTTGTCTTGCACGCGGTTGACCCGGGTTCGATTCCCAGCATCACATATGGTCCTGAGCCAGGAGTAATTCCTGAGTGCAGAGCCAGGAGTAACCCCTGTGTATCGCTCTGGGTATGACCCCCCCAAAAAAAGCACCTTAAATTCGTTGTTCTGAAAGCACCACAATTTTTAAATTGGAAAGCAACTAAGTACACATAGTGCAAAATCTAGAGGTCTAATTGAATTTTCGCTGGTGATTCAAAAGACAGTAGAGACACTTACAATGACTGAACTGTCTTGCTATTGAAGTGTAGGAAAGTTTGGTGATTGAATAAAATCAGTGTTAAAACATAACCTAGATGGTACTTTTGGAAAAATGTTTAAAATATGGGTCAGGGAGCTAGCTTAAAGGACTGGATTGGACGGTTTGTATGTGAGAGAGGCTTGTGCATGGTTCCCTGAGCATCAGCGAGAAGTGACCCCTGACCACTGCCAGGTGGGGTCCCAATCAATGTCAAAAGAAATAGAAAAGGTGAAAATGTCTCTGAGCTTTACATTTTTCTTGATTCTAGTAAAAGGGAAAGTTTAATATCAGCGAGAGTAACATTAGAATCTTAGTTCTCCTATTTGAAGTGAGAGACTTTGGAAAAAATACTTACTCCACTCCAGCCTTGGTTTCTTTATGTGTAAGCACTGTAGCACTGTCATCCCGTTGTTCATTGATTTGCTCGAGCGGGCACCAGTAACGTCTCCATTGTGAGACTTGTTGTTAGTGTTTTTGGCACATCAGATATGCCACGGGTAGCTTGCCAAGCTCAGCCATGCTGCCATGCGGGCTCCATACTCTCAGTAGCTTGCCAAGCTCTCTGAGAGGGATGGAGGGATCAAACCCGGGTCTGCTGTGTGCAAGACAAACGCCCTACCCACTGTGCTAAAGTGGGGTGAATAAGAACGGCTGACATTTAGACCATGAATGCTGTGAAGAGCTTAGTGTGTAGTACTTGGTCACAGATGTTTCTGTCATTGTTATTAATTAATAATAGTATAAGCCACGAATCATCTGTATGGTATTAATAATGTCTTAATTTATTTTCAGTGTTTTTATAAATAAGCATCTGCTGACTTTTTCTGTCGTTTTTGCAATTTTATTGCTGTGCTAGTATCTGAGTAGACTTGATAAAGGTTGAAATATTTTTGTTCTGTTTTGTTTGTTTGAGGGACTATAACTGGCAGGGCAGAGGGCTTTCTCCTGTCTCTGTGCCCACGGACACTACTGGCTGGATTTAGGGCACCATATGGGGTGCCAAGGATTGAACCTGGACTGGCTGTGTGCAAGACAAGTGCCCTACCCACTGTACTATAGTTCTGGCCCCGAGTTTGATGCCAACAGATACTTTGAATCTTCCCCAAGATCCATGAAATCACTGTACAAGATCTTTTATTTTTATTTTAGGTTTTGGACCACACCTGGTAATACTCAATGGTTGCTCCAAGCTCAGTACTCAGGAATCACTCCTGGCAGTGCTCAGGGGACATAGGGGATGCCAAGGATCAAATCCAAGTTGGCTGCATACAAGGCAAGCATCCTACCAGCTGTGCTATTCTCCAACCCCAAGATTTTTTTTATTAAAGAATCATTGTATTGTTTTTGTTTTTGTTTTTTTTCTTTTTGGGTCACACCTGGCGATGCACAGGGGTTACTCCTGGCTTTGCACTCAGGAATCACCCCTGGCGGTGCTCAGGGGACCATATGGGATGCTGGGAATTGAACCCGGGTCGGCCGCGTGCAAGGCAAACGCCCTACCCGCTGTGCTATCTCTCCAGCCCCTAAAGAATCATTGTAGAAGGTATGTTTGCGCGTGTGTGTTTGCAAAGTTGTGGAAAGAGTTTTGGATACAATTTCACAAAGATGTGGAAAGAGGTTTGGATACAAATTTGCCAGATCTGGGTGCTCAGTGACCAGTGAGGTGTGGAAGAATTTCCAGAGGATTCAGAATTTCACGTAGCGGCATTGTGGGTAGGTTGAGTAAATTATCTCAGCCAAAGCTGTAGTGGGAGCCCCAGAAGGCACTCACACCTGTTGGAGAGATTAGTGAGCACTAGAGAACTGTGACTAAGAACTGTTATCTCCCGATTGCTCAATACTACTTGACCATAAGCTGTCAAGTGTGTGTTAGTAACAATATGATGACTCATTAATCATGGGCAACTAATATCTAGCAAATATTTATTCAGTGAGTTTTCATTTGCTTAAATTTCCAGAGAGGTTTAAAATGAAAGAAAAAGAGAAAGAGAGAAAAGAGAGAAAGAAAAACCAACAAATATAGTTACCTATAATATGACTCTTTCCCAAAACTTTAACCATGCTCCTTTCTTTGACTATATATAAATTTTTCTCTACACATTTATGCCTGTATCATAAAATCATTTTAAACAAAATTGAATACATATTTTTTTTTTTTTACTTTTTGAGTCACACCCAGCGATGCTCAGGGGTTACTCCTGGCTCTGCACTCAGAAATTACTCCTGATGATGCCTGGGGAACCACATGAGGTTCCAGGGATCGAACCAGGGTCAGCCACGTGCAAGGCAAACTCTTTCCGGCTGTGCTATGGGCAGTCCCCAAAATGGGATACTTTGTCTCAGGTACTGAAATGCTATTAGCAGTGCTTCCTTGTCACATTTCAATTAGGGGAGGTCAGATTCACTGTAGAGGCTTTCCTGGGTCTCTTAGACCCAGGTTTGTGCTTCTAGATACATATTTATTGGATATTTATCAGTGTAGATAAATCAAAGAGGATAGTCCAATAGTTCACGATATAAACATTTAAAGTGAAAGTGCTCTGAGACATGTGATCCAGAGGCCAGTGTCTCTTGTCATGGACGTGGAAACTGAACTCTCCAACCCATCCCCCAAACCCCATTACTGCCTGGCACTGACTCTCAGCTCAAAGAGTGCTATTGAATTGAACCTGATTAAGGATAATAAAGGACAAAAGATTAAATAACATAATTTATTCACAGACTATTTTTCTGAGCATTCATTAGGCTTTACAGACTCTATATCAGTGGTTTTCAAGCTTCAATTTTGCACAGAATCAACAAGGTGTTACAGATGATTGGGGCCTGAAAATACACATTTGTGGCAAGTTTCCAAAAGATGCTGATTTGGCTAACCATAATCAGACAATATTTTGAGAACTATTGTGGAATTTGTTTATTTTTTCAACAATCTCACAAGATATTTAATATCATTATACTCAATTTACAAAGAAGACATGGAAGTGTCATGGACTTATAATAAAAAAAAATAGTGGGTGGGGCTGGGGATGTAGCTCAGTGGAATAGCACTTATTTTGCATGCTTAAGGCCCAGGGTTTGATCCCCTTGCTCTGTCTCCCAAAAAGTGGATTATGCAGGATTTAAACTATGATATTAGGGACTAGAGCGATAGTATAGCAGGCAGGGCCCTTGCCTTGCACAGAGCTAGAAGTAAACCCTAGGTATCACCAAGTGTGGCCCCAAACCAAAAGTGAATAAATAAATTTCTGATATTAAATGTTCTTCTATTTTTATTATCCAAAGGGATATGTATATTATGCATTTTTTTCAGAGTATGAGTTACTTTTGTTGTATTTTCTCTTTTTTTTTTTGGCTTTTTGGGTCGCACCCGGCAATGCACAGGGGTTACTCCTAGCTCTGCACTCAGGAATTACCCCTGGCAGTGCTCAGGGGACCATATAGGATGCTGGGAATCGAACCTGGATCAGCCACATGGAAGGCAAACGCCCTACCCGCTGTGCTATTGCTCTAGCCCCTTTTGTATTTTTTCAGTTCACTTGTTTTGCTTACTTGTATTTTACATGAGAGAAATCATCCTGTAATTTGTATTCTATTTCTTAATTATTTTTTTAAGTTAAATCATAATGAGATAGCTACAAAGTTGTTCATGATTGGATTTCAGTTGTATAATATTCCTAAACCCATCCCTTCACCAGTGCACATTTTCCACCACCAGTGTTCCCAGCTTTCCCACTCCCATCACACATATATATGTGCATATATGTACATATATATCTTTAACTTGATAATTTTGCTGTATTCAGTCACACACATATCCATCTATCTTCCTCCTGCTCTATTTCTCACTCTGCAAGAAAGAGTCCAATTTTCTATTTTCTTTTTTCATTTGTGAATTGTGCTCAGGGGCTTACTTCTGCCTCTGCCCTGAGGAATCACTCCTACTGGGGTCGGGGGACCACATGGGATGACAGGGGTAGAATCCAGGTCAACCACATGCAAGACAAATGCCCTACCCATTGTATTATCATTCTGATCCAAATAGTCCAACTTTCTATCACCGTTTATCTTTAGGTGATAAAATTATGCATATTAGAAATTATTCTTTAATTTTTATGCCTTTAAAAAAATACCTTTTTCCGGGGGCTGGAGTGATAGCACAGTGGGTAGGGCATTTGCTTTGCACTCGGCTGACTCGGGTTTGATTCCCAGCATCCCATATGGTCCCCCGAGCACTGCCAGGAGTAACCCCAGAGCATCGCCTAGTATGACCCAAAAAGCCAAATAAATAAATAAATAAATAAATAAATAAATAAATAAAACCTTTTTCCTAGTAAATGTAATGTATATAACATATTCATTATGTGTGTATGTATATCATCATCATTATCATCATCATCCCGTTGATCCTCAAATTTCTCGAGCAGTCTCAGTAATGTCTCCATTCGTCCAAGCCCTGAGATTTCAGAAGCCTCTCTCTACTTGTCCTTCCAACGATGCTGTACTGGAGGCTCTTTCAGGGTCAGGGGAATGAGACCCAACTTGTTACTGGTTTTGGCATATTAATACACCATAGGGACCTTGCGAGGTTCTCCCATGTGGGCAGGAAATTCTGAGTAGTTTGCCGGGTTCTCCCAGAGGGAGAAGTAGGCTATAAGATATACATGTATGTATATATGTATACTTTTTCTTTCCCAGAAAATAAATTCAATTTAATAACGAGCAATTTAATGGCTCAATGACCTGAATGCATACTTTGCATGCAGAAGACTGAGTTAGATACTTAGTACCACATTGTCTCCTGAGCAGACTGTGGCCCAAATGCCAAAAAAATTGGACAGGGTGCAGTGAAATAGCATAGGAATGAAGGGACATGCTCTGTCTGAACTCCATCCCTCAAAACACCTGAGCACCAGAGAACAGCCCTGAACACCATAGCGCTGGCCTAGGTAATTCCTGACTCTGAGGGCGGATCAGCACCACGTGTTCAGGCCTTTGCCTGGCAGCTAAGTTGGTGGAGAATTGCTGGGAGGCCCATTGGGATCTCCTGAACACTCTTCCGAGGCAACTGCCCTACCCCCGGAAGAAATTATTTTTAGTTTGGTTTGAGTTTCTCTGAGTTGCTAATCTAACAGTATGATTTGATACTGAAATACTAATATTCAAGAGGGAGAAAGACAGGTCTTACTCACTTGGAAGGGGGTGATCCAAGGTCTGTATGCTCAGGGGTCACCTCTGGCAGTGTGTAGGGGGATGAGCATGCTAGAGATTGAACAGGGCTCCCCTGTATGCAAGCCAAGTGCCTTATTGCCTGTATTGCCCTGAGCCTAGATAAATGTTATTTAAAAATATGTCTCTTGTAACAAAATATCAGAAGCAATAGACTCAGAACTGAGCTTGACCAGGACAGAGATGTGGGGGGGGGGGGGCAGGAAGGGTGGATGTAGGGGCAAGGCATTGGCCGACCCTGAGACGGTTGAGGAGGGACTCTGACATTAGCTGGGAAGTGAGGAGGGAATCTGACATTAGCTGGGAAGTGTGGCGTTGGAATGCTGTATTCACGAAATCCTATCATTTTCATTGTAAAATTGTAAATTACGGTGACTATACTAATAAAAAAATAAAAAAATATATTGTGTCCCTTTATGCAAAGATGTTGGAACCATCTTTTAAAGTAGAAAGTGAAGATTTCTCCGGATGTTTTATCTGCTTTACAATGAAGCTCTGGGGTATTTCGGTGGTTCTTCCAGGAGTTAATTTTTATAAAACAGCATTTTTTATGATTTATATTGCATATAAATTGTATAAACAATGTATGACAACCATATTCACTCACTAGAACAACACAATACACGAGGTAAGATTTTTCTGGTTAAGTGTAGTTAATATTATTATTATTATTATTATTTTGCTTTTTGGGTCACACCCAGCGATGCTCAGGGCTTACTCCTGGCTCAGGAATTACTCTTGGCAGTGCTCCGGGGACCATATGGGATGCTGGGGATCGAACCCGGGTCTGCTGCGTGTAGGCAAACGCCCTACCTACTGTACTATCGCTCTAGCCCCTTATTATTTTGAAGCAAGAGTTTTTCATTGAATGAAACTTGCTTACAAGGATATAAGAGGAGAAAAGAGCAGAAATAAGTATTCAAGAAAACAAGCTTCTCCAGAGTGGAAATAAGAAAGCCAAGAAACATAGAGACAAACAAGCAATATATGTGTGGTCAAGGAGAACAGAGGTTTTGAAGAGTAAGCCAAGTGCAGTTAATAGCCTAATTACAAGGGAATACTTTAAAAGTCCATAGAGGAACTTCAGGGCAAGCAAGAATCTCAGGTTCGAGTCCCAGCACCGCTTGGTCGCCTCCAGTACAGCCAGGAGCACTCCCCTCCCACCCACCCCCCCAAGAGACGGGCAGAGGTTCCAAAATTACAACGGAAAAAAGAAAACAAAACACAGACCCCACCCGAACAACAAACACACCCGCCCGGAGGCCCTTAGCAACGTGAGTCAGCGGCCCTGCCCCGTGGGCGTTGGCCCCGCCCCGGTCCGATCCCGCCCTGTGACCGGCGGCCCCGCCCCGTGGTCGGAGGCCCCGCCCCGTGACCGGCGGCCCCGCCCCGCCCCGGCCCCGCCCTCCGTGAGGGCTGCCGGGAAGAGGCGGGGAACAATATGGCGGATGGCGAGGAGCCGTAAGTACCGGGTCTCTGCGGGCGTGCGGTCGGGGCTGGCTTGTGAGAGAGCGTTGGCAGGGGGCGGTCGCCGCCGCCGCCCGGAGGCCCCCCAGCCCCCCCGGCCCGTCCCCCCGCCCCCGTCTCCTCGCGGCGCCCAGCGTGTAGCGTGATGCTGACCCTTCTTTTATTCTCTCTTTCCTTTAGGGAGAAGAAAAGAAGGAGAATAGAGGAGCTGCTGGCTGAGAAGTTAGTGCTGCCGGGAGGCCGGGGCCCTCTCCGGGGACCCCCGCCTCCCTCCCCCCAGGCCTAGGGGACCAGCCGCAGCGGGCCCGGGGGCGGGGCGGGGGCCCCGGGGCGCTGGACCCCCGGCCGTGGCGGGGCGGGCCCTCGCGCCCCCTGCCCGGCCTCCTCCCCCGGGGGTCGCGGCCGCGGGGCCGCGGGCGGGGCGTCCCGGGCTGCGCGGACACCGGCCGCCCCGCCGGGGCCTGCGGACGCGCCGCGGCCCGTGGCGGTCGCCGGCCGGGTCCGAGGAGCACTTGCCGCCGCGGCGCCGGGCTGAGCCCCCGCCCCGCCGTGCGGACCGGGGGCCGCGGTGCAGGGCTGGAGCCCGCGTCCCACCCGTCGGTGGCGCAGCCCTAGGTTTCTTATCAGATGCGTAGTTTTCTGCCGGTGAGACAGTTGCGAAGTGTCAGCCCTGCTTTGCCAACGCCACATCATTTTTTTTTTCCCTCCCTCCTCCCTGTTCTGGGTGGGGAGGAGAGTCTGGCTCCCGTGGGTGTGGTGTAGCGACTCGAGTCGTTTCCTGGGGCATTTCCAAACACTGCCGCTCCAGAGTCTCCAGGTATCTCCCTCAAACTTCAGTTGCAGTTGCAAGAGGACTGGACTGCCAAGCTTAAGTTCACATTCCTTTTATTTGAAACATTTTCCACCTTTCGGGGCCGAAGAGCGAGTACAGCGGGTAAGGCTCCTGCCTTGCACGCGGCTGACCCGAGTTCCACCCCCCCGGCACCCCGTAGGGTCCCCGAAGCACCCCCAGGAGTAATTCCTGAGCATCACCGACTGTGTGCGCCCCCCCCCCCCCCGCCTCAAACTGCCAAACCAAAAAAAAATGTTACTGCTTTTATTTCCGTTCCACTTTTGCTTTAAATGACAGTTAAAGGTTGAACAATTAGTATATGCAGAGAATTGCACCAAGTCAGGCCGATGGGGATTAGCTCTTTATCCTCATTCTGACCCATAAATAGTAGTTACAATCTACAGATGGTTTATGACTGTTAAGTAATCTGCTCAAGGTCATAATGCTGTTGTGGATCTAGCTGTGGCTTCAAAACCCTCGTGGTCTTTGGTTGGCAATACTTTTTTGCTCCAATTTGTAAAAATCAGATCACTACTAATATACCCAAAGCTAGAAATGGTGTGATTCTAGGAAATTTGAAAATTAAAAATAACCACAATCAAACCTGGCTTTGAGTGGCTAATGTAGCTTGTCAGAAGAATCTGTCCTTAGGTCTTTAGGTGGTAATGCCCATTTGTTGTGTAATTATAACCTAAAACTTGAGTTGAATGACACCACAAAACTGAAGAGTATTGCCATTCTTTTTTAAAACTTGAGACTTCTTTCAGAAGTAAAAGGTGTGAAAGTTTCATGAGAATTGCTCTTTAAGTCACACTTTTCAAACTTGAAAAGGATTTTCATGAGTTGAAGTATCACACTTTTGAAGCTGCAGTTTTGTGCCTTGACACATATTTCTCCAGGTGCTAGAAGGACCTGTTCTCAGTGATCTCTCATACATTTCAGATGTAAAAAAACTCATTTCTTCCTGATTGAACAGTGTTCCAAGTTTGATCTTAAGTTGCTCTAGGAACTAGAAATTTTGCTTGTTTTGTTAAACTTAGTTCTTAACTTTAAACCTTATGGTAGCCAGGAAAAAAAAATGAATGTAACTGTATTGAATATTTCCCTTTTTGAGCAGGTCTGGTGTGATTTTTCTTTTCATTTGGGAAAACCATAGTGGTTGTAGGAATGGCTTTTTCATACTGATCGTTTCAGCTGAATTTACTGTGTTCTGTGCAGAATGGCTGTTGATGGTGGGTGTGGGGACACTGGAGACTGGGAAGGTCGCTGGAACCATGTAAAGAAGTTCCTCGAGCGATCTGGACCCTTCACACACCCTGATTTCGAACCCAGCACTGAAGTGAGAAACTTTTACTTTTAAATAACTCCTCTAATAATTTTGTTTCAAAAATAATAAAATGCATCCTTTTAACTTGGCATTTGTAATAGAAAATACTAATAAAATTGTTGAAATACTAAATTGAATGTTTTGCAAATAACTGAAGTTTGAGTCATTTTCACTTTCTTTTGTAATATGTTAATGTTTTCCAAGAATAAACTTCACAACTTCATTTAAAACTGTTATACTTAAGATTCCAGGTTAAAATAACTGAGACAAGACACTTTTGTTAATTCTTTGTGTTATACAAAATTAATTTTCATGGTAGTATAGATGAGCTTGTTTGAATCTTGAAATTTGGTTGAAATTGAGCTTAAATACTGCATGTTAAAATTATGAGAAGGCTTTATAATAGAGGAATAGAATTTTTGACAGTGTTGGACTTAAATATTCAGTTAGATACAAGTTGTTTTATAAGGTCTGAAAATTGTTCTTTATGGCAAATTTCTATGTCCTTTGTGTTTATAGATTGTTTTGAAATAGGAATACTCTGCTACTCTTAAAAATGAGGTGCAAATGCTGTTTCACTCACTGTTTCTTCTGAAAAATTTTTCTCTAATGCCAAAAACAGTAACAAGTCTCACAATGGAGACATTACTGGTGCCCACTCGAGCAAATCGATGAACGGGACAACAGTGCTACAGTGCTATAATAATATTAGAGGGATTGACACTATTTGTGCCCTTCTTTGGATAATCCATACTATTTGTGCTTTTGAGGTGTTTTAGGGGTGTAGGAATTGATAGAAAATGCTTCTATTAAGTGATTATATTTGTGCTGATGTGCATTTTTCCAGGCTGGAGTGATAGCACAGCATGTAGAGCGTTTGCCTTGCACTCGGCCGACCCGGGTTGGATTCCTCTGCCCCTCTCGGAGAGCCCGGCAAGCTACTGAGAGTATCTGCCCGCACGGCAGAGCCTGGCAAGCTACCCGTGGCGTATTCAATATGCCAAAAACAGTAACAAGTCTCACAGTGGAGACATTACTGGTGCCCGCTCGAGCAAATCGATGAGCAATGGGATGACAGTGATGACAGTTCATTTTTCTAAGAGTTTTGTCCATTTTCTTATTTTCTGTGTTTTTTGTTTTTCTTGGGGTTATACCTGGCGGTGCTCAGGACTTACTCCTGGCTCTGTACTTAGTGATCACTCCTGGCTCTGTTCAGTCACTCCTGGCTGAGATGGGGGAATCGTGTTGGGGCCAAAGATCAAACCCAGGCTGGCCGTGTGCACGGCGTGTGCATGGCCATGTGCCTTACCCACTGTACTATTGCTCTAACACCTCTCATGTATTCTGAGTTCCACTGATTGTGGAATAATATTATTCCACTGATAGTGGAATGATAGTAATATTGTGGAATGATCATTAAAAAATCAGCTATTCTTGTGGTATTTTAATTTACCCTTTGTAGTGCTTGAGCCTTAGGTTTATTATCATCATTACACCCTGCAGTGCTAACTACTTAGTGCTGAGGGAGCACTTCTGACAGTTCTCTGGTGCCAGGAATTGAACCAGGGTCAGCAGCTTTCAAGGCAAGCACCTTAATCCCTGTACACTCTCTGACCCATGCTTCTGATTTTAAGAAATTTTACACTTTCCTTTTTTTTTCATTCCCTTAGAGGTTAAAACAAACAAGCCAAAAACTTAACTAAGCATAGTTTTTTTCTTCTTAGAAATAGCTTTCTTCTTCCTCTTGGGCAACACCTGTGGTGCTCAGGAGTGACTCCTGGCTGTACTTGAGGGACCATCTCGAGTTCCAGGGATTCAACCTGGCTTGGCCATGTGCAGGGCAATCCTACTTGTTGTCCTATCTCTCTTGTTCCAGAATAGCCATTTCATTTCATACAATGAGGTCTCTTTTGTTTCGTTTTGGGGCCATACCCTGTGGTGCTGAGGGCTTACCTTTGGCATTCCTGGTGGACTCGGGACTATGAAGGGATGCAGGGGATAGAACCCAGGTGAGCTACAGCAAGGCAGGCACCTTGCCCACTATACTACTGTTGCTCCGGCCCCTACAATGATATCATTTTAATAACGGTGGAAGATCTGAATTCATGAGGGTTAGAGAACTGATTCTACCTTGTTTTCAAACTTAGTTTATTAAGTACAATGTCTGTAATCTTTTTATTTTTCATGGAAATACCAGAAACTATTTGTGTATAACAAGATGCTTTTATTAGTTTCTATTAGTTTAACGTACTTTTTCATTCTTTACAGTCTCTCCAGTTTTTGTTAGATACATGTAAAGTTCTAGTGATTGGAGCAGGCGGCTTAGGATGTGAGCTCCTGAAAAATCTGGTAATATATAAATTTATATATATAATGTGCATATATTTTTTGAAATAATTAAATCTTTTTCTCTTTTTGCTATATAGGAAATTTCTTTATCATACTTTTAATCCTTTTCTCTTAAATCTCTTAGATAAATTTATGTTTTAATACTTAAAATAATTTATTTCTTTGGTTTCTCAAACTAATTCAGATAGGTAGGCATACATTTTTATATAAAGGAAGCAGACATATGGCCAAGTTTTTCTGGATTATCGTGATGTTCCTGGAATTATGCTGATGTTGCATGTTATCAATCCCTTTTCCTTTCATAATGACATCAGGCGGTAATTAACCAATTAACTACCCCCCTTCTTAATTGAATTACCATGAAATACACAGTTATGAAATTGTTCATGATTGGGTTTCAGTCACACAGTGTTCTATCACCCAACCCTTAACCAGTGTACATTTCCCAGTTTTCCCCCACCTCTCCCCTAGTTAATGGTGGACACTTTTCTTTTTTCTCTCTTCCTTTCTCTCTCTCTCTTAGGCAATAATTTTTGATGATCGTATGGTACTAGACAAATATTTGAGAAAGGTACTTCACTTCCATTTTTGAGTCAGGTTTTTTTTTTCCTTTTTGGGTCACACCTGGCGATGCTCAGGGGCTACTCCTGGCTCATGCACTCAGGAACTAACTCCTGGTGGTGCTTAGGAGACCATATAGGATGCAGGGAATCGAACCCGGGTCAGCCACATGCAAGGCAAACGCCCTACCTGCTGTGCTATCACTCCAGCCCTGAGTCAGTTTGTTTTTAATAGATAACTTTTAATAGAAGATACTAATGAAGCTATTTTGATATCCTTGGAAATTTATGATTTGTTTTAATAATTTGTTTTTATAAGTATCAATTTGTTAAATGAAAATGGACAGCAGAAGGAATTAGAACTGTTACATGCCAGACTCTTCATTGGTATATGGAAAAGTGAGATAACCATTTTTTTTTTGCTTTTTGGGTCACACCCTGCGATGCACAGGGCTTACTCCTGGCTCATGCACTCAGGAATTACTCCTGGCGGTACTCTGGGGACCATATGGGATGCTAGGAATTAAACCCAGGTGGCCTCAAAGCAAACGCCCTACCCACTGTGCTACCGCTCCAGTCCCTAACATTTTTCTTTTGGGAAAATAAAACATATCAGACCCAGACAAAGGACCTAAGAGTTGCTCTGTGACTCAGGTTTAAATAACCACATTTATTTTGCTAGGGAATACTAATGTTATTCTTAGTGAAACTGCGAAAGCATTAATGTGGTTCATGGTACTTGGTGCTGTGCTAGGTCTTTGGGAATTGTAGATCTTCATGGGCTCTTTAATAAATTTCAAAATAATTACTAGTATTCTGATGTACTATCACAGTGTACTAATCAGGTATAAGTATTATACAGTGTAAGAATTGAAGGGTTCTAGAAGGAAAAAAATTATGGAAGATGGGAAGTGGCTTTGGTAGACTTTGGATCCACAAACCCATGATGCTCAACCTTGCTTAATTGAAAGGTATTTGCAAATGTTATTTTAATTTTAAATATAAGTAATTGGAGATTACATCTGAGGAGTAGTCACTGAGCTAATTTCTTTTTGCATTGTATAAGCACTTAAAGGATAAAAACAAAGGACATTCCATTTACCATTTTCCACTTTGCTTATTTCATGTCCAAGTACATGGATATGACAAGTTTTGTGGATTGATTTTTATTAAATTTTTTGCTACACCTGCTTAATCCTGGCAGTGCCCAAGGGACCAGGGTGTGGTGCTGGGCAATTGAACCTAGGATACTTGAGCAAGTATTGATTCATCCTCTTCCTTATGTTTGAGACACCATTTGAGATACAGATCTTTGCGTTTGTAGTCTTACATTTCATTTATTATTTATTTTTATTTTTTTATTTTGGGGCCACATCTAGCATGCTCAGGGCTTATGCCTGTCTCTGCACTCAGGGATCACTCCTGGGAGGTTTTCAGGACCATATGGGATACCGACAGTAGAACTCGTGTCAGTTGTGTGCAAGGCTACTCGTGTGCAAGCCCTACTTGCTGTACAGTGGCTCTGGCCCCCAAGACTGGGTATATCTTTAAAAAGGAGTCAGCTGCATTTGCTCTTGGAATGGTATGTAGACATGAGCTGAAGAGGGTCAGGAAGACATAAAAAATAAAACTGGTTTTGCCCTAAGCAAATGGAAAGGTGAAGTTAATATTCACTACAGTGAAGGAGACTGATAAAGGAACAGATTTGGTTGTGTTGGGCAGGGATGATTGAGTTTCTTCTGGAAACTCAGATCCCTGTTCTTGATGTTTATGAAGACACTCCAGATCCCTGTAAAGTGGGAGGAATATACCCAAGTGTTGATCTAGAACCCATTTTTTTCACCAAAGGTTCAAATTCTCACACAGTGCTGGCTCAGTGGTAGAGTGCTTGCCTTGCATTTGTGAAGTTCTATCCCTGACACTAACCAAGTAGAATTTTCATGCTGTCACTAATTATAGAACACATTTTAACTAATTGTCCCACCCTGCCAAATACTTCAGAAGGGTAAATTAGAAGAAGACTGAAAATTGGTCATTGGAGGTAGCAACATGTAGGTGCAAATACCATTGACAAGGGTACATTTGTACAAGAAGAATTTAGAAAACAACTATGGATTACTTTTAGGGTCTCTTGAGGGGCAGAAAATTGGGAAACTCATTGATTTGTGATTTAATTTGATAACAAGTAAACTGACAAACCAAAAGGAATAAGTAATTATTGAAATTTAATTTATTTTGTTTCTGCTGGTAAATTTGATCAGTGCTTCTACTGTCTGAATAAATGGCATTCACATTAAAATGCAACAGATTTTTTGCTTTTCCCTACATTTTTAGATTGCTTTTATAGTAGTTAACTGAATAATGACTATTTGAGTTGTGACCTGCTTAATGTTAAATAAAATGAGGTTCAGTTTACAGGAATTGTTTTTATGTGTATTCTAAAAAAAGAATAGCAAGAACAGATCATTAAGATTAGTAAAATTAAAGTAGCAGCACAGTAGCAAACTTTATAAGTGAATTTATGGAATTATATATTAAACAATTATAAAAATTTGAGTTGACCTCTTTTGGCTACAGATCATTTGAAAGCAAGTGAGTCGTTAGACACTTTTTACCTTTATAGAGGAACCCTTTATAAGAGACTAGTAAATATAATTATGCGGAGATATTTATTTATGTATTTATTTGGGTTTTGGGCCATACCCAGCAATGCTGAGGGGCTTACTTCTGGCTCTGTATCAGGAATTAACTCCTGGCAGTCCTCAGGGACCCCTATGGGATGCCAGAGATTGAATCCAGGTCAGCTGTTTGCAAGGCAAGCACCCTACCCTCTGTACTATTTCTCTAGCCCCTGATCATGCATAGTTTATCATTGAAGATTTTTAGATTTAAAACTTAAAGCATCACTCATCTATGGTATATAGAATAACAGAGTGGGAGACTAACACCCAAGAACTGTAGAAATAAGTACCAGGAGGTTGACTCCATGGCTTCGAGGCTGGCCTCACGTTCCGGGGAAAGGTCAACTCAGAGAAGCAATCACCAACTACATTGTAGTCGAAGGCCATGTGGGGGAAGGGAGTTGCGGGCTGAATGAGGGCTAGAGACTGAGCACAGCGGCCACTCAACACCTTTATTGCAAACCACAACAGCTAATTAGAGAGAGAAAACAGAAGGGAATGCCTTGCCACAGTGGCAGGGTGGGGTGGGGGGGAGATGGGATTGGGGAGGGTGGGAGGGACACTGGGTTTACGGGTGGTGGAGAATGGGCACTGGTGAAGGGATGGGTTCCCAAACTTTGTATGAGGGAAGTATAAGCACAAAAGTGTATAAATCTGTAACTGTACCCTCACGGTGATTCTCTAATTAAAAATAAATAAATTAAAAAATAAATAAATAAAATGTGGCAGTAAATATCAAAAAAAAAATAAAACTTAAAGCATCTGTATAATTGAATATTTTGGTTGTTCCCACAGGCATTATCTGGATTTAGACAGATTCATGTTATAGACATGGACACTATAGATGTTTCCAATCTGAATAGGCAGTTTTTGTTTAGGTAAGTTTTGATGTTTAACCTTTTTTTAAAACCCTTATAATCACTTGATTTTGATTTGTGTATATTGCAGTTTTTTTTTTTTTAAACTGTGGCAGGTAACACTAACCGCAGATATTATTTTAAATTACCATTCCCATTTTAGGTAAAAATTTGCAACAAAATGTTGAGCATTCTGGTGAAAATACATTGTTTTAGTTTCCTTTTAAAAATGCAGATTTATCGCTTTTATGTCCTGTTGACCTGGAATGCAGCTCTTTCCTCCTAGCTGCTTTATAAGATAAAAGTAGCAAGAATATTTGTCCTTTGTGAAATACAGTAACAAGGACCTGTGAGAGAGAATTGAAGAGTGAATCTGGGACCCTGAAGTTGTGACAGAAGGGGAAAAGAAGTGGAGAGTTAAGGATAGAAAATCCAGGAACAACTGAATTTTTTTGAAAAGTAGGTCGTATATGCAAATATGAGGAAAATTTTGTTAGTGAAATGGGGTTTTAGGGTCATGCCTAACTACTAGCTTAGTGCCTGAGGTTGTTTCTGGTGGTGCTTGGAGATAGTGTGATGCCAGAGAACAAATCTAGGCCTCCTGCATGCAACACTTGTGCGCCATCCCTATTTAACTACCTCTCATTGTTCATTGTTAGTGAATTTTATAAAATAGCTTTTTCAGGGGTTTGAGTGTCTGTTAGGCAAATAGTTACAGATACTAAGAGAAACAGATTTTCCTCGGTATAAGGATAAGATTTGATTAGGAGAAAGGTAAAATTCAGGATAGAGGTAAAAATTTCTGTCTTTGAGGAAGATCTTAAAGGATGGATGGGTTAAATTAAGCCAGGTTAAGAAAGTTGTACTTGCATTGTGAGCTCTGCATTTAATTTTGAATCTTTTTTGGATCTTTTTTTTTTTTTTCGGGTGGGGAACTATACCTGGCTATGTTCAGGGCTTGCTCCTGGCTCTTCACCCAGGGGTCATTCCTGCAGGTTTAGGAAAATCATATGGAGTGCCAGGGGTCAAACTCAGGTTGGCCACGTGCAGGGCAAGTGTCCTATCCTCCGTACTATTGCTCTGGCCCCTGTTATTTTTTTTAAGTCCTTGAAATTTCCTACTCAATAAAAATTTGGACTTTTTCTGATCCGACGAATTTTAGAGCCTGGTTGCTCTAAAAAGTTAATAAGTTATTTTATTGATTGGTTATTATTATAGGCCATGAATTTTTAACCATGGCTTAAAAAAGAATTGATCACCATGATAGTTAACACTGTGTGCTCAGGGTGCATTACGTACTTTGTGAGCTCTTTGCTTTATCTCATTTACTCAACAGCCCACTGGGTGAGGTACTTATTTTCAAGGTAAAGTGATTAGGCCAGTGTGTTGTGCAAGCGTAATATATAAGAAAGTCCGTCCCCTCCACACACACCTTTTTAAAAAGTTGCAGGTTTTAAGAGAAACAGCCTTAGCCTGTAATCCTTAGCTGCTGCTGTTCTCTGGATTAACTCCTATAGTATCTCTATGTTCCAAAAAGTGTTTTTCTTTAACATTCTATTTTAAAATAAAAGTCTCTAGAAATCATGTAGGAATTTGGGGTCTGCTATGAAAGCATATATAATTCATAACTAAAAAGATTTTTTTCTTTTTTTTTCTTTTCTTTTTGGATCACACCTGGTGATGCTCGGGTTACTCCTGGCTCTGCACTCAGGAATTACTTCTGGAGGTGCTTGGGGGACCATATGGGATGCTGGGAATCGAACCCGGGTCGGCCGTGTGCAAGGCAAACGCCCTACCCTCTGTGCTATTACTTCAGCCCCACTAAAAAGATTTTTGAGGTCAGACAGATAGGGTAGAAATTAAGGCTATTACTTGCCATGTAGCTGACCCATATATGATGCCTTACACTACATATGGTACCCTGAATACTCTCAGGGGTGACTCCTGAGCACACAGGGTGTGGTCAAAAAAAAAAATCCCAAGGGAATTATAAAGCTACTTTTTATCTGCTTTACATACCTAAAGACCCTGAGTTCAGAGTAGTTCAATGTAATACTGAAATTACATTTCTTGGCTTATACCAGGTCCTTTTCTGTAGTAGAATGAGAATAAAATTCTTACCAAAGGTTTATGATTTAAAAAAAAAAAAAAAGCTTTTGTATAGAGAAGAAAATTCACCTTAACTATTTTTCTTGGGGATTTTTCACCACATCCAGCAGTCCTCAAACTGTTATTGGCTCTGTACCCTGGTTGTCACCTCTGTCCCTAAGGCCTTTTGTTTGTTTTGTTTTGTGTTTTTGGAGGGGTCTTCCTGAGCAGTTCAGTTATCAGGAGGTTCAGGGCCTCCCTGCAGCCACACCCATGGTTACTCCAGCGACCATGTCATACCAGGTATCAAAACAGGGTTGACATGGGGGCTGGAATGATAGCACAGTGGGTAGGGCACTTGCCTTGCACAGGCCAACCCGGTTCGATTCCCAGCATCCCATATGGTCCCCTGAGCACCACCAGGAGTAATTCCTGAGTGCAGAGCCAGGAGTAACCCCTGTGCATCACCAGGTATGACCCACAAAGTGGGGGAAAGCAAAAGGGTTGACCAAGACCAAATGCCTCTTTAATCTTTGTAATATCTCTCATCCAAAAGATTACTTTTTTAAAAAAAATTATTTTTAATACAGTTTCTAAGACATACGATTTAAAAAAAATTTTTTTTTCAGCTTTCATCGAAAGTGTTTATTTACCCTGTGGGGCCAGATAGATAGTACAGGAATAAGGGGCTTGCCTTGCATGCAGCTGACCCTGGTTTGGTCCCTGCTATGCATATGGACCCCTGAGCACTGTTAATAGGGTAAATTGTAGAGAGTTAGTACAGCTAGCGTGGCTAACCTGGGCTCAATCCCTGGCACCAAATATGGTCTCCCAAGCATCCTGAGCAAGAGCCAGGAGTAAGCCAGGTGTGACCCCAAAACAACAGCAATAACAGCAACAACACGGTTGAGGAAAAGTAGTAATGAAGCACTTACTGTGTATATATACATGAGGGAGTGATTTCTGTGAGAATGAGGAAAATAACATTTGCTTTGAGATTACAGGAGGAATTTATATTCTTTTCTATCTATAGCTATAACTAATATCTGGGAATAATCTTTGAGGCCTTATATTTTTAGCTGTTAGAAAATATTTGTGTTTTAAGATAATGCCTTTATTCTTTTTTGTTTTCTCTCTTTTTTTATTTCATATTTTAGGTCCTACCAGGTGGTTCTCAGGACTTACTCCTGGTTCTGTGCTCAGGGATCACTCCTGGCAGGCCTCTTGAGACCTTATGTGGTGCCAGGGATCAAATCTGGGTCAGATACACGCAGGCAAACTTTACCTGCTATACTATCACTCCGGTTTTAGATGTTGCCTTTTTTCTAGAATGAAAAAAAATCCTGGAGCTGAAGAACTATCTTTATGGTAGAGACTGTTAGTCTTTTCCAGGCTCTGTGCTCCAAGCCCTGAGGGTGTGATAAACAAGTTTTATTTACTACGTATCAACACAAGCAACAAGGAAATAAATGAAAATTCCTCTATCCCTAGAATGAATACTACTTTGTGTATTTGATGATCCGAATACAAACACTTTGAAGTTCGGGATTTCAGCATACATAGCCTAAAAGCTCTGGGTCTGGGGTATTAGTTTGTGTTCAGAAGTGCTACAGTGAGAAGTCACTTGGAAAGATAATCATGCTTTACCTAGAAAAAAAATTATCGTGTCTGTATTTGTTTAAAAGTAATTATACTTCTTGAAGCTGGAGTGATAGCACAGCAGGTAAGGTGTTTGCCTAGCACACGACCGACCCGGGTTCAATTCCCAGCATCCCATATAGTCCCCTGAGCACCGCCAGGAGTAATTCCTGAGCACAGAGCCAGGAGTAACCCCTGAGCATTGCCGGGTGTGGCCCAAAAGCAAAGAAAGAGAAAGAAAGAAAGAACAAGCATCTTTCTCTTAAAAAAAAAAAATTACACTTCTTAATATTTGTAGCTAGTTAATTAAAATATCATTAAGGATTGACATTAAGTATTGAGTGACTATATTTGTTAAAAATATTTAGGTAAAAATGTTTTTTTCTAGATACCAATGTGGATATTTTTGCTTTTGAAAATAGATTTTGTACACTATCTGGCCATGTATCATGAATGTTAATTTAAGTATTTCTTTCTACAGGCCTAAAGATGTTGGAAGGCCTAAAGCTGAAGTTGCTGCGGAATTTTTAAATGACAGAATTCCTAACTGCAATGTAGTTCCGTATCCTTTTGACAAAGAATTAACTTTAAAGCTTTCATTTTCATTATAGGAAAGGTGTTTAACATAGAAAATGCACCAAAAAGGAAAAATCACAGTAAGCTTATTAATGAGAAGTATCTGCTAATAACATCTTAACTCACCATCTTTTAAGGTTTTATAAAGTTTTGGCCTAATTTTTAAACTTAGTTTATGTAGCCAGTGCAATTATATTTTCATTATTGTCCTTAATTTCAGATAATTTGATACCTCCTCTATTTGATTATAAGTTTCTTTCCCAGATCTAATTAATCTTGATACAGTGATAGAGAAAACAGAGCACATTGCTGAAAGGAAAGTGTTGTATGTTTTTTGTTGAATATTTGGCCACTCAGCTGTGCTGAGGGCTTTCTCTGGGCTCTGTGTCGCAGGTTCACTCCTGGTATACAGGGGAAACATTGGCGGTATGGGGGGAACATTGTGGTGCTAGGTAGGCTGTGTGCAAGGCAAATGCCTTACCCATTGTACTATATCTCCTAGAGTAAATTTATTTTATTTGGTTTTGGGGCCATATCCCGTCAATGCTCAGAGGTTACTCCTGACTGCATTTGGAATTAGTCTTGACTATGGGGAACCATATGGGATGCTGGAGATTGAACCCCGATCAGCTGTAGGCAAGGCAAAGGCCCTGCCTGCTGCACTACTGCTTGGACCTCAAGTAAAATTTATTTTATTTTGAGTAAATATTTTAAGAACTGTTTGGAAAAAAGATATTTATAATGTTGATTTCTATACCTTTGGATCTGAGGAACTTGCAGTTTTTCTGTTTGTTTTGTTTTTGGCCCACTGACAATGCTTGGGTTACTTTCTACTCTGCGTTCAGGAGTTACTCCTGGCAGTGCTCAAGGAACCAGATGAGATACTGGGATTGAACCCAGGTTGGCCGTGTGCAAAGCAAGCCTTTATACACAGGACAAAAACCGGAACTTCCAGGTTTTGGATAGGTGTTTAGGAGTTTTGCTTACTATAGAAAATTTCACAGGATACAGAATCAGTTTACAAAAATTACTTATACTAGCAGTGAAATGTAAAATACAATATTATTTACAGCCATTCAGAAAATACTTCAGTATAAAAATCAAGAATGGGTCTTTGTGCTGAAATAGGTAAAAAGTTGGTGAAATAAACCAGAGGAGATTTAAATAAGTGGAGTGATATACAGGAATTGGACAATTCAACATAAAGTTGTCTCTTCCAAATTTTAACAGAATTCCTGTCAAAATTCCAGCTACATTTTTTAATAATAAGATAATATGTTTACATTGAAAGGTGCCAGAATACCTAAAATTCTGTGGGGAAAAACAGTGTTAGTTATCACTGGTTTCAAGACTTATTTTATAGGCATTACATCAGTAATGTGTGGTATTTCCAGAGAGGTAGACACAGATTAGTAAATAAAACAGAATGGAGAAGCCTTGACAGTATGGCCAGTTTATCCTTGACAAAGGTGCAAAAATAATGAAGGAAATGTAATTTTAGCAGGCTTTAGTGGAGCTGTGGATAGACAATTAAAACAACTAAGCCTCAATTATAAAACAAGATGGTTCATAGGGGGGGCTGGAGAGATAGCACAGCGGGTAGGGCGTTTGCCTTGCACGCGGCCGACCCGGGTTCAAATCCCAGCATCCCATATGGTCCCCTGAGCACGGCCAGGGGTAATTCCTGAGTGCAGAGCCAGGAGTAACCCCTGTGCATCGCCAGGTGTGACCCAAAAAGCAAAAAAAAAAAAAAAAAAAACAAGATGGTTCATAGGTTTAAATATCAAATGTGAAACCTTGGAAGATAACTGTAGGATCTTTTGGGAACTTGGATTTGGTGATGAATCTGTAGATCACGTCAAAAGTATGATTCATGGCGCCAGAGTATAGTTCAAAGTGCTGGAGCTCAAGCTTTGCATATAGAAGGCCTGGGTCAGTCCCCACCACATGTGATTTGCACCACTGGTATGTTACTCTCAAAAAGTATGTAAAAGTAATATTTTGAACTTTGTCAGTATTACAACCTTTTGCTCCCAGGGGCCTGTTAAGAGAGAGAAAAGACAAACTGCAAACTAAAAAATGCTTAAGTATTACAAAGGACTCACATCTAGACTATATAAAGAACTCTTAGAACTTGAGTGAAGGGGCTGGAGCAGTAGCACAGCGGGTAGGGCGTTTGCCTTGCACGCGGCCGACCCAGGTTTGATTCCCAGCATCCCATATGGTCCCCTGAGCACTGCTAGGAGTAATTCCTGAGCGTAGAACCAGGAAGCAACCCCTGTGCATCGCTGGGTGTGACCCAAAAAGCTAAAAAAAGAACTTCAATGAAATAGTGTGCACATAGAAAATGGACAAAACTTCAAGGTCTATTTCACTAGAAAAGAAGTTTTGAAAAGCACATGAAAAAATGTTCAACATCACAAGTTATTAAAAAAGTCCTATTTTTGATGTTGGAACATTTCTATGCATGAATCCTTGTCATTAATAGTATTATAAATCATGGTGCCTAAAAAATTCAAATTACAACCAAAATGAGATTATTGCACACCCATTAGAGTAACTAATTATGAAGTAAAAAATAGTGTCTATTATCAAGCTGTCAAAGATACAGAAAACTCTGTAACTCATACATTGCCAGTGAGAAATACAAAATGGGTACTAATTGTTAAAAAATCTAAATGTATCGTCTAGCATTTTGATTCATGGGTATTATTCCAAAGAAATTATGATTTTGCATGAAAATTTATTCTCAAATATTTATAATAGCTTTGCAGTTGGTAGGCCAAAACTTGAGACAACCAAAGTATCTGTCAGTAGTGAATTGTTGAACTGGACTAGCCGTAATACAGAGATTAGTAATAAAAAGGTACTCAGTAATGATCCATGTGACAATTTGGATAGATAGCAAGGACTTTATACTCTATGAAAAAGGCCCATCTTAAACATTCATGTAGGATTATGTTCACCTTACAATTTTAAGTAACTAAATTACAGAGGTGCAGAACAAATTAAAAATCTCCAGGGATTAGGCATTGGGGAAAGAGGTCTCACTGTGAAGGAATAGCTCGGGAAGATATTGTGGTAGAGTAGTTACAAATGATTATGGTAGTCATATCTACATGCCACAAACCTACATGTATTTGAATGACAGATCTCTATACACATCTACCAAAGTCATATTTGTGGTTTTGGTAATTGTACTATAACTGTAATATATAACCATTTGGGGAAACTTGGTGAAATTCTTTCTGTTTTGGGGCCACAACAGGCAGTGTTCAGGGTTTACTCTGGGATCACCCCAGGCATAGGGGACCATATAGGGTGTGGGGGATCAAACCCATGTCAGCCATGTACAAGGCAAGTGCCCTACCCACTGTACTAGCTCTCTGGCCCCGAAAGACACTATACTTTGCAAATTCATGTAAATTGGTGGTATTTCAAATTAAAATAATAATAATAAAGGCTCCTGAGAAGAGAAAGGAAATATTTGAACATTCTATTGCCATTCTTTAATTTATAGTTTCCATTAGTAGATTTCATAGAAACTCAGAAGTTGGAATTTTTTTGGCTACAGAGTCCTTTCTTAGTATTTTTCCATTGCTCATTCTTGTTCTCATGACACTATGCAGGTTTATTCTTCCTGTTTGCCTTGCATTTAAAACTTGAATAGAGGGGGGCTGGAGCAATAGCACAGCAGGTAGGGCATTTGCCTTGCACTCAGCCAACCCAGGTTCGATACCCAGCATCCCATATGGTCCCCTGAGCACCGCCAGGGGTGATTCCTGAGTGCAGAGCCAGGAGTAACCCTGAGCATTGCCGAGTGTGTCCCAAAAAGCACACACAAAAAAAGAAACTTGAATAGAGGAACTTGGATTTCAAGTCCATGTTCTCCTTTGTAATGTGCCTTCCTTGTTAAACTCTATATTGCTTTACTTTTTTCATTTAAGAGAAGCTCATATTTTCTTGCGCATAATACTTTTTCTCTTTCTCTCCTCTTACATCTTTCTAAGTAACTTTCAGTAAAAACTAGCTTGCTTTGCGTGCGCGCACACACATACACACATATACACATATACATACACACAAAGGAATAAAGACCTACACACATATTTCATATTATCCTTCTTTCATCTGTTTGGCTTTTTTAAATTATGGGGCTATGGAGAAGACTCCGAGGACTGGAACCACATGTGTGAGCCCCAGGTTTGGACCCAGGCACTATATTGTCCCCCAACTACCAGGAGTACCTGTGACCACTGCTGCGTGTGCCCTAAAGGTGCCCCCTCCTATCTATTAAATTACTCCATTGTTTGATACCCACAGCCAGGTTCATTTGTTTTGTTTTGGAGCCACACCCTGTGGTGCTCTGCCCAGGAATTACTCTCAGTGTGTCCCGAGGGACCATGTAAGGTGTCAGGAATTGAATTTGGAAGGGCCGTGTGCAAGGCAAGTGTCCTACCCACTGTACTTTCTCCAGCCTCACATCTATTTTTGAATGGGATTCTTTTTCCACAACCTCCAGACAGGTGACACTGCTCATAGAGTTTATTTAGGTGAAAAGAGAGACTTGGAAAACTGAGATACCTGAGAAAGGCAGAATTAAAGCCTTCTACCACCCTCTCAAAAACAAAGAAAAAAAATTTATTAGTCAGAGTTTCTGCAGAGTTCTTTCCTTCTTTCTTCCTTCCTTCCTTCCTTCCTTTCTTTCTTTCTTTCTTTCTTTCTTTCTTTCTTTCTTTCTTTCTTTCTTTCTTTCTTTCTTTCTTTCTTTTTCTTTTTTTTTAAAAATTTGCTTTGAGTAAATCTTAAAATCATCTGCTTTTGTGGTGGGCTGGGTGTGTAATCATCTGCCTAAATTGGAGCTGTAATGCATTTTCTTCCTACACCAAACAAACTTACGCTTGACTTAATATTGATGGGTACGGATGTCGGGATACATACATTCTGCTTTCCTGGGGCTTATGAGTAAATAAAAAGCAAAGTAGATAATATATCGGTCATGATTATAATGATATGGGGGTTCCAGGATGAGAGAAACTTAAGTGTTTAAGGGTGGAGTGTTAGAGGTTTAATCAGAAAATTGGATTGTGATAGTTTTTAGTTTTCAGTTTTTGTTTTTCAGAGTCCTTGAATTCTACTGCTTTAAATATTTATGACATTTCTAAAATACAAATTTATAATTTGTTACTTACAGCTTTGTTCACTTTACAAATTAAAATTTCAAAGCTTAAATTTCTTTACCTTCTATTCAGACATTTCAACAAGATTCAGGATTTTAATGATATTTTCTATCGACGTAAGTTGTTTACTTGAAATTAAATTCTCAGTAAATATTGAATGTTTTTAGCAGCCAGATCCTTGGAGAGGGCTAACTATCTGAAAGCTGTCCACTGGCTTTTCATTTCATTTTATTATTTTTTTAATTTTTATTTTTTGCTTTTTTTGGATCATACCTGGCAATGCACAGGAGTTACTCCTGGCTCTGCACTCAGGAATCACTCCTGGCAATGCTCAGGGGACCACATGGGATGTTGGGAATCGAACCCTGGTTGGCTACATGCAAGGAAACGCCCTACCCGCTGTGCTATCGATCCAGCCCCTCATTTCATTTTAATTGCCCAGGCTCACCATTAACTTTGACTAACATGAAAATGACTTTTAATTTTTTTTTTTTTTTTTTTTTTTTTTTTGGTTTTTGGGTCACACCCGACGATGCACAGGGGTTACTCCTGGCTCTTCACTCAGGAATTACCCCTGGCGGTGCTCAGGGGACCATATGGGATGCTGGGATTAGAACCCTGGTCGGCTGCGTGCAAGGCAAACGCCCTACCCGCTGTGCTATTGCTCCAGCCCCATGACTTTTAATTTTTTAATAAATTTACTGGCTTTTTCTCTTTTGGGTTTTCAGTAAGGGAATTAGTTGAAAAAGGCTGCCACCTTTTTCTTTAACCAATTACGGTGAGTCACCTAGTTATAAAGTTATTCATGATTGACTTTCAGGCACACACTATTTCAATACCAGTCCTTTCACCAGTGTCCGGGTCCCTCCACCCATGTCCCCAGTTTCCGTCTGGCCCCCAAGCCTGTCTCTGGGACAGTCACTTGCCCTCCACATCTGTCATAGTGTTCCCTTCCTTGACATACTCCCCCCTCCACCGCACTGGCGCTTCCTGCTGAAGACCAGTTTTCATACTCTTTGTTTCTGTTGCCTAGGGGCATCAGTTATTCCCCTACTATGTTTTTTATATGCCACATATAAGAGAGATCAGAAACATGTGGAACACTTCTCTTTTAAATCTTGATACCATTAATTGCATTTTTCTGTGCTGGTATGAACTAGGATTTTCAAGGGTTAGGAAATGTGTTTGACTTACATGTGATTTTTATTTTAGAAGTAATTATTTTGTGCATAACTTTTAAAAAATAATCTTTTAATTTTTTTAATAGAATTTCATATAATCGTATGTGGCTTGGACTCTATCATAGCCAGAAGATGGATAAATGGCATGCTGGTAAGATGTGAACTTTAACTTTATGTGAACTTTATGTTGTTTTCCAAAGTGTTTATCTTTTTTTGTTTGGTTTTGGTTTGGGGGGCCACATCCAGTGGTTCTCAGGACTTATTCCTGGCTCTACACTAGGGGACCTCTCCTGGGTCTTGGCACCATATAGGGTACCAGGAATCAAACCCGGGTCAGGTGGATTCATGTTTATGCCCTACCTTCTCTCACACTCTCCTACTGGTACTTTAGCTGACTAAATGTTTGAAAATTTCATGTTTTTAATTTCTTATATTTAAGTGTTCAATTTAGATAAATTTTCAGCATAGATATTTTCTGTAGTTTATTGCCAGTTTTTAAGTGAGGTCATAAATTACTGATATAATCAATGTGATATATTAGTACCCAATAATGCAATTGCCTCGTTGAGTTACTTGATAATATGCTTTTATTAAAAAAAAATTCTATTTCCCTATACTTTTAAACTCTTCAAACAATTTTCCTAGATATCACTTCTCAATTATGAGGATGGTGTGTTAGATCCAAGCTCCATTGTCCCTTTGATAGATGGGGGAACAGAAGGCTTTAAAGGGAATGCCCGAGTGATTCTGCCTGGTATGACTGCTTGTATTGAATGCACACTGGAACTGTATCCACCACAGGTAATCAAAATAGCACCTGTAATTTGTCTTACTGTATCTTGGGGAGTGAGATTAGAATTGAATTGCTCAGTCTAGTCAAGTGTTTAGGATCCGGATGCCTGGGGATGTGGCTCAAGTTAGCAGATTGCATGCGTGTCTTACATGTGTGAAAAGACCAGAGGTTCAGTTCCTGCTATGAAAAAATTTTTAAATTAGGAACAGTCACATTTTATTAATTTACTAATATTATACAGAGCAGACCCAGGCTATTCCAGAGAGTGGTGCTTGATGTAGTGTCAGGGATTGAAACCAGGATTGACTGCATACAAATCAAACACCTTTCCTTCTGTACTATTTTTCTGGCCAGGGATAATTGTATTTTAAAAATTATAGTAAGATAATTATAAAATAAATTGTCCTATTGGAGAATGATTGGGACTTAATATCATAGTTTTAATATGTTTTTGTAATTTGTATTTTTTAAATTTGGAATATTTGGATTAAGGGTTAGTTACAGAGCTAGGTAGTGAGTGGGAGATACTGTATATTTTTCGGTTTCTGTTTCAGGATAATAAAGATAATAGGGCTGAAAGATGGAATTTTTTTTTTTTTTGCTTTTTGGGTCATACCTAGCAATGCACAGGGGACACTCCTGGCTCATGCACTCAAGAATCACCCCTGGCGGTGCTCAGGGGACCATGTGGGATGCTGGGATTTGAACCCGGGTCGGCCGCGTGCAAGGCAAATGCCCTACCCGCTGTGCTATCACTCCAGCCCCCAAAGATGGAATTCTTTATATGTCTGTTTTAAGGGACAACTGAAGTTTTTATAAATATAAATTTGAGTATTGAGTTGGAGTTATTTAACTTTGAATTTCTTTTGGCTTATTTTTATACTTTCAGATTTATATATCAGGTAAATGTAACAAAGTTCTTCTAATGAGTATTTATTCAGCACTTGCCATGGTCTAACAGTGCTTAAATCTACAGAATTTGTAGATGTATGATAATTATTTTGGTAAATAGTTCAAGCTACATGAAGTGACTCAGCTGCTATTACTTTTAGAAGCATTATTCTGTCATCCCGTTGCTCATCGATTTGTTCGAGCGGGCACCAGTAATGTCTCTTGTTGAGAGACTTATGTTTTTGGCATATCCAATACGCACTGGTAGTTTGCCAGGCTCTGCCGCTCAGGCTCCATACTCTCGGTAGCTTACCGGGCTCTCCGAGAGGGGCGGAGGAATCGAACTCGGGTCAGCCGCGTGAAAGGCGAATGCTCAACCACTGTGCTATCGCTCCAGCCCAGAAGCATTATTAATGGTAAACAATGTTTTATTTATATAAATGAGAAAGTAAGTGAATTAGAAGAAGCTGTTAGAAACTAGATACATTTAGTGGCCAGAGATAGTACAATAGCTAAAGCATTTGCCAAGCATGACCCTGAGCACAAAGTCAGGAGTAAGCCCTGAGCACTGCCAGGTGTGGCCTCAAAAACCTTAAAAACAAGACAGAACAAAACAAAAACCCAACTAGATGTACAGAGGTTATTTTTTTAAAAAAAATTTCATTAAATCCACTAAAAAAGACATACTGTAATTTTAGGTCAATTTCCCCATGTGCACCATTGCATCTATGCCCAGGCTACCAGAGCACTGTATTGAGTATGTCAGGATACTACAGTGGCCCAAGGAGCAGCCTTTTGGAGGTAATACACGTATTTTCTTAACATATTCCCATAAAATATATATTTGTCTGTATTTGACTAAGTACATTTTAGAAAATGTTGATTTATATTTATGTTTCATTTCCCTTCCACTCACAGAAGGGGTTCCATTAGATGGAGATGATCCTGGCCATATCCAGTGGATTTTTGAAAAATCCCAAGAAAGAGCATCTCAATACAACATTAAGGGTGTTACATATAGACTCACTCAAGGTAAGTTAGTGGATTACAATGGATTCTTATCTTTGGGTGATCATAATTGAGCGCAGGAAGTTTGGAAGTAATGTTTATATTTTTTCTTATAATAAGTATTGCCCATTTGAGATTTGATAGTAATAATGTCTAAGAGCATCATTTTATAGGAGAGAACTCTGTTTAGTAGAATCCATAGGACTACTCTGTTAGGAGGAGTAAAATCACTGACTTTGATTTGCTTACATTTAGAAGCAAATCATGCATATTGAGCCATTCACTTTTACTGAGATGAATTTTATCAACTCCTAAGGCATTTGGATAAGACTGATTATTCTGTATATTAAGCATTATCCATACTCTCAACTTGAGGTTAAAATGCAGCCTTTTAGGGAGAGAGTGGCAAGGCACTTGTCTTACACGATTGACTTAGGGTTCATCTTTTGACACTTTGTATGGTCCCTTGAGCACTGTGAGGATGTGGCCTCAAACCCCTTCAATATAAATAAAATAACAAAATCCTATACTTGACTTACTTTGATATTTTTGGAGCTAAAACAAAATGTGTGGTCCGTGACACAGTTTTAGAATTTTGTGTATGACCAAGCTAACTAAAAAGAACTGTTATTCTGGAAAATTTGCCATTTATCTTTTTATATTTATAGGTATTCTAGTAATATCTGTAAATTCTATTCTTACACACCCCTAAATTTTCCTACAGTGCCATTCTGTATTCTTGGCTTTTTTTTTTTTTTTTTTTTTTTTTGGTGCTTTTTGGGTCTCACCTGGTGATGCACAGGGGTTATTCCTGGCTCTGCACTCAGGAATCACCCCTGGCGGTGCCCAGGGGAACCATATGGGATTATGGGATGCTGGGAATGGAACCCAGGTCAGCCGAGTGCAAGGGAAGCACCCTACCTGCTATGCTATTGCTCCAGTCCCTGTATTGTATTCTTATACATAACAAGTTTACTTCTTTTGAATTCTAATACTCTTTGACCCTGTGTTTGGAATGTTCTTCCTTGATTTCTCTTATCCCTTGGCTATTCACTTAACCAGTTTTCCTCATTCAACACAATATGACTTGACATTTACTATTTTACCTTTTTATAATTACTTAGAACTAAGGGTAGACTCATTTTTTAAAATCTCTTTTTCCAGACTCACTTTTCTGTGGAAATTATTTCATACTTACACATTTGTTTTTGCTATTTACCGACAGAGTCATCTTTTTCCCCAGTTATTTCATGCCAGGGCTTTCTCATGGTACAGGTTTTGGCTCAAATGATCACTTCCCCAAGGAAATTTTCCTTGGCATTCAGTCTCATGGGCTGCCTCAACTGTTCCCAACAGTAATGACTTGTTCCAGAAGTTTCTGAACACCTGTGTCTTCTCTCCTCCCTCCAGAATAAAGGTTATGAGATCATACCTCCTTTTTCATTGCTGTTCTGCACAATCTCTAAGAATTTATAGTGCCCATTTGGCAATTGTCTTGGTAGCACTGTAGCACCATTGTCCCGTTGCGCATCGATTTGCTCGAGCGGGCATCAGTAATGTCTCCATTGTGAGACTTGTTACTGTTTTTGTCATATCGAATATGCACAGGTAGCTTGCCAGGCTCTGCCATGCAGGTGGGATACTCTCAGTAGCTTACCGGACTCTTAAGGAACTGTAATTCATTTCAGTGTATTGACTTACTCATCTTTGCTTGGTGGCATATTTTAGTCTGATAATAGAAGGCCTTGATAAAAAATATAGAAGCAAAATTGGAGTGAGTTTTTAATCACCTTATCAGTGCTTTTATTGGACAGTATCTCTTGTACTCTTCACTGTTTTAGCTCCCAGTCATTTCTGCCAGTTAAGTATATCCTGCTGTATTTGGTTCACTACAGAGCTTCCAGTCTAATTATCATGAGGTTAACATCATCTTATTTTCCTTTCTGTGAAGTTATAGTCATAATTCAGAAATTTGTTTCCCTTCCTTTTGTTTTTGTTGTGATGATCAAGGATCCCACACACATTTCTTAGTGGCACTCACACACTTGGCTGCAGTGCTTACTGGGGGTTACATACTTCAGTTGTAGTGCTTGTGCACAATATTTTTTTTTTGCTTTTGGGGTCACACCTGATGATGATCATGCATTACTCCTGGCTCTGCACTCAAGAAATACTTCTGGCAGTACTTGGGTGACTAGATGGGATGCTGGGGATCAAGCCTACATTAGATGCATGCAAGGCCCTCCCTCCCTGCTATGCTATCACTTGTGTCTCAGCTTGTGCAAAGTTCTGATTGTCGTACCTTCTGGGGGTCACTGGTACTCACACTTCTGGCTGTGGTACTTGAATATTTCTGGTTGTACTGCATGCAAAGTTTCTCACACACCTGGCAGTGTAGCAGAGATTGCACACCATTGTGGCACAGCGATACCTGTCAGCAAAGCCCCAGAGACTGTGCTCCATGCACGTAGGTGGCACTGGGTATCCAACTTGCAACTCTACACTTGCAGAGCAGATATTTTTGCTGTGAAGTCATTCCCAGGCTCCCAAGAAATTAATTTTTAGTTTGTTTTTTTTTGCAGGAGGGCCTGGGGGTGGGGGGGGTGGCAGAGAGGGAGCATGCCCAGCCATTACTTAGGGCTTAGTTCTGGCTCTGCGCTCAGGAAATACTACCGGTCGTGCTCAGAAGACTGTATGGGATGCTGGGGGTTGAACTTGGGTCTGCCTTGTGAAAGACAATCTCTTATTTGCTGTACTGTCTACCCAACCCCCCAAATTAACTTATGTCAATAGGTTTCTCAACTTTTTTTTCTCTTTCCTTTTCTTTTTTTTGCTTTTTGGGTCACACCCGGCATTGCACAGGGGTTATTCCTGGCTTTGCACTCAGGAATTACTCCTGGCGGTGCTTGGGGGACCATATGGGATGCTGGGAATCGAACCCCGGTCGGCCGCATGCAAGGCAAATGCCCTACCCGCTGTGCTATTGCTCCAGCCCCAGGTTTTTCAACTTCTTGTCTTCATTTCATGTTTCATTGTTTTTGTAGTTTTTTTTTAATGGGGGGGGTGTTGTTGTACCAAATAATACAGTGGGTAGGGCATTTACCTTTCACGCGGCCAACCCAGGTTTAATTCCTGGCATCCTATATGGTCCCCCGAGCACCACCGGGAGTAATTCTTGAGTGCATGAGCCAGGAGTAACCCCTGTGTGTTGCCGGGGGTGACCGCCAAAAAATAAATAAATAGGGGCCTTGTGGCAGATATGCAGGAGCCTGGAGCCTCTTCTTGTCAACTGCTTCTATTCTTGCTTGGTGGTTTGGGCCTGGCAGTTGGGTGCGATAGAGTCCCATGGTTCTGGGGGATCTTGCATTGGGGATCTGCATGTAAGGCAGATACTCTGATCTCTCTGAGCTTTCTTCCTGGTCAGAAAATTCTGAGTGATCTACACCTGAAATCTTGTCACCAAACCTTTCAGGTTGGTTGATCCCTCACATTCCAAGATAATATGGTTAATTTTTTCTGAAATTTTTGTTTCCTCAAATGAACAATTCAAATACAGTTATAAAGTGCAATCTTTATTTTTTATTGAAGAAAGGTTTAGGGGGCTGGAGAAATGGTAGTGCAGGCAGGATGCTTACCTTGCTCTTGGCCGACTTGGGTTCAATCCCCAGTGCCCTGTAAAGGTCCCCTGAGCCCCCCCAGGTAACCACCAGGGCTTGCATGTGTGAGGTTCCTGCACTGGGAAACAAAACAAAGATTGAAGGCAGAACTTCCAAATTTCTGATCTAGTAGGGGTAAAAATTGAAAACTGAATTCCATGTTGTAGAGTAAGAACAAAGATAGTGAGGAACAGTTTTGGCTTTTAAATTTTTGTACAGTAAAAACTATTCTATAAGGAAATTTTCTAAGAAAATCTTATACTTAAAACCTTTGCTCAAACTTAATGTAGTACAATACAGAATACAAATTAAGATTATACACTTTGGGGCTGGGTAGGTAATTCAAGTAGTGGTAGAGCAGAGAGGCACCTTATGTTGCACCACACCTGCTCCTCAAACAGGTGTGGCCCTTAAAAAACAATCAACAAAAATTTTAAAGCATTTTGTTTAATTTAGAGTAGATCTGGGTTCTTGTTACTTAATGTTGTTCAGCATCATTCTCTGTCTTTAAAGTCTGAATAATAAAACTAACAGCAGATATTTCAGGGGGCCAGAGGTTAGTGCAGGGGTTAAGGCACTTGCCTTGCTTGTGGCTGACCCCAGTGTGATTCCTGGCACCACATACATCGTCTTTAGGCATCACCAGAAGCAGCTCTTGAGCAAAGAGCCAGGAGCAGCCTCTGATCACTGCTGGATATGGCCCCAACCACCCCCCAAATACAAAGTATAAACAGTAATGATTCAGCCTTGTTTTGTGTTTGGAACAGGAAAACACTTATTAGTAGTATTACTGACTTCTGTGTGGAAGTCGATGTGGAGGTCTCGTTCTGTTCAGCAGGGAGAACCCTTCATGGGGCTGCGAAGGGGACGCAGCTGAATGAACAGATACAGAGCCCGGAGGAGGGAGAAAAGGCATTTATTCTATGGCAGTTACAGTATTTTATACCTCCCTGCTGGGAGGAGGTGGTATAGTATGCACGCCGGGACCCCCAATAGAAATGCAGGGTGTGGCATGGGCTTTAGCTAGTAATAAACAAATGCTGATAGGATAAGATCGGTAAGATTAGGAGTGGCAACCTTTGCTAGGTGTGGCATGGGGTTAGCTAGTGATAAACAAATAGTGACAGGACAAGATCAGTAAGGTAAAATGGCTCCCTACACTTCTACATGAAGATTAATGAAGAGTTGGTATTTTTTATTGCTCTGATCTGACTTGTTGTGGATTCTGAACATGGTGAGAGTTTAAAAAACGGTTTTTGCAAATGATGCAAAAAAAAAAAAACCAGTTCAGGATTAAAGTATTTGCTGATTGAAAGTCTAAAACTCAAGTTGTAGGAAATGATATTTAATAATGATATTTTCTCTAAGGTACTTAATTTTTTTTTTTTTTTTTTAAGAAATGACCTCTTTTTAATCAATATTTTTTTCTCCTCAGGGGTGGTAAAACGAATCATTCCTGCAGTAGCTTCCACAAATGCAGTCATTGCAGGTGAGGAAAATAGACTACTACTTAATTTTGTTTTGATTTATTTTAGTTTTGATTCAATATGTAAGTTGACATTGCATCTGCTGCTTGAATCCAAAAGCATTTTTAGAAATTTAATTTCTTGAGTAGGCAGTATAATTAAATTATCCAAAATTGAACAAGCTTTTGAACCTTGTTTAAATTTTAATTATATTATGTTTTGGATACTAAATGCTGGGCAGTAAGGGGCATTTTAGTACCATTTCTTTTAAATCTGCTTATTAATATGAAACAGTAAGAAAAACAGCATTGTTTCTTGGATTACACAAAAATCATTACTTTGTGTTGTTTGATTTTTAGTGAGGTAAAATTGTTTTATTTAGGAAAATTTACTGGGCTGGAGCAATAGTGTAGCAGGCAGGGAACTTGCTTTGCATGTGGCTGACTCGGATTCAATTCCTGGGACCACAATTCGTCCTGAGCCCAGCCAGGAGTGATCCCTGAATGCTGAGCCAGGAATAAACCTTGAGTGCCACTGGGTGATGCCCACTCAGTCAAACACCCAAAAGAGAAATACGAGGGAGAAAGACATGTTTAATAGAGAACATGGGCTTCTTCAGAGAAGAAAAGGTCGAGAACATATTTTAGGTTGAAAAGTGGCCCAGTCTGGTGGAAAATGGTGCCTGTTGCTGTATTATTTGCGCGTGCGCGCGCATGCGCGCGCGCACACACACACACACACACACACACACATTTTTAATGAACAGCCTTGCATCTTAGAACTTAAAAAACTTTTTAACGTCTGATATTCCTTCAGTTAATGCAACTTTATTTTTTACTCTTCAGCTGTGTGTGCCACTGAGGTTTTTAAAATAGCCACAAGGTAATGTGTTTGTCTAATCTTTGTGTGTGTGTGTGTGTGTGTGTGTGTGTGTGTGTGTGTGTGTGTGTGTTAGTTTTATTTCTGAAGCAGGAGCGACATGCATAGAATGTTGGGTGTGCTGCACTTCAGGGTATGTGTGGGCTCTGAGGAGTGGGAAATGAGTGAGATGCTGGAGAATGGGGTTTGGAGTATCAAGCCTAAGGGACTCCTCACCTTACTTTATATGGTACACATGAAAAGGAGTCATGGCAAGCTATGGCCAGGGTGACATTAAGATTTAAAAATTCCTAAAAACTGTCGCTGAGATCCAGTTTCTTCATCATGCAGTTAAGGATGCTGCCCTTAGGAGGTTTTGGTGAAGGCCCCCAAACCTGGCTCTTGGAGATTGTTACTGGAAGTTGTTACTGTCCTTTGCAACATAACCCTGGAAACTGGCTTGTTAGATTTGAATGTGAAAGGGGATATGAGCAGGGCTGTGGGTGGTCTGTGTGGGTACTTCTCTAATGGTTGTTATTTATCATTTAATTTGTGTGTGTGGTCCTGGGGATTAAATTGAAGGCCTCATAAATGTGTAGCATTTATTTAAGCATTAACCCAAAATTTTGTTATACTTATAGGAGCCACTCTTTGTGGTGCTTGGGGGCAACCAAAGGTTTTTTAATATGCATATAAATATATGATTTGGCCTGGGTCAATATGTGTTTTTTATGTAATAAAAATATATGATTAAATATGTTTTTTACTAATAAAATACAATGAAATATATACCTTTTTCATTACAGTGCATACATTCCTCTTAATAATTACTTGGTATTTAATGATGTAGATGGACTGTACACATACACGTTTGAAGCAGAGAGGAAGGTTAGTAATATTAGAAGTTTTTGATTTTGTATATTTTGATTTTTAAAACCTAACCATTACTTAGAAATATGAATGAAATCACCCACCCTGTATTTTCTAATTGAAGAACTCTACATACTGTACATGTTTTTTGTAGTGTTGCCTGAAATAAAAATTACGTCCCAAAATAATTTAGGAAAATAGTATTAGGAAAAACATGTTGAAGCAATAAAATTCATAGGAAGTATGCAGGATTTTAAACAATTGGAATTTTTTTTGTCACTATGAAGATACATTGATGTGTTACTATAATTTGTTGTATTTTATATGTATAGGAAAACTGTCCAGCTTGTAGCCAGCTTCCTCAAAATATTCAGTTTTCTCCATCAGCTAAACTGCAGGAGGTTTTGGATTATCTAACCAATAGTGCATCTCTGTAAGTGTTTTAGACTTTTGTTTGTTAAGGTAAATTCTTTTCTGTGATTTTTATGATTAAAAAAGGTAGAATTGTCTTAATACTTGTGTTTACTTATCTTTTAATATAGGCAGATGAAATCTCCAGCCATCACAGCCACATTAGAGGGGAAAAATAGAACACTTTACTTACAGGTGATCAGTGTTCCTTTTTTTCCTAAAACAAAGTTGTATTAAAAGTTTAATTTCACTTAATGTACTGTACATTGAAATACTGTTTTCCAGTCAGTAACTTCTATTGAAGAGCGAACAAGGCCAAATCTCTCCAAGACACTGAAAGGTACGTTAGTACTATTTTGTTGTTTCTTTGCTTTTATTTTGAGGCCATATCCAGCAGTGCTCAAGGGCTGTTTGTGGTTCAGTATGTTGCTTGGGAGACCGCACGGGGGCAGGGATCCATCAAACCTTAGGGTCTGGCATGCAAAGCATGCATTCTAAGCCTTTTGAGCTATCTCTGGGGCCCTGCAAGATACAGTTTGTTTAGGTTTTGATTTTTGAGTCCATACCCAGCATCACTCAAGGCTTACTCCTGGCTTTGTGGTCATCGACCACTCCTGGCAGGCGCTTGGGGAGCATATGGGGTACCAGGGAGTGAACCCTGTTTGACTGCATACAAGGCAAGAGCCCTTATCGCTATAGTGTCTCTCCAGGTCCCTGAAGGATTTTAAATGGGCATATTTACTGATTAATAAATATGTTCCTTTTTCCTTTATCTCATTTTTGGTAAAAGTTAATACTTTTAGATTTGCTTTTAAAATGATGATATAAAATGATGATATAATTCTATCTTTACAAACATCGAAGAACCCATTGCTCGTTTAATACAGATTTAAAAGTTTCTAAGAAAATAAATTTACTCTTTGCTAAAGAGAACTGAATTTTAGATCATAATATATACATACATACATACATATATATATACATGCACATATATATATTTATTTTATCTTGTTGAGATTTTTTTCCTTCGGTTAATTTTACTTTTTCTGTTTTAGAATTGGGACTTGTTGATGGGCAAGAACTGGCAGTTGCTGATGTCACTACACCACAGACTGTACTATTCAAACTTCATTTTACTTCTTAAAGAAAATAAATCTGCATATAATAGTAGACTCAAAGAAGTACACTTCATGGATGCTTAAAGTTTAATTCATGTCATTATTAGCATTGCCGGAATTTCACTTTTTTAATATGATGAGCCATTCTTTTTTAATTTTATAACTTTCCCTTGAAGACTGAATTTGGGGGGGTTAGAGCTTATAAGCATTTTCATTAATAATTGGAAGTGATGCCTGGAGAGAGCAATTACAAGCAAATGTATTGCTTCTTTTGAGGCAACAAACAGTCTCTTATGCGTGAATTTTGTTATTATGGTCAAAGAACATATTTCTCAGTTTTCATTTCAGCACCCATATATCCAGAAGACGTTTCTCTAAAGGAAATAAAATTAAGTTTTCAATGACATCAAAATTAAAACTCAATCTAAAGCATATTGAACCTAGACTACTTATTGCTTGATTTAATATTCATTTAATGGTGGCTGTTCAAATGAATATTAATTATTGCAAAGGTTACTTTGTCTTTCATAATCTGTAAATGGTGATATAGCTCAATACCTGTGCATGGAAATGGGAAGTATTTTTATGTGTTTACTTGCAGTGCCATAGAGGCCAGTATCCACAACATTAAGGCCAAGACATGGATGTTTAAAGAATTTAATGTTTAAACAGTTATCACTGATGCTTTCGCACTATTTATTAATAAAATCATATGTTGTCTACCTTCTCACTGAAATTTTTTAACGTGTTAGTGGCACATAGTTCAGTATTAATATTGGGGAAAATTTTAATGTATAGCAAAATAACTAATTTTTATGAAATTTCAGTTAATATTTTTACCACAGCAAATACTTATTTTAATTTGCTCTATTGTAATCAATGAAATACAAAAACTTTTTACGTGAGGTTTCTTTAGATGCCTTTCCCCTATTTAAAAAACTAAGGCTTAAATTAAGTGGGCCAGAGAATAATATAGCAGGTAGGGTGCCTGCCTTGCACACAATCTTCCCAGGTTTGATCTTGGGCACCCCATATGATTCCCTGGAGCCTTCGAAGAGTGATCCTAGAGCTTAGAACCGGGAGTAAGCCCCTGAATGTGGCTGCAAAACAACAAAACTAGAGCATATGGGGCAGAGAGGTAGTACAGTGGTAGGGCGCTTGCGACAACCTGAATTCGATCCCCAGCACTCTGTACGATCTTGAGATCCTCCGCCATTAATGATATTTGAGCCCAGAGCCACGAGTAACCCTGAGCACAGCCAGGTGTGCCCCCCAAACAAAACAAAAACTAAATTAAACATAACTATTGAAAAATGAATTATAGGGACTGTGTATATGACTCAAGTGATAGAGCACTTGTCCCTTGGCATCAAGTGGCCACTAAGCACAACTGGTAGTATTTTTTTTGGGGGGGGGGCGCCTTTTGGGTCACACCTGGCGATGCACAGGGGTTACTCCTGGCTCTGCACTCAGGAATTAACTCCTGGCGGTGCTCAGGGGACCATATGGGATGTTGGGAATCGAATCCGGGTTGGCCGAGTGCGAGGCAAATCCCCTACCCGCTGTGCTATTGCTCCAGCTCCAAAACTGGTAGTATTTTTGAGTATTGCTAGGTATGACCTTAGTGCAGCAACAGAAAATAAAAATTCACTGTAGTGTCATAGTGTAGGAGTACATGTCTCTTCTAAATGAGATGGCAGGGCTGGCAAGGTAGCATAGGAGTTAAGGCACTTCTCTTGCATGTGCCTGACCCTGGGTTGATCCCTATACCTTACAGTCCACTCAGCATTGCTGAGTAACCCCCCAGTACTACCTGATGTGGTGCCCCAGAAACTATATAGATGGCAGGGTTTTTTTTTAATAATTTTTAAATTTTATTTTTATAAAGTTGTTTATAATAATTGTTTACATTCAATATTTCTACACCAGTCCCACCATCATTACACCTTCCCATCACCATTTCGAATTTTCCACGACCACCCAAGCCTGACTTTAGGCAGATGCTAAATTATTTATTTTGTATTGCTTGTTATGAATAGTATGAGATGTAGTGCGGCCGCGAAAGTGGCTGAGCACTTCTGGAATTATAAATTTTTTAAATATTTGGGGTCTGGAGGTATCTGTGGCGTGCTGCTCTCTTCCGAGATTCATTTGTGAGTCTCTGAATCATGGCGTTAATGTGCTTAAATGGTGTCCAGAGGCAGTTATTGGGCATGACTACTAGGCAATGGGAAGAGCTGGGAGATGTGGGGAGATTGCACATCCCGGAATCCATGAAGCCTGGGGTTTTTAGTCACTCGTCCTGCATACCTGAGTTTTTTGCATGGGGCGCCCAGGATGAGCCTGTGAAGCTCAGCCATGAGCATGGCGCTATTTGGTCCTAGATATTTGAGGCTGCCTGGGTTCATCTGGGGCAAGTGGAGGGATACACCTGCTCCCCTCTGAAGTCTCTGAAGTGTCCCAGTGAAATCAGCCAGGCTACAAGGTGGGGAGATATCTCTGTGGCGTGCTGCTCTCTCTTCCAAGATTCATTTGTGAGTCATAGATGGCAGTTTTTAACTAAAAAGTTTATGACTGATTACTGGTTAATTTTTCAAGCATATTAAAAAATACTAAGTTCCACTGTGAATCATAAGTTTATATGCATTACTTAGAAGTTGGGCTGGATCGATAGCACAGTGGGTAGGGCGTTTGCCTTGCATGCGGCCGACCCGGGTTCAATTCCTGTCCTCTTGAGAGCCCGGCAAGCTACCAAGTATTCCACTCGCATGGCAGAGCCTGGCAAACTCCTCGTGGCGTATTTGATATGCCAAAAACAGTAACAAGTTTCACAATGGAGACGTTACTGGTGCCCCATATGAGGGACAGAGAGCTTGCTTTTTTTTTTTTTTTTCTCTCTTTTGCTTTTGGGTTACACCTAGAAGTGTTCAGAGCTGTTTCTTGGTTCTGTGCTCAGGGATCCCTCCTGGTGTGACTGTTCATATGTGGTACCAGGAATTAAACCTGGGTCAGCTGCATGCAAGGTAAGTGTCCTATCTGCCGTACTATCACAGTGCTTGCTTTGCAAGCATGAGACCACCAGTGTGATTCCTGATGCTGCCCATGTGCAGCTGCTGCTCTGCTGTTTGGGACTCTCAGAGCTGCAACATGGTATGCAATCTCCAGAGCAGTGTTTCTTAAACCCTCATAGCTGTGGCCCTCTTCCCACCGAGGTCTCCCTATCCTACCCATTGGTCCCCTAGTCTTGTGCTGTGATTCCCCATTTACTTTATTTTTACATAAGAACCCTGTGGAATATCCTGGAGGCACAGGGCGGGGGTGGGGGGCGCGGGTGCATTGGCCTCCCTTTGAGAAATGTTGCATACAGAGCACCACAGCCACGTGCATGCTCCTTGGCCAGGCATGTAACCTCATTTTAGCACAACAGTGATCTTCTGGGGGTTAGTGTGAGAATATAGTCAGAAGGGCACTTCCCTTGCATGCAGTTTGATCCCCGGCATCCCATATTGTACCTTGAACCCTGCCAAGAATGATCCCTGAGTACAGAGCCAGCAGTAACTTCCAGGTGTTCAACTAAAGGAGTGCACTTCCACTCCTTCAGCCTATGTGCAAGCACAACTGATGAGCACCACAGCCAGGCATGTATATGATCTCCAACCACAATTAGCAGCTAAGGAAAAGGGGAAAATATTACAGGTTCAGTTAAAATTTTTGAACATGTGAAGGAACTAACATTTAGCAACTCCAGGTTGAATAGTTTCATGAGAAGGTGTCAGTCTAAAGCAGAATAAACCATTATAAAAGGTCGTTTATTGGAAACAATTTCAGTCTGTCCTGAAATAAGGATTCCAGCTTTGTTATTTTTGTTTGTTTTGGGTCACACCCAGTGATGCACAGGGGTTACTCCTGGCTCATGCACTCAGGAATTACTCCTGGTGGTGCTTGGGTGACCATATGGGATGCTGGGACTTGAACCCGGGTTGGCTGCATGCAAGGCAAATGCCCTATCCACTGTGCTTCACTCCAGCCCCCCAAGGGATTTCAACTTGAACTTGCCTTAAACCTCCTAAAGCTACTAAGTTGTCTGACCATAGCAGTATTACAGTACCTCCTTATGAAGATTAATTTACTGTTTGACCATGCAAAATTTTAGTGAAGTTAGATAAAGTTATCACAAGATTGTAATTTCTTAAGGGCATGGACTATGAAATCAGTCTGGTTAAAAAAAAAATTCCTTGGCTACATTTCCTTGCAATGAGTTAAAATATTCGTAGGTAAGGCAGGCTAGGTAAAGCAAGTGGGAAGGATAATGGGATGTAATAAGGGTTGAAGAGAGCACAGTGGGGAAAGCACTTGCCTTGCACATGACCAACCTAGGTTAGATCCCTGGCACCACATATGGTTCCCTTGAGTACTATCAAGAGATTCCAGAGTGCAGAGCCAGGGGTAAGCCCTGAGCACCAAATGGGTGTATCCTTCTAACTGAAACAGATGCAGTAAGATTAATGAGGTTTGGGTCTGGGGAGATAACACAGAATCCAAACCACTATAGTGGCCCTGGTGGTCCTCTTCATCTAATGGTCCCCACAGTACTGCATCTTGGGTCCTGGCTTGGCATAGTCTTCTCTTGCCTCTTAAAAAGATTAGGTTTGTTGCAAGCTGAAGTGAAAATGTTGGTCAAAATGGACAACCTACTACAGTATCTGACTTGCATGTTGTGACTATGCTTTTCAAAGTCATCTGAAAATCTGGATATTGGTAAAAAAAAAAATTAGGCCTTTAAATATCAGATTTTAAAAGTGCTTTTGTTATAGACCAGGTGACACATTGACAGTAATAGTGATATTTCTGATCTTGCTGTACAATTACCACACATTATCAACAGACTGCCCCAAATTCTTGAGCAATGCTCTTGGTCATTTTTTTTTTTTTTTTTTTTTGCTTTTTGGGTCACACCTGGCAGTGCACAGGGGTTAGCTCCTGGCTTTGCACTCAGGAGTTACTCCTGGCGGCGCTCAGATGACCATATGGGATGCTGGAAATCGAACCCGGGTCGGCCGCGTGCATGGCAAATGCCCTACCCGCTGTGCTATTGCTCCAGCCCCAACTTGGTCATTTTTAATCCACTTCATTCACCCCACCCCACATTTGGTGATCTTGGTTTTGTGATCCAAGGTCAAAGATACGTCATCATCCAGTACTGACCATTCCTTTTATTTCTCTGCATACCAGAGATGAATGAGGTCATTGGTATTTATTGGCCCTTCTTTGACTGACCTCACTTAACGTGGCAATTCTCTAGTTCCATTCAAGTTGCAAGTCAACTATGAGATTTCACCTTTCCTTAAAGTTGGATAGTCTTTCACTCTGTATATGCACTTTAAATTATTTTCATTGAGGTGTCACAGGTGATAATATTATTAAAAGCCAACGGTTTCCCATCGGAAAAGCTACTATACCAATCCATAATATGTGTAGAAAAAAATCTGGGCGTGGTCCCCACACGTCGCAGTGCTCAGGGTTTCTGGCTCTGTGCTGAGGAAACACTCCTGGTAGGGGTGGAGAGACCATATTTGGTGTTAGGGATCAAACCCCTATTGATCCACGTGCAGGCAAATACTTTACCTGCTGTACTATTGCTTTTGCCTCGTGTAGAATTTTAACATAACTAGAATGAGAAGGCCACTCTGATTTCTTCCTACATCCAAATAATGAAGATTCCATTACATTGTGTTTTCAAAAATACTCATGACACAATAGTACTAGAACTTTCGGGGTTGGTTCGGAGCGCGACAGAACTCTTAAGGACTCCAACTCTATACCCTTGTTCTAATTTGTAGTTCGTGCAATAGACTTTGTTTTCTTAAAGCAGGGTGGGCTGATCAGGTCTCTTCCACAGCGTCTGGTGTTGTCAGGCAAACCTAAAGCTAGAGCTCCTTTCAAAAAGGCCAAATGAATGCAGACCTGCATAAATACCTGCGACAGCGTTTAAGAGCAATGCAAAACCCAAACTAACCTTTCCCTGCCACCAGTGAAGCTCGGTGCTAGTTCTTAGTACATGGGCCTCTACGTCGCCAAAAGCCAAGAGAAAGCTGTTGCTGGCCGCCCCCAAAGGGGCCAAGAATTCCTCACGGAGATCCAAATGGGCAGCAGTAGAAAGACGTTCGGTGTTGCTAGGTAACCAGCGTCCACCTGCGGCTCCCGGAAGTGACGCGGCGTTCCTGCGGCCCGCGGCTCCGCCCAGCGGCGGAACTCGAAACTCCCGGATTTGCTTGTTGTGTACGTGGAAGAAGCTCGCGCCTGCGCACGGCGCGCCGAGCCGAGCCGAGCGGGAGGGCTGAGCGGACGCTGCGGGCTCCGGGCTGCCGGGCCGGGTCATGGCCCCCCGCTGACGGCGCCCGCTGCGCGGAGGCCCGGGCGACACGTCCCGGCTGAGCGGCGGCCATGAGTTGGTTCAACGCCTCCCAGCTCTCGAGCTTCGCCAAGCAGGCCCTGTCCCAGGCCCAGAAGTCCATCGACAGGGTCCTGGACATCCAGGAGGACGAGCCCGGCGCCTGGGCCGAGAGCGTCCCGTTCGGAGAGCCGGGTAGGGGCGGCCGCCCGGGACGCGAGCCCTCCGCGACTGCCCGCCCCGCCCCCGGCGGCGCCGGGCACCGGGGCCCGCTCCTCGGCCCCTGCTCTGGGTCCGCGGGGCGCGGGGACCCCGGCCCGGGCGGCGGCCGGGGAAGCCTGTCCGCGGGGCCGGCCGGCCGGGGGCGGGGACCGGAGGGGCGCGGGCCGTCACGTGAGGAGCACTGGGCGCTCGGAGTCTCGCTCGGGCGTTCAGGACCGCTTCCTTCCTCGTCCGTGTCTGACGGACGGAGGAGAGGAGGTTCGGGAAGGCTGAGCAGCTGTCCCGGGGCCACTAGGCAGGCTTGGGGCGGCCTCTGCGGGAAGGAGCCGCGGAGACCCGGGCCAGGACTGGGCGGTGGGGGCGGGGCAGTCTCCTAGGTTCTTCCTTTCTCTTTTTTAATATTTTTACTTTTTTAAATAGAATCACTGTGCGGTAGACCCTTACAGAGCTGCTCATGATTGGGTTTCAGTCATACAGTTCCCAGCACCCATCCCTCCACCAGTGTATGTTTCCCAGGGTTCCCTCCCAGCACCCCCACCCAAGCCTGTGCCGGCCCCTATGGCAGGTGCTCTCTCTCCCTCTCTCCCTCCCCCCCTTTCCTCTTTCTCCCTCCCTCCCCTTTCCTCTCTCTCTCTTCCTCTCCCTCCCCCTCCCTCCTTCCCGGCGTTATTTCTAAGTAGCGGCGGCTCAGCATTGTTGAGCAGCGTCCTTCGGGGTGCCTGACTTTTGCAAATCGTTGGGTATGGTTGAGCGAAAGAAGGGCTGGACGTGGGGGAAGCTTAAATTATCCTTGACACACCCAAGGACCAGAATTGGATTTATCTCTTAATGGTAATTGGGGATACGTGGGTTAACCCCTTTACAAGATGTTACAGGTGATCCTTGTTTGGAGTAGCTTCGTTCCTTTTTCATGCCACCCTGCATGCATTTTGAATTACTAAACTTTAGAGAACAGAATGCGTTTTAATTGCAAGGGTACGCATTTTATGAAACCAGGCGCTTGAATTTTGCCTTAATTCATTTTAAAAATAGGTTAATTTTCTCAAATAGGCTTAGATATTAATGAAATGCCATAGGTGTTTATTGCTCATCAATGTTTTTGCTACTCTCAAAGATGACCCAAGAATGGAGCAATAAAATGGATACTTATATCAAACATTTCCCAGGAAATTTTTGACTTGTGTCATTCATCAAGACTAAACTGATTTGCTTGGGTGACGATCAGCTGGACTGGAGCGATAGCACAGTGGGTAGGACGTTTGCCTCCCATGCAGCCGACCCGAGTTCGATTCCTCCGTCCCTCACCGAGAGCCCCGCAAGCTACCGAGAGTATCCTGCCCGCATGGCAGAGCCTGGCAAGCTACCTGTGGCGTATTCAGTATGCCAAAAGCAGTAACAAGTCTCACAATGGAGACATTACTGGTGCTGCTGGAGCAAATCCATGAACAACTGGACAACAATAACAGTGACTTAAACAGCTGATAGACCTATTGTGGCTTGCCCATTTGTATCTTAATTTTGGTGATCTCTTTTGTTAACAGTATTAAACAAATTGATATAAAACTTTGTTCCCAAACTAAAGTTTTCTCCATACCTCTGAAGTCATATTAGAGTGTAAACTTTGTGTCATATATTTTTTTAATTGAATCCCAGTGTTACAAAGTTATTCATGATTAAGTTTCAGAAGTACAGTGTTGTAACACAGATCCTCTTTCCAGTGTCCATTCCCTTCCCCACCCCCAACCCAGGCCCTGACACACTCTCAGTGTTCTCTTCCCTGATCTATCCCTTAGAGGGTAAACTTGAATAGAGAGCTTGGTAGGCCTTAGGAATTTTTAGTTGCTTGTGCTTGCCCCACCAACTTTTTTTTTTTTGCTTTTTTGGGTCACACCTGGCGATGCACAGGGGGTACTCCTGGCTCTGCACTCAGGAATTACTCCTGGCGGTGCTCAGGGGACCATATGGGATACTGGGGATCAAACCCGGGTTGGCCGCATGCAAGGCAAATGCCCTACTTGCTGTGCTATCACTCCAGCCCTGCCCCACCAACTTTTAATGATGCAGAATTTGTGTATTTCTTAGCTACTCTTGAATTTAGAAAAGAAATCTCTTTAAAAATATTTTAGTAATATGTTAAGCTACCCATGACGTATTCGATATGCCAAAAACAGTAACAGCAAGTCTCACAATGGAGACGTTATTGGTGCCCGCTCGAGCAAATCAATGAACAACAGGATGACAGTGACAGTGACAGCTATTGTTGATTATCATTGCATCATCTAGTAAAAAGCACTTCTGACTTGTGGGGGGAAAAAAATCTAGTGCAGGAATTCACATTTCAGAAATTCATAGTGATCAGCTAACTACTGACACAATTTGGCATTTAGGAAGAGAATGAGACTTAATAAAGTGAGTTTAAAGAATAGGATTTGGAGAATGAACTTGCAATTAAGTGAGTAAGAAAGAATCTGTGCTCTAGAAATTACTGTACAAATCAGTTTATTTCTTCTTTGGAAAAGGAGTTTTGTTACCAGTGTCTTAGGTTCAGTTGCTGAGTGTTGTTGTAGCATAGCTATGATTTATTGTTAGTTTTACTAGAATGAAATTATTATGAAACTCATTGAAAGAATATCAATTTACAAGATATTCTGCTGACCTGTGATTGAAGATCCTGCTTGATATCGTGATAGGTATCTTGAACTTCAGGACTATATCACAAATTCCATTACTTAATTACTCTTTAAAGTTTTAATTTATTGAGGTAATGTTGATTTACAAGACAGTAATTTTCTTGTGTTTTAGGAGTACAGTGTTACAACACCATACTTGCCACCAAAGTGCCAATGATTTTCTCAATTTGTTATGGGAGGGACTGATATACTGGCTTTGAAAGTCTTTTTATCTTTGCTGATAGTTCCTATAAAGCAGATTTACAACAGGTTTCCTCCTTAAGACCCAAGTTAACCTGGAAACTAATTATGTGGTAAGCAAGGCATTTACTAGGTGCAAATTATATGTTTTCTGTAGGCTTTTAAAAAACCCTATATTTATATTTTACATTCATTTGACTTGTAAATAATGATTAAACTATTATTGTTGCATATATATGCATATTTATATGTGTATATGTAATTTTTTTTCTTTTTTGTCAAAGGATTAAGTCCCTCTGTCACTGGAGGATGGGACACTTCAACCTGGGGATTAAAATCAAGCAGTGAACCTCAAAGTCAACCAGTAGCTTCTCCTAAAGCAATTACAAAGCCAGTTCGGAGAACTGTGGTAGATGAATCTGAGAATTTCTTTGGTGCCTTTCTTTCTCCAACGGATAGCCAGCCCATTCAGAAAAGTCCAGTGGTGTCAAAACCTCCAGCTAAATCACAACGTCCAGAGGAAGAAGTGAAAAGTACCTTACAGGAATCTCGGCATGTAGTAGAAGAATCAAAAACAACGGAACCAACGGAGTCTAAAGTACAAGACTCTTCATGTATATCAGAGGAACCTCTGGCAGTAGATGGTCTGTCACCTAAAAATGAAAAGAACTATGAAGAATCTGTTAATAAAGAATCCGAAGTGAAAGTGTCACCCACAAGTTTGAAAGTATCTGAAAGTGTAATTAATGTGAAAGTAACTAAGGAAAATGTATCTAATATATCTATGCAAGCTCTCCCCACTGAAACGAAGGACATGACTTTGGAACCTAAGGAACAGAAACATGAAGACAGACAAAGCAACACACCTTCTCCTCCTGTTAGTACTTTCTCATCAGGTACCTCGACCACAAGTGATATTGAAGTTTTAGATCATGAAAGTGTCATAAGTGAGAGCTCAGCAAGTTCTAGACAGGAAACTACAGACTCAAAATCAAGTCTTCACTTGATGCAGACATCTTTTCAGCTTCTGTCGGCATCTGCTTGTCCTGAGTATAATCGTTTGGATGATTTCCAAAAGCTCACGGAGAGTGGCTGCTCCTCGGATGCTTTTGAAAGAATAGACTCGTTTAGTGTACAGTCACTGGACAGCCGCAGTGTGAGCGAAATCAATTCAGATGATGAGTTGTCAGGCAAGGGATACGCTTTAGCACCTATTATGGTTAATTCTTCAACTCCAAAGACTAAAATAGTGGAATCTGTTGAAGGAAAGTCTGAAGAAGTAAATGGAACACTAAGTATACCCACTGAGGAAACAGAAATGGAAGAAAGTGGACGAAGCGCAACGCCTGTTAACTGTGAACAGCCTGATATCTTGGTTTCTTCTACACCAATCAATGAAGAAGAAACTGTGATAGACAAGGGGACTGAGCAGAGTGAAGCTGCTGGCCATCAACCAGAAGGACTGTCTGAGAAGGAAGATATTTGCAAGGTAATTAGAGAAAGTGGAAGAAAAAAATTCGGATATGTTTTCAGAGATGAAATAATTTGCTTAATATTTTGTGGTAGTATAGTTTCTACTTACTTTAGAAATAGTTATCTGTAGCATTAAGACTTAACTTTAGAGGGGGCTGGAGCGATAGCACAGTGGGTAGGGCTTTTGCCTTACACGTAGTCGACCCGGGTTCGATTCCTAGCATCCCATATGGTCCCCTGAGCACCGACAGGAGTAATTCCTGAGTGTATGAGCCAGGAGTAATCCTTGTGCATCGCCAGGTATGACCCAGAAAGCGGAAAAAAAACCAAAACTTTAGAATTGAATATTAGTAAATTATTTGAAATTTCTTTTTTCAGTATAACTAAGCATAAGAAAGTTATTATCTTGCATCTTTAATCTTGAGTCCTCTCAACTTAGAACCCTCTAATGAGCACTGACTTGTCAGATGGCAAAGGATTGTCTTCTTATGTTAACATAGAGAACTTATTTGCAGAGACAGGTTCTAAAATCTGTGGCTTTCCTTTTTTTTTTTGCCTATGTTAATAAGATATTTTAATTTTTATTGATTTTTCTATTTTTAGTATTTCTATTGGTAATTGTCAATCAGAAAGGAAAATGCCCAAAGGAAAAGACATTGGTTAAGAATGACAGGAGGAAAGAATGATGGTACAGTGGGTAGGGTGTTTCCCTTGCATGCAGAAGGACTGGGTTCTGTCCGAGGCAGCCCACATGGTTTACTGAGCGTTGCCAGGAATGATCCCTGAACACCACTGAGTGTGGCTCAAAAACAGAAAGAGAGGGAGGGAGGGAGAGAAAGGGAGGAAAGAAGAAAGGAGAGAAATTGCTTTTACTGAAAGCGTTAAAAGACTGGTAAATTTTTACTATGATATTTAGATCTAGAAATTGAATCAGATCTTGCACCTTTAGTAGATCCCTCTGAGATAGAGGATGCCTTAAAGAAGTGTCCCTGTGTGACATGTATTAAATTATTTAATGCAGAAAAAAAGTGCAGCATTCTACTACTTAGTTTATTATTATTACTCACAAATTGTCATGCTATAGCTATAGTAGTCATTTGAATTCCTAAAATTCAGCACTATTAGCAATAAAATTATAAAACTGTTTTCAGAATATAATTTGATTCTGAGTAAATCTAAACATAACTCAGGTAAGTATTTTTGTTTTGGGGCCACACCCAAAACAGCTCAGGGCTGTCTCCTGGCTCTGCACTTAGTGATCACTCCTGGTGGGGCTGTGGGAACCATATAGGTACCAGGGTTGGAACCAGGGTCGTCTGTGAGCCAGTCAAGTGGCCTACCCGCCGTATTGTTGCTCTGGCTCCACATTTTTTTTTTTAATTACTAAATGCACCATTTTAACCTTCATACACAAAGTTATCATTTAACCTTCCTTTTTGTTTAGCATTATACTATAGATAATATTCTCAGATTATTTTAATTTTAAAAATGCAATGTATTGCACTAAAAATAGCACAGATTACAATTTTAGGATAAAGAATAGTGTGGGAGACCAAGCATTTGTATATCCATCACCCAGCTAAGAGTGAGAACATACCTTGAGGCTTTGAAATTCCATTTTGATACTCTGTTTTGTTTCTGGACCTCCCAAGCAACGTGCAGGGGGCCCAGGGGCCACATCTAGTAATATTCAACCAACCTGACCAGAAACTCAGTGCTCAGGCCCAAGGGTATGGTTCTCCTCCGAATCTGTGGTGCTGGATATTACCTGGCAACCCATTGATTGTCAAGGGCCACAGCGAGCAGTGTTCAGTGGCCTCCTCTGGGGCTACCCCCAGAAATGCTAGGGATAGTGTGGTGTTGGGGAGCAAAGCAGATCAGCCATGAGTCACGCATGTACCTTAAATCCTGTGGAATTTTTCAGCCCCTGATGCTTTGTTTTGGATTTTTGAGCCTTACCTAGCAGAGCTCTGGGGCTATTCCTGGTTCTGTGTTCAGGGGATCTTGAAATCCCACCTGGGATCAAACTGGTTTGGCCAGATACAAGGCAAGTGCCTTAACCCCTGTACTATCTCGTCAGCCTTTAAAAAGGCAAGTACCTTATCCGCTAATATTGCTCTGGTCACCTTAAAAAAATTATCATGACTGATCCATTGATTGCTTGTACATACTGTTCCTAGAGTTTTACTGTTACAGGCTGTTGAGCATGGTTCACTTCATAAGGGCTTTTCCTTCTATGGCATTCCTAAAAGAATATTCTACATCAAAGAAAATAGAGATCTTCAACTAGATAATTTATTTTCCAGAATACTTTATTAACTTACGTTCTCTGTACATCAGTACAACTAGCTATGTAGTTGTATGAATGTGTTCTTTTCAATCAGATATGGATGAATTGTTCTTATTCTGTACCTATGTGTTCCCAAGATATTTCTTTAATTCTTATTATGAAATCATGCTGTTTTATTTATTTTAGTGATTATCTTTCCACATGTAAAACTGGTCTTTGAAAGTAAAGGGTTGACAGCGTGTGCTTTGCTTTTTTTCAGACTGTTGAATTTCTGAATGAGAAGCTTGATAAAAGGGAAGCTCAGTTACTATCTCTTAGTAAAGAAAAGGCACTTCTAGAGGAAGCTTATGATAATCTGAAAGAGTAAGTATTTTGTAAATGTGAATAATTTTGTAGATATTTGCGGCCCATGCAGTTAATTTATATTTCATGTTTTTGAAGTTCAAGTGTTTATATAACTTAAAATTATTAAAAACTGAATAGCATTTTATTTTATTTCGAGGGCCACATGTATACCCGGGTTGTTCCTGGTGGTGCCAGCGGAGTTGGGGTTGAGGAGCTGCAGTGCTGAGACTGAGATTGCAAAGCAAGGGCCTCAGCCCCTCCCTGTTCTGCCTTTCCCATAGAAGAGCTTTAAAGCTGATTTAAAGAAAATGAAATCAAAGTTAAAAACAAATGTTAAGTATTTTCTTTTAAGAAGGTCATTGGTAAAATCTTTTACACAAGGATTCAGAAATGGAAGTTTTTAGTTTTTCATAATTTACACGGCGTATATTGGTGGCATTTTCATTTTCTAATGGGCTTTCTTTGAGATGCTTCTATTTGGGGGGAGTTTTTTTTTTGTTTTTTTGTTTTTTTTTTTAGCCATACCCACTGTACTCATAGCTTATCCCTGACTTTCTGTATTCAGAGATTACTCCTCATAGTGCCCAGGGGATCATATGTGGTGCCAGGGATTGAATTGTGATCAGCTGCATGCATGGCAAGCACCTTAACCCCTGTACTGTCTCACTGGTTCCAGTGTTAACAAAGGCCCAAAAGATGATGGTGCAAAGGGATGGAGCATAAGCTTTGCATAGGAATGCCTATGGTTTGACCCCTGCCACCTCACCCCTGGCACTATGCTGGCTGTCCCCACAAACAGGGTGTGATCCAAAAACAAAGAAGAAGAGAAAAGTAGTCATTAAGTCAGGGAAGTAACTCAGCTGTGGGATGAAACTATTATATTTTGGTAAGGTATAGAATGGGAAACACTTATTTTTCTTTGCAAACTAAACTCATAACCTTACTTTTGGACTATATGAAAGTACCCTCAGTTTTAATATTGTTTCAAATTCAGTGAAATGTTCAGAGTGAAAGAAGAAAGCAGCAGCATTTCTTCCTTGAAAGATGAATTTACTCAAAGAATTGCAGAAGCAGAAAAGAAAGTTCAACTAGCTTGCAAAGAAAGAGATGCTGCTAAAAAGGTAAAGGAAGTTTAAATTAATGGTAATTAAAATCTATAGAGATGCAGTTTTTTTGAATTACATTTATCATATTTTGGGTTATTTTTTTTTTTAATTTTGCTTTTTTGGGCCACACCTGGTGGTGCTTAGGGCTCACTCCTACACTGAGCTCAGGGATCACTCCTGGCAGGGCTTGGAGACCATAAAGGGATGCTGGGGTTTGAATCTGATTGTGCCACATGCGAGGCAGTGCCCTGCCTACTCTTGCTGTGACCCCAGCAATACATTTTTGATATCTTGGTATTGGAGAAAATAAAAGTGAAAATCATACTATACAGTTTAAGCACATTAACAGTTGTTGATTTTTTTTAGTACTTTTAGAATCATAGATTTGTTGTTGTTATTTTGGAGACACACCTGACAATGCTCGTGGGTCTGCATTGAGAGATAATTCCTGGCAGTGCTCCAGAGAACATATGGGATGCCAGGAATTGAATCTGGGTCAGTTGAGTGCAAGGAAAGCAGTTTACCTGATGTATTATGTCTCTGGCACCAAATCACATATCTATCTATTTACCTATATATTTTTTAATGTATTAAAAATATATACTCGGGGCTGGAGCAATAGTACGTAGGGTGTACTATGGGTAGGGGGGTCTACTTTGCATGCGGTTGACCCAGGTTCAATCCCCAGCATCCCATATGGTCCCCTGAGCACTGCCAGGAGTACTTCCTAAGTGCAGAGCCAGGAGTAACCCCTGAGCATTACTGGGTGTGACCCAAGAAGAAAAAATAAAATAAAAATATATACTTAGAATTACGGCAAGACATTAGTTTTTGCAAATGATCATTTTATCAAAGTTAATGCATACAATTTAGAGGGCATTAAATTATATTTACTTGGTGTTTGGGACATCCCTGATGATGCTCATGGGTTACTCATGCTCTGCACTCAGGAATCACTTCTGGCAGTGCTCAAGGGACCATATGGCTAGCCAGGGATCAAACCTGAGTCGGCCGCATGTAAGGCAAGTGCCCTACCCATTGTATTATTGCTATAGCCCAGGGTACTATATTTTAAAGAAATTATTTGTTTTTGGGGCTGGAGCGATAGCACAGCGGGTAGGGCGTTTGCCTTGCACGCGGCCGACCCGGGTTCTAATCCCAGCGTCCCATATGGTCCCCTGAGCACCGCCAGGGGTAATTCCTGAGTGAAGATACAGGAGTAACCCCTGTGCATCGCCGGGTGTGACCCAAAAACCAAAAAAAAAAAAAAAAAATTATTTGTTTTTTCCTCTACTTAAAGCATAATAAATATGCACTTTTTTTTTTTTCTTTTTGGGTTACAACCCAGCAATGCTCAGGGGTTATTCCTGCCTCTGTGCTCAGGAATTACTCCTGTCAGTGCTTGGGGGACCATATGGGATGCTGGGGATTGAACTTGGATCCGCCACATGCAAGGCGAACACCCTACCCGCTGTACTATCGCTCTGGCCCTAAATATTCATTTTTATGTCAAAATAATTCAGAAGTAAAAATTGTTAGTGGCTAGTGACTTTGAAGTCATTTGACTTATTTTTTCTTTATTTTTTGGGGCAGTGCTCAGGGCTTACTCTTGGTTTTGTGTCCAGTGATCACTCCTGGTGGGCTCAGAAAACTGTATGGAGTGTTGCTAGTAGTTAGTGACTTAGAAGTCATGTTGACTTATTTTTTATTTTAATTTTTTGGGGCCACACTGGGCAGTGCTCAGGGCTTACTCTTGGTTTTGTGTCCAGTGATCATTCCTGGTGGGCTCAGAAAACCATGTGGAGTGTTGGGGATAAATCAATCCCTGCCTGCTGTACTGTTGCTCCAGCCTCCATGTTGACGTATTCTGATAAGCTCTTAACCTCAGCCCTGTCGATAGTTTGAACCAGATATTTTTTGTTGTGCGAGACTGTGCTGTGCCCCAGACCCCACCGAAAAATACCCACATCACCCTCACCTTTCCAACCTCTACCCAGCCTTACCAATGTCAGTTATGATCATTTTTTAACGTTGACACATGTTGCCAAATATTCTTTGAAAGCAGAATCACTCATGCTGTAATGATTTGAAACAATTGGATATTTCAGAAATTGGTAGCAAACTAAGCTAATTATTGTTTGTAACCAAATAATTAGTAATAATACTACTTAGCATTTGCACTTCTCACCTTATTTCCACCCCCCGAGGAGCCCTACCCCCTCCGCCTTCTTACTTTATTTAAACACCATGGTTTACAAAGTTGTTCATAATACATATAATGGGCATTCAATGTTCTAACACCAGTCCCATTTTCCCAACCACCTTCAACGCTTGCCCCCTTGGTAGGCATAACATAATTTATTTTATATTGCTTGTTGCAACTATAAATGGCTAATGGAACTATAAAAAATACTTCAATAAAAGAACATTTGTGAAAATTGTTAGAGCTTACCATGGGGTCATTAAGTCTGAGGGTTTATTAAGCTCTTTGTTGTCAGTTGAGCCTTCCGTTTTATTGTTTTTGTTTATTGAGCTTGGTTGGCTTCTATGTTACTTTTTTATCTAGTTTGATGTGCTCCTACTGGGATGTCAGTATTATGGAATTTGGAGGGGTCTCACAGCCCCATACGTGATCTTGCACTCCAGAAACTCTAGGAATTGTAGTACTGAGTTTACATGACAGCTGATGTGGGTGTGGTTGCCAGGGCTTCTGGAAGTACCCAGGTAGGGAAGTTGCCCACCCCCATCCTGAGCAGACCAAGGAGTCCTCAGCCTGAAATCACAGAGGTCTCAGCCTGAAAAACAGTTGACCTGGAATTTTTGTAGTTTGGTGTCTGCAGAGATTAGTCGAGAAGCTGTGGGATGTGGGAGCTTCTGTAGGGCGGGGTCTCAGCCTGCCCTGCCTCCCTAGAGAGACCTAGAGTTTTCAGCTGGGAGACGTGTGTTCCCATAAGTTTTAACAACTTGACTTGCCCCTCTTCTGGGATTTAGTCAACAATCTCAAGAGTGGGGCCAAAGGATGAGTTTACAGGACGGTGAATGTAGGACATGAGATGTGGGTCACTTCCCTCTTCTTAACTAATATTAATATTTACGTTTTTCTGCAAGTACTCTTAAAGAAAAGAGTATCATATACTGTGCCTGTTTGGTGGCTTTAATTACCTCTTTTCAGACAATAACAGTACTCTGGTGCTACTTAATTCAGCCTCTTTTTTCCTAGGCCTCTTTCCTAAACTAGTTGAGTTAAGATTAATTAAATGTTAACCAGTGTTTTCTGTAGTGCACATGGAATGGTAGATTTAAAGTAGACCCAAAACTGTTAACAAAAAGTGAAAAGCAAAGTGTAAGACCTAAGTTTAAACACTTTAGTTTCTTTGTACTATATGTAGGAAAGAATTCTCTGATTTTATAGGAAATTCAAGGGTGATTTAAATTACTTTTAGTATTTCACTTTTCTAGTAATGGAGACGTGTTGCCAACAAGTATGTAGTACTTGACAAAATTAAATAAGTTTTGGATAGAAATGAAATGTTTTGGATAGAATTCCAGTAATCAGTTTGGTGTGGTATCATAAAAAAATGAATTTCTGACCAAGGTAATGGAAGATGATTCCATGGAATACTTGCTTATCTGTTTTGGGGGGTTTGGGGGATATGCCCAGGTGTGCCCAGAGTGTAATCTTGACTCTGTGCTCAGGGATCTCTCCTGGCAGTGCTTGAGAGACTGTGTGTGGTGTCAGGATGAAACTGGGGTCTGCTGCATGCAAGACAAGCACCTTACCCACTGTCTAGCTCCTGACATGACATTCTTGGCATGGCATTGATGTGTGAAACAGATTTTGACCATTGGAAAATAGACAGCAATTTTGTGGTGGGTCAGAACATAAACTGGGAATTCCTGAGATCAAATCATAACTAACCATCGTGTTTTCCGTCTCAGACCTTTAATATTTGCTCAGTTTTTTTGAGTTTTAGTTTAATTTATAAGTGCATCCTTCATAAGATTGTTGGGAATTAAGTGATGTTGGATTAAATGCATGGTTATAAATAGTAATGAATTGTTTTAAATTTAGTTTTAGAGCATTGTTTAAAACTGAACATTAAATCATGAAATACCACTGTGTTCACATCATTACTCTCCTCCATTGTATTTTGAAAACTTAATCTAAACAAGGGCTAGATGGATAGCACAGTGGGTAGGGCATTGGCCTTGAATGAGGCCAAACGGGTTCAATTCCTCCATCCCTCTCGGAGAGTCCAGCAAGCTACCAAGAGTATCCCGCCCGCATGGCAGCCTGGCAAGTGTGGCGTACTCAGTATGCCAAAAACAGTAACAAGTCTCATAATGGGGACGTTACTGGTGCCCACTCGAGCAAATCGATGACCAACAGGATGACAGTGATGAATCTAAACAAGCTTCTGTTGAATCTCTGCTTTATTAAAGTAGATCAAACCTATATAGACTATAATTTTTAGCTCATTTAACAACACACCAGTAAGCTAAGTTAGTTTTGGCTGACAAAAAAATAGTAAAAATTGGAGACCTATATTGAATTTTTCAACATATCACTTAGCCTATTTCCATATTAAAACTTGTTTTTATGGTTGCTTTGTGTTTTGTTTAAAATTGCTTAGTCATAATTAACCAAGGTATTATTCTAATTAACTCAGGAGGACTTACGGATTCTATTGAGGATGTGTTTTTTTTTTTTTCCCCCTTTTTGGGTCATACCTGGTGATGCACAGGGGTTACTCCTCCTGGATTTGCACTCAGGAATTACTCCTGGCTGTGCTCAGGGGATGCTGGAAATAGAACCCGGGTTTGCCTCGTGTAAGGAAAATGCCCTACCTGCTGTGCTATTGCTTCAGCCCTCAAGGATGTGATTATTGACATGTGTTTGGATATATGAAAAATAGAAAAAAAATCTTTAAATGATAGTATTTCTTTTATGATATTTGCAATCTTTTCAATTAGGAAGTAAAAAATATAAAAGAAGAACTTGCTACTAGATTAAATAGTAGTGAAACTGCAGACCTTTTGAAAGAAAAGGATGAACAGATCCGAGGGCTAATGGAAGAAGGTATGTATTTAAAACAAAATTTTTTTTAGGGGTCGGAGTTAGAATACAGTGGGTAGGGTGGCTTGCCTTGCATGCGGTTTACCCAGGTTTGATACCCAGCATCCATAGAGCCCCCCAGTCCACCAGCAGTAATACCTGAGTGCTTCTGCGAGTAACTAGAAGTAACCACTTTCACCAGTGCCTACCTACCCCCAATTGTCTCCCATCCACCAGTCTGCCTCTACGAGAGGCGTTTTTGGGATTTACTTTTTATTTTAAGTCAGTCAGTTTTCATCCTGTGATTTGCAGTACGGTTGCTGATAGGGTCTTATACTTACCTCCTTTCACGACCATCTCCTCCTCCTGGTTGAACGCTTCTCTCTACCCTAGATGTGGCCCCCTCCCTGCCTGATCCCCCAGTCCCTCTGCTGGCGTGTTTCCTACTGAAGAGCAGTTCTCATGTGGTTTTCATTGTTTTTGGCGTTTGTTATCGCACCATTATGTTTCTTTATATCCTGCACATGAGAGAAATTGTTCTGTGTTGGTCTCTCTCCTATTCACTAATTCACTCAGCATGGTACTCTCCAGGTCCCTCCCTGTAGAGGCCTGGCAAGCTCCCCGTGGGGTATTCGATATGCCAAAAACAGTAACAACAAGTCTCACAATGGAGACATTACTGGTGCCCACTCCAGCAAATCAATGAACAACGGGATGACAGTGTGACAGTGCAGTGCTACTAAAAATATTGTAAGAAAAGGAAAAATACTTATCACTTGACTCTCCTACTGAAAAACATCAGAAGCAAAGAAGGTTTGTCTTTGAAGGTCAGAAATGCTACCCTGAGGGATAATTTATAAGCAGACATCTATATATACCAAAAACACTTAAAGATTATAGGTGTGGAGTTTATATAGTATCTGAATCTTTAGCCTAGTACTTTTAGCTAATAACTCTGTGATTATTCTGTCATTTGATAGTAAATTTTTCATCCAGGATCTGGACAACATAGTACAGTGAGTAGAACATTTGCCTTGCACACACACAACTTGGCATTAATCCCCAGCACTGCAAATGATTCCCTGAGCCCTGCCAAGAGTGATCCTCGAGCTTAGTGCCAGGAGTAAGCCCTGGGCACTGCGGGTGTGCCTCCCCACCCCCCCACACACATATAGACTTCAATTATGATGTACTTTAGAAAAAAACTTCTAATTTTCCAGGGTAATAAAGATGAAAGATTTTTGATGAGGTAAATTACTACAAGTGGGTAGGGAATTAAAGTTTTCCAAGTTATTATAATTACTTGTAAGAAATTTTGAAGGGAGTGGAAGTATATGAAAAGAAAAAAGATTTAAATCCAGTTTTATAAGTATTCTATTTCATTTTTAGTGCATTCTATTACATTTTAAAACACAGTTGACTGAAAACTTTGTAACTTTCCACATGGTGACTCAATAAAAAATTAAAAAAAAATAAAAAAATAAAATAAAATAAAATGTAGATACATGATCACCAAAAAAAAAAAAAATAAAATAAAACACAGTCGACATCTAATTGGTAATCTGTGTTTTTAAAAAACATTTCTCTATGCCATTTAGTGCTTTTAAATACTATTAATGGTGCCTTCATTGAAGTTCATTATGTGGATAACTTGTTTTACTGTTTTTTTTTTTTTTTTCTTTTTGGGTCATACCCGGCGATGCTCAGAGGTTACTCCTGGCTCTTCACTCAGGAATTACTCCTGCGGTGCTCAGGGGACCATATGGGATGTTGGGATTTGAACCCGGGTCGGCCACGTGCAAGGCAAACGCCCTACCCGCTGTGCTATCACTCCAGCCCCGGGTTTTTCTTTTTTGATGTTTTGCATTCATTTCTAAAATGTTACAAATGGTGGTGGGATGAATATTTCTGTGTTTTTCATTGAATTACAGTGTATTTATAGAGTAAGCATTTGAGGACAATTGAAAACATTATTTGAAAAATTTCTAGCAGACTTTTTTCTTTTTTTGCCATTTTTTTATTCTTTTTTTTTTTCTTCTTTTTGGGTCACACCCAGTGATGCACAGGGGTCAGTCTTGGCTCATGCACTCAGGAATCACCCCTGGCAGTGCTCAGGGGACCCTTAGTAATAGATACAACTCCATTTCCAATTTTGTTTTTGGCTTTATGCTCTTGGGATCATATCCAAAAAAAAAAAAGACCACATTACCAAGATCAGAGTCAAAACCTTTTTCCCTGTATTACCTTCTAGGAGATTTACAGCTTTAGATCTTACATTTAAGTCTTTCATCTATTTTGAATTGAAATTTGTATTTGGTATTTGATGGTGTGCAGTTTCATTTCTTGGGGCACAGACCTGGTACTATTCAGGGTTTTATTTCTTTTTGACTCTGAACCATTTGCAATGCTGGGGATCAGGAAGGAGTTGGCTTTGAGCAGAAAAAGTACTTAACTCTCTCTTTCTCTCTGGTTTGCAGTTTCATTCTTTTGCCTATTGCCATCCAGTTTACCCAACTTCATTTGTTGATGGAACTACCCTTTCTTTATTTTGTGTTCTTGGCATCTAAGGAAACCGTTGAGCAGCTGAATAATTAAAAATGAATGTTAATTTATTAGTAGGTTCTTTGATTGTTCCATTGGTCTAAGTGTTTTTATTCTTGTATCATACTGTTTTCATCATTGGAGCTTTATAATATGTTTTGAAGATAGAAACTGTGGCACTTCTAGCTTTTTTGTTTTCCCTTTACATTATTTGGCTTTTTGAGGGCTTTGGTCTTTTAGTAGTAGAATTTTTTTCCCTGAAAAATATACTATTGTTGCTGGGACTGTTTTTAATCTGTAATCAACTTTTAAATTCTTCATTCATCATGTTTGAAGTTTCCTTTATAAGTATATCATACTGGAAAAAATATTTTACATTTATATTGTCTATCTGTCACTGCATCAGTAGACACATAATATTAGATTATAAAAAAAACACACTTTCCCTTTTGTAGTGTATTTGATAGTATAAATATCTTATATATATCTACATATCTATATAGAGAGATATCTATATATATCTACATATCTATATATATGTATATATGTATAGATATATAGATATATATATAGATAGATATAAATATATATATCATAGCACTGTAGCCCTGTCGTCCCGTTGCTCATCGATTTGCTCGTTTGGGCACCAGTAACATCTCCATTGTGAGACTTGTTGTTACTGTTTTTGGCATATCAAATAGCCATGGATAGCTTGCCAGGCTCTGCCATGCAGGCGAGATACTCTCAGTAGCTTGCTGGGCTCTCTGAGAGGGATGGAGGAATTGAACCCGGGTCAGCCACGTGCCCAGGTTCAATTCCTCCGTCCCTCTCGGAGAGCCCTTCTACTAGTAATTTGACACTATCGATGATAATTTGGGAGGAGGCTCTTTTGGAGGGGGAATGGGGTTGCATCACAGTAGTGCTCAGGGGCTCTTTGCTCAGGAGTGATTCCTGGCAGTGCTCCGGAGATCTTATTTGCACTGAATATTCAGCAGGATGCAAGGCAAACACCTTAACCCCTGTACTATCTTTGACCCTCATTTTGGTCTTATCAAATAAGTTGTAACATTTGGTGACTATAGTACTGCTGATTTTAAAATATTTATTCTAGCTCACTGTTAAATGACCTTTCAGACTCTTAGGGAATTAATTACGATTTGCATTAGTCCTCTTTTTTTCTGATGGTTGTTATCAAATCAGCTGTAACATTTGGTGTAACAGTTAAGGTACTGTTATTTTGGAGGCCGGAGGGGTACAGGAGTTACCGCACTTGCCTTATACCTGACTGACCCAGATTTGATCCCTGACACCAATTACAGCCCCTTGAATGATTCCTGAGCACAGCAGGGTATGACCCACAACCATCTCGAATGGTAATACTTTAAAAATTATTCTGTAACTATCACTTCATTGCTCTAAAAGATACAATTTTTAGACTCAGAAGAAGAGTTATTTGTTATTCATTGTTATTTGAATTTATACATTTTTTTCCATTGCCAGGAGAAAAGCTTTCCAAACAGCAACTGCATAATTCTAACATCATTAAGAAACTAAGAGCTAAGGACAAAGAAAATGAGAATGTTATTACAAAGCTGAACAAGAAAGTTAAAGAGCTAGAAGAAGAGTTGCAACATTTAAAACAGGTAAATCTTCGCCATTCTTTACATAAATATGTTATTCTTATTTCCTATGTGAACATATGGCTGTGGTTTATAAAACATTTGGGATGATCCACTGGGCTATATCACATGAAATAGTTTTTCAGTAAAGTACGGATTTAGACTTTTTTAATTATTTTTTTCTAATTAACTGACCATTACATTTCAAAATTCTGAAATGGTCAACCCACCAATGGAAGGATATTTTTAGGCTCCTTCTTGAAAAACCTTCAGAAAACTACAGACCTTGATTTAGAGCAAAAGATATTTTTTATTTATTATACTTGATATCCCAGGAATAGTTATTTGTTATTGTGTTCTTTGTTGAAAATTTTTTTATCTGCTTTACTAATATAGGTTCTTGATGGCAAAGAAGAAGTTGAGAAACAACATAGAGAAAATATTAAAAAACTAAATTCCCTGGTAGAACGCCAAGAGAAGGATCTTGGCCGAATTCAAGTAGATATGGATGAACTTGAAGAAAAGAACCGAAGTGTTCAGGCTGCTCTTGATAATGCTTACAAGTAAGAAAATGAACAAATATAGCCCACTTAAAATCAGTTATCAGCCATAATGGTTAAGAAACCTGGTGCTACTTTTTTCTTGGAGAATGGGAGTTTGGGCTCTATCCATTGGTTCTCAAGGTCTAACTACATTAACTACATTTTGTTTGTTTGTTTTTGAGCCACACATGGCGGTGCTTATGGCTCACTCCTGGCTCTGCACTAAAGAGTCACTCCGGGGGCGGGGAGGTGGGGGGAGGGCCGGAACTATATGGGATGCCAGGAATTGAACCTGGGTCAGACTCTGTGCAAGGCAAACTCCCTACCGACGGTACTGTTCTCCCACCCGAATTACATCTTTAACTTCTGTGTGTATAAACTTGTTAAAGCAGGTTCAGCAAAATTTGATTTTTTTTTTCTGTAGTCAGTTTATTGCGTGACCTCTACCTCATTATGTATATCTCATGGAAAAATAAATGTAGACTTGATTAATTTGGGCATGTAATTAACTACATTATTTTAAATCAAAATCACCAATCTGATTTTTAAAGAGAACTTACTGATCTCCACAAAGCTAATGCTGCAAAAGATAGTGAGGCACAAGAAGCTGCTCTGAGTCGTGAAATGAAAGCTAAAGAACAACTTTCTGCGGCACTAGAGAAAGCCCAGGAAGAGGCCCGCCAGCAACAGGAAACATTAGCTCTCCAGGTAAGCAGTGGTAATGGATTAAATCAGGCTTTCAGACCTGTGTACGTACTTGTGCAAAGTAGGCTCTGTTAGCTAGTGAACCAGTGTTCGTAGAATATGTATTATAATGACATTCGATATTATTTTGATATTATCTTTCATTTTACAATCCTGTTGGGCATTTTTCTTACTATTTTGTTTTTGGAAAACACACCAAGCTATTCTTGGGGCCTATTCCTGACTCTGCACTCAGGATTCACTCTTAGTGGGGTTTGGAGAACATATGTGTATGGTACCAGGGATTGAATCTGGGATAGCTGTGTGCAAAGCAAGCACCCTACCCACTATGCTCTCACTCTGGCCTGGGCACTTTTCTAAGTGTACTAGATCATGCCAAACTTAGTACTGTTTGTTTATTCTAGCTATTGTTAAAGCGATGCTTATATGCAGGCATTGCTTATTTTCGGTTTTCTGAGTTTCAAACTTAAATTTGAGAAAGGTTTGAAATCTTAGGGACCATCTTATCAGAGAAATGCTACACTTACAGATAGACATTAAACCCTCCATGTGATTTGAAGATAATTCATGTAACTCCTGAGCTTCTATTTACTTTGGTCTTGGGGCTACCCACAATGATGCTCAGTGTTTACTCCTGACTTGTAACTGGTATCACTCCTGGTGGATTTGGGAAACCCTTTGGGGTGCTAGTGATCAAACCTGGCCTGGGTAGCTTGTTTCCACTCCTGAGCTTTTAATCTCTGTACTCTTAAGCGAAAGAACACTAGGGTTTGTCAGGCTCTACGGAAATTATCAGTTGATGGATATTTGAGGTATCTTTACTTTTTTTGGTTATGAATAACAGTCATAGGTATTCACAAACAAGTTTTTAAAAGTTATCATTGAGTTGAAATGTTTTAAAGTGGTGTTTTATTAATAAGTTCTTTATGTACATATTTTAAATTCTCTAAATACCCTTGGTGACCCTTTATTTTACTTTTTGAGGAACTTCTAAATTTTTATTTGTTTAAGGTACAGAGCTTTTAAAATATGTTTGTTTTAATTTATCTGTATCTTTGATAGTATTTTTTATTGTGTGCTTAATTTTTCCACCATAACCTTTTAGTGGATAATATGAATATAGTATTCTAAGGTTTCTTACATGATTAATAGTGAATGTCTTTTAAATGTGATTATTGGTCATATATATCACTTTTGGGTAATTTTATTCAAATAATTTCGTAGTTTTTAATTGAGCTATCTTTATTGTTGAGTTAGAAGTTCTCTTCTATACCATTCATACTGTAGACCGATGATTCTCTCTTTCTGACTGGCCTCTTTCAAACTTGTTTCCTTGGTGGCTCCCAGTGTACTGGCTGTCTCCCTAGTCTCCAACTGTGGCTCCCATATGGTAGCCCGGGAGCCATGTGGCTCCCAGCTGAGATGCTGGGATTTGAACCCAGGTCAGCTGCGTGCAAGGCAAACGCCCTACCCGCTGTGCTATCGCTCCAGCCCCTGCTTGTTTCTTTGGCAGGTGTGCCTCTCTCCCTTTCTTCTTTCTCTCCCTCTGTCTCCCTCCCCAGCGCTATCCCTCTCTCTCTCATTTTCTCTCTCTCCCTCCCTCTCTGTCCCTCTCTCTCCATATATCCTTGTCTTCCTCTCTTCCTCTCTCTCCCTCCACTTTTGGGCATTGTGGTTTACAATATTGATACTGAAAGGTTATCAAGAATATCTTTTACCTAGGGGCTGGAGCGATAGCACAGCGGGTAGGGTGTTTGCCTTACATGCAGCCGACCCGGGTTCGATTTCCAGCATCCTATATGGTCCCCGAGCACTGCCAGGAGTAACCCCTGAGCATTGCTGGGTGTGACCCAAAAAGAAAAAATAAAGAATATCCCTTTCCGGGGCTGAAGCGATAACACAGTGGGTAGGGCGTTTGCCTTGCACGAGGCCGACCCGGGTTCAATCCCCGGCATCCCATATGGTCCCCCAAGCACTGCCAGGAGCAATTCCTGAGTGCAAAGCCAGGAGTAACCCCTGAGCATCGCTGGGTGTGACCCAAAAAGAAAAAAAAAACAATTTCCAGCATCCCATAGGGTCCTCCGAGCACTGCCAGGAGTAATTCCTGAGTGCATGAGCCAGGAGTAACCCCTGTGCATCGCCGGGTGTGACCCAAAAAGCAAACAAACAAACAAACAAACAAAAAAAGAATATCCCTTACCTACTTTTAACCCTCAGATCTTGTCCAGTGTGATCATTCCCAGCTATTATTCCCATACCAGTCTCTTTATCTTACCAACTCTCAGCCCTACACACATTTGTCATTAGTTCCAACCATTAGCAGAAAGTTTTGATGCTGTTTTGACATTTTTGTTTTTTCCTTTTGGACCACAATCAGCTGTGCTCAGTCTTACTCCTGGCTTAGCACTCAGGGGACCATACAGGGTGTCAGGGATTGGATCCAGGTCAGCCACATGCAAGGCAAGTGCCCTACCCACTATACTATCACTCTGGCCCCTTGACACTGTTTTTGACAACTTACTGATTCTCCTTATACAGGTGGGAGACCTGAGGCTGGCGCTACAGCGTGCAGAACAAACAGCAGCCAGAAAAGAGGATTATTTACGCCATGAGATCAGTGAACTCCAGCAGGTATCGTTGTAGTTTTTGTGAATAAATCCAAGTTGGTTGTTTTTCTCCCCAAAAAATAAAAACATAACTAGCTGAGGTAAAGTGCATGAAATTGAGATTATCTCACTCATACTTTTCATTTGCATTTTTTCTATGGCTTATGTGTATAAAATCAGAATGGGCCCATTAAATAAAGGAGTTAAAGAAAGGAAATCCTTCATTTTGTTTCATGGAAAATATTTTATCTTGACATTTTATGTGTAAGTGCTGTATATTTGGATAGTAATTTTAAAATCTGATTGATTCCAGTGTTTTCTGTGGGAAGGATAATCATGTGCCAGTTTGTTTGTTTGTTTGTTTTGTGAGGCAGAGTAGTTTCATTGAAAGAAATTTGCTTGGAGAAGTGTCAGGGTAAACAAAGAGATAACATGGGTGTGCAAGAGAGAACTCGGGCTTCTTCGGAGTCTGCCCGGGTGTTATGCCACTGCCACATTAGTGAACAGTGCTCAGGCAAAAAAGGTAAAATATAACTTAGATTTTTCTGTTTTTTTAAGTGCTAAAATGTATTTGGATGAGGCTTTGGGTGAGAGGAAACCTGAGGACACTGGTGAAGGGAAGTTGACACTGGTGGTGGGATTGGTGTTAGAATATTCTACATGTGAAGTCAACTATGAGTAACTGTATAAATAACAGTGCTGTAATATTTTTAAATTATTTTAATGTAGAAAATCTTAAGGATAATGAATGTTTGGTGAAGAGACATTAACCAGGAGGTTTGGATGATAGTCTTTGTACCTCGTGGTTCTCAAATACCATCTTTATCTTAGAAATCTTATATATGAGCCCTTACTTAGATATTGTATTTATTCACCTTTACGGATTGAGTCATTAGGAAATGATTTTTTAATTCTGTCTTGGAAAAATAATTTTTCCAGGAATCTATCATAAAGTTAGTTTGCTATAGTGTTTCAGTATTTTTATTACTGTCAGTGGCAGTGACTTAAGAATTTCATGATTCAGAGACTCCAAGAAGCAGAGAATCGAAACCAAGAACTGAGTCAAAGTGTTTCATCAACAACAAGACCGTTGCTTCGTCAAATAGAAAATTTGCAGGCAACTCTCGGGTCCCAGACATCATCGTGGGAGAAGTTAGAGAAGAATCTTTCTGATAGGTTGGGTAAGTACTTTAGTTGTTTCTTTTCTATTGTATGGCACCAGGGATGGAACTCAAGTCTGCACACATGTTCCCTGCTCTACTACATTGGTTTGTATGCTGAGTACATAAACCCTTCCATTTTCCTAGGATTATAGTATGAAATCGAAATTCACTTGATCTGGGTAGTTATATTTTGAATCTGACTTAAAGATTTTTAACTCTTCTCTTTCACATTCAATTTCTAATATTTTTGAATTTTCACACCGTTTGTTTTCTCTGTTACATTTTGTCAGAAACTGCCTAAAATCCTTATATGTCATTCTTGCATCCGTTTTTCCCTTGTCCACTGGTAAGTTCAACTTTGTCTTACACTATCGTGTAGGAAAAGTATCATGCTAGTGAGTGGCAGAATTCCAAGAGGAGAGAAGTCTAAAGATAACCAAGTTCAGATTCTGGTAGACAGATGTCATATTCTGCCCCTTTATAGAAAAACCACAGGATGCCCTGTGGTGCTGTTTAAAAAAAAAGAAAATAATTTCCCCCCTGATGTTAATATACACACACAGGCTGTATATTTGTATCAGATTGACTGGAATCAGCAAATTTATGAAAAAAATCACTCATACATTCTATGCTTCACATTAACTCTAATTTGGAAACATCATAGTGTGGTGAGTAAAGCGATGAAAGCAGACTGGGTTTGGAGTCCTGGACTCCCAGGGACTCCAGTGTTTTATTTGAATTTAGTTTTTGCAGGCATGGACTCTAGTGTTTGATTTTAATCATCTAGCTAGATACTTCTCTCTCTCTTTTTTTTTTCTTAACATTTTTGGGTCACGTTCAGGGGTGCTCAGAAGTTATCCCTGGCTCTGTGCTCATGAATCACTCCTGGTGAGGCTTCCATGGAGTGCCAGAAAGCGTACCTGGTTTGGTGGCATGCAAGGCCAGTACCTTACCTGTTGCACTGTATCTCTGATGCCTACATTTTTAAGTTCACTTATTTGAAAATGACTAGAGAAATCATAAGGCACACATGTGGCCTTCCCTGGTGCCTGGTATCACATGGACCCTCAGGCATTGCCAGATGCACCTGTGGAGGCCTCTAAGCACTACAGGTCTGACTCTGTAGGCTCTCAAGTGCTGCTGGGATACCTGCAGTAGCACCACATCCTCTGGCCTTAGCCTTGAACAACGACTTTTGGCTGAAAATTGCTAGAAGGATCATGTGGGCCTTCTGAGTGCCATTTGGGAAGACCTTCACTCCACCTGAAAAAAATTTTTGAGAATAAATATGATAATATGAATTAATTTTGATTATTTTGTTTATGGATATTAGGCAGTAAGTAGTAACCAGTTTTAAATGTTTATTTAAAACATTTTAAAAGTTTGAAGAACTTTTAGGGCCAGGCTATAATACAGCAAATGGGTGTTTGCCTTGCATGTGGCCAACCTGGGTTCAATCCCCGGCATCCCATATGGTCTCCTGAGCACTGCAATGCCAGGAATGATCCCTGAGCATCACCAGGTGTGGCCCCAAAAGAAGAACAAACAAAAAGTTCTAGAAAGTCTATGTGGTGTCTTGGTCTTTTATATGGATATGTGATTTCCCTTTTAATTCTGCAATCAGGTGAATCCCAGTCCTTGTTGGCAGCAGCCGTGGAAAGAGAACGTGCAGCTACAGAAGAACTCCTTGCCAACAAAGCACAGATGTCTTCCATGGAGTCACAGAATTCTCTCTTAAGACAGGAAAACAGTAGATTTCAGGCCCAGCTAGAATCAGAGAAAAATAGACTAAGAAAAATGGAGGATGAAAATAATAGGTGAGCATGGAGCATGTCTCCTGAGTGTGACTCTTGAGATTTCTGATATTTTAAAGCAATTAAAAATATGTTGGCTTTTAGCTTTGTAACTCTGATCACTGGTTACTCTTAGTGTTTAAAAGAAGAGTTGTTTGTGGGGCTGGAGTGAGTGCAGGGTGGCTGCTTGCCCTGCGTGCTGTTGGCCTGGGTTCAATCCCTGCACCATGGGCCGAACATGACCAGGTGTGGCTCCTGGTCATAATCCCAATAACAACAACAACAAAAGAATTGTAGGTGATTAATAATAATAATTAAAAAACTACTAACAAGATGATATCACAAATAGCACTAGGATTCATTGAACCTCACCTCAGATCTTCAAATTCTGTTGTATATAGTATCAGTTTTAATAATCTTTCAGTCTTCTAAATAAATGTCGTGGGTTCTTTGGAAGCTAGAAGCTCTATGATAGTCCATCTACCTGAAATTGTATTAAGAGTGATTAGAGTGGGATTTTTTTTTTTTTTGGATGGGGTTGGGGGCAGGCAGAGTGGGCACACCAGCAGTGCTCGAGGCTTACTTGCTCTGTGCTCAGGCATCACTCCTAGTGATGCTCAGGGGACCTTATGCAGTGCTTAGGATCTAACTTGGGCCACGCATGTGCAAGGCAAGTGCTCTACCTGCTGTTCTAGCTCTCCAGCCCCAAAGTGCATTTTTTAAAAAATAAGGGCCACATTTCCTGGTGCTTTTGGATCACTAGCGCCACATCCAGCTGTGCTTAGGGAACCATATAATCCTAGGAATTGAGTTCAGGACCTCAAACATACTAGACATGTGCTCTTTGTAGTTTAATTTCTAACTAAAATCAAATCATCTCAAATATGTAGTTGGAAAATTACTGCTATCAAGATGGAAATGAAAATGGCCACCAAGTATATTACTGGAGTTTTCTGCCACAATAGTGGACAGAAGTGCCGCTCCGGAGTAGGAGGTGGTGCTGGATGTTGGTCAAGTGTTATGCATGCAACCTATCAGTAACAGTATTATAAACCACAGTGCCCGAAAGGGAAACTGGGGACATTGGTAGAAGAAAATGGCCACTGGTGAAGGGATTGGTATTGGAATATTGTATGCTTGAAACTGTTATGTATATCTTTGTAAATCATAATACCTCAAGAAAATTTGTTTTTAACTCTACTAAGAAAAAAATATTAAGTAGGGAGTTTTTAATCATCTGTATTATCATCATTTTTGTTCTGTTTAACTCCCTCTATAGGTACCAAGTTGAATTAGAAAACTTAAAAGATGAATACGTAAGAACGCTTGAAGAGACAAGAAAAGAAAAGGTATTTCTATCATTTCTTACTCACCTTTCAGGCTTCCATTAGAGAGTGGTGGGGGATGGTAGTGAAATAATGAGATGATAAGATGATGTGGATGTTGTTAACTACTTTTGGAATGTAGTCTTTTAGAGTAAAACAAAAAAAGAGGGTATTTTTTATGTGCCTGATTTTGAAATCAACTTACTATGATGGCATGAATTAGTATCACAGAAATTATTTAACTGTATCTCTCTCCATTAGACACTGTTGAATAGTCAATTAGAAATGGAGAAAATGAAAGTTGAACAGGAAAGGAAAAAAGCAATTTTTACTCAAGAAGCTTTGAAAGAAAAGGTACTGATATTTTTTTTTTTCTGGGGAGATGGGATTTTATCATTTAATAGCTGTTATGATCAATCATTGATTGTTTTGTAATCTGGGCCATATTTTATAAATGTCATTTCTTTTACCTAAAATTAATAATGATGAGTTTTAGTAGTGTAATCAGTCTCCTACTCAGACAAGATACTAAACTTGAATTTTTCCCAAGAGACTGTGATTTCTGGGATTTGAATTACAGAATAAATCTCTCGGGCTCCACCCATCCCTTTTGTTTTTCACTTTTTTTTGTTGTGGGGAGCACGACTAACATTCGGGGCTTGCTTTCGGCTCTGTGCTCAGGAGTCACGCCTAGCACGGCTCAGGAGACTAGATGTGCTGGGACTGACCTGGGATGGGCATGAGAGGCGAGCGCCCTCTCTGTTGTACTGTTTCTCTGGCTTCATTTTGCTCTTGTTTTAAATGACTTCTGAACTGAAACTAATAGATCTCATTTGGCCTATAGTGACCTTAGAAATAAAAAGTTATTTGTTCACTTTTTTCTACTTAAACTAATTTTTCTATAGAAAATTCCTATGCTAAAAGATTATAATGTACCTGGTGGTTAACATGGTATGTTAAGACTACTTATATATAAATTAAAATCACCTCTTGAATTTATTTGGTATTAAAATGCAAAGGATTAACGAGAAATCTCATGGTTTTTATAACTCATTGATAATTTTATACTAAAGCAGAATATTTAATTGATAGCACAGCGGGTAGGGCGTTTGCCTTGCACGTGGCCAACTCGGGTTTAAGAGTATCGCGCCTGCATGGCAGAGCCTGGCAAGCTACCCGTGGAGTATTCGATATGCCAAAAACAGAAACAGTAAGTCTCACAATGGAGATGTTACTGGTGCCCACTTGAGCAAATCGGTGGACAACAGGATGATAGTGCTACAGTGCTATTTTAACAAAGCATTCTCATGCTTTTAAAAATCAACCAAAAAAATAAAATAAAAAATAAAAATTAACCAAATGTTGTGGTTGTAATATAAACAAGTTCTGATATGTTTGCCCATATCTACCAACCTTTTCAATTGCTAAGTTAATGCCTTTTATAAGATTTCAGAAATCATACTGGTAACAATTTATGGGGAAATGAAAGTACTTTTGTTATTAATCCTAGAAAAGCTTCTCACTTTTTTCTGTTTAAATTATACTCCTTAGGTAACTAAGTATTTTTTTTCTACCCAAAGGAACGGAAACCATTTTCTGTTTCTAGCACTCCTACAATGTCACGCTCAAGTTCCATAAGTGGAGTTGATATGGCGGGGCTGCAAACATCTTTCCTCTCTCAGGTGATACTGTATTTCTTCTACATGCTTGGCTCTTAAACCAGATCACGATAAAGGGAATATGTGGTTAACAGTTCAGCTATCGCTATGATCTTGCCTTTCCAGAGTGCTGGTTGCAGCAAGGAAAATTATGTCCCTTTGAGAAAGTCATAGATACTCAAGTAAGCGTTGATAGAACCACTTTGTACTTAAAAATGGAATAAAATCTATAGTAACTGAAAAATTATCTGTGCTTTCTTAATTAGGATGAGACTCAAGATCACTCATTTGGATCAATGACTGTATCAGCAAATGGAAACAATCTCTATGATGCTGTAAGGATGGGGGCAGGATCAAGCATTATTGAAAATCTACAGTCTCAGCTAAAGCTCAGGGAAGGCGAAATTACTCATTTGCAGGTATTGGAAAGTTAAATGTGCTATAGAAGTAAATGAAATTTTGAGTCTGGAAAATGTTTTATTCTTTATTTCCATTTTAACTCTGAGCGATTTCTTTAAAAAAAGAAAATGAGGGGCTGGAGAGATAGCACAGCGGGTAGGGCGTTTGCCTTGCACGCGGCCGACCCGGGTTCAAATCCCAGCATCCCATATGGTCCCCTGAGCACGGCCAGGGGTAATTCCTGAGTGCAGAGCCAGGAGTGACCCCTGTGCATCGCCAGGTGTGACCCAAAAAGAAAAAAAAAAAAAAAAAAAAATAAAAAAAGAAAATGAATTAGAGGCATATAAAGCCCAAAAATGTATCACAAACATTAATGATAAAGCTTAGGCAGATAGATTAGCCAAAGTTAAAAGCCACAAGAGTCCAACAGATGGCTCAGATTAGACCTACCTCCTTTATCACAGAAAATGCCAGACTGGATCTGGCCTCCTCATGAGTTGTAACCTGTTCAGGCAGGACTCTCTGCTTATATGATTATTCATATAAGCAGAGACCTTCTTCTAGGCATATTTTCCAAGCAATAACAAAAAAAGGGAAATTGCTGAGCTTAGCTGATTTTATTCTTCCCAGCCTTAGCACTTAGGGAAGTTGCTCCATCTCATCTTGAGAGTTTGAGAAAAGGTGATGAAAAGAGCTTAGAATGAACATCCTGTACATAAAAAAGAATCCGGAATGGGGAAGAAGCTTCCTCTCATCTTGTTCTGTATATGTGGTGGGAAATGTTAAAACAAGTTTACCTGTTTTCAGTATTAAAACTTATTTCATGCTAAGACTTATTCTGTTTTCATTACGTGGTTTTAGTTCAAAGTAGTAGACTAGTATTCAACTAAAGATATCCCTGCAGAGAGAGAGAACCAGGCACTTGCTTTGCACACAGCTGATCCTTGTCCGAGCTCCAGCACTGCATATAAGCTCACTGAGCATCATCAGGAGTGTTCCCTGAGCATAGAGCCAGGAGTAAACCCTGAGCACTGCTGGGGGTAGCCCCACATTTTTTGAAAAGAAGATATCCTTACAGTGGGGCTTGTGGGATGGTACAAAAGATTTAGGTGCTTATATAGCATGTGGCTATGGATGCAGCACTGGTTCAAATCCTGGCACTGCATATTGTCTCCTGAGCACAGAGCCAGGTCAGGTCCCTGAGTGCTGCCAGGTGTGTCCCAAAAACCAAAAATGTTTTAAATAAACATATCCCCCAAAATAACAAAATCTGAATCCAACCTTAATTGGGTTAATTAAGCTTGAATTAGCATTCAACTTCCCCTTAGGAGGGAATCTAGCCAATTTGCTAGATTTTTCAGTCTGCTATAGTAGGCTAAAAAAAACCCACAAAAACACCCCCAATATCTTTGCATTGGGGGAAATATAGATCAGAATCATCTGATATCAATATTTACCTCTATTTTGTGCTTAAGGTCTAATTAAATTTTTTATAATCTTATGCTATAATATTTTTTTTGTCATTATGTTTGATTTGGGGCTCACACTGGGCTGTGCAGCGAGGCTTACTCTTGGCAGTGCACGGGGCTTCCATGCAGACAGGAATCGAGCCCTGGAAGCACAGGCTCCTGGGAGCCATTTCCATCCTGCCTTCTTGCGCACAGGACACAGCAGAGTACTGATGTCCTTCTCTGTTTGGAGGACAGGTCACAGTTTTGGGTCTGCTGCCTGAGTTGCATGTTGGTCTGGATATCACGTAGTAGCCAGTGGGGCTCTGGAATCCACTGAGTTGAAGCAGCAACAACAGTGTAAGCATGCATGTTTGCAGAGAGCACCCAGTCACCAGCATGCATCTTGGGCAGGACACTGTGCTTAACTATATGATCAAGGCTGTCACATATTGACCCCACATGCTGGATGATTAATACTTGGGTCTCTTGCAGATGAGGCTTCACATGTGCATGGTAATAAAGGATGTAATCAAATGATCCGTACACTCCACCATTCACATAATACACCAGTCACTTGGTTGATCATCATCAGAGCCTGTTTTTATAACAAGGACTTTTGCCTTACACTCGGCCAACCCGGGTTCGATTCCTGCATCCCTCTCGTAGAGCCGGACAAGCTACCGAGAATATCCCGCCCGCACCGTCCGCATGGCTGAGCCTGGCAAGCTACCCATGGCGTATTTGATACACCAAAAACAGTAACAACAAGTCTCACAATGGAGACATTGCTGTTGCCCACTTGAGCAAATCAGTGAAAAACGGGATGACAGTGACAGTGACCTGGCAATGCCCACGGATGACTCTTGGTTCTTCACTTAAGAATCATTCCTGGCAATGGTCAGAGAACCTTATGGGATGCCAGGGATTGAACCCAAGTTGGCCACATGCAAGGCAAATGCCCTAACCACTGTACCATCACTCTGGCCCAATGATTGCTTTTTTGATCAGGAAAAGGGCAAAGATCTGAGACAGGACCATAAGAGCCTCTTCTCAGTCTCTAAGGAGTCACTGTTCATAATTTAAAATAATCTATATTGAGACTGGAGAGATAATACAGTAAGTACTTGCCTTGCAAGCAGACTTCCTGAGTTTGATCTCGAGCACCACATATGGTCTGCAGAGCCCGTCAGAACTGATCTTGTGCACAGAGCCAGGAATAAGCCCTGAGTACAGCTGGGTGTGGCTCAGGAACCAGAAAGGGAAAAAGTGAAATAATCTATATTATTTTGGTAATGGTAACAGCCTCAGTTGTCTTTTGTGTTCCCCAAAGAGATAACTGGGCACATGAGAATAAAACCTATCTATCCCATTTGGTGAAACTGGTCCCAGACTATTTACTTAAATTGGAGAAGAACATAAAGCTGTATTTTCAAACAGATACTTGGATTTGCTATAGTTCTTCCCTCTTACATAATAAACCCTACAAATGGTGTATTTCTCTGAGGATAATTGGAACCCACTTTTGCCATTATTTTCTTATGTACATAAGAAAGAACTTACTCATAATTATATGCTGGTTTGTTTATGTTTTTTGTTTATTTGGGGGCCACACCAGAGGAGCTCAGGATTACTCCTTACTCTGTTAGGACTCAACTCCTGACAATGCTCAAGGGATCATATGTGGTGCTGTGGATAGAACTGGGATGGGCCACTTGCAGGACATGTACCTTACCACCCTGTATGATATCTCAAATCTCAGAATGTTAAACTAACCCTTAAATTTTATTTTGGCTTAAATTATTTTGTGGTAATCTTTTCAGCTGGAAATAAGCAATTTAGAAAAAACTCGTTCAATAATGGCTGAAGAGCTAGTTAAATTAACGAACCAAAATGATGAACTGGAAGAAAAAGTGAAGGAGATACCCAAACTTCGAACTCAGCTAAGAGTAAGTATTTGTCACTGAGATGAGTCCAAGATATTTGAATATACTTAATTTTAATGTTTATTTATTTATTTATTTATTTATTTTGCACAGCAAAGCCTAGCAAGCTCCCCGTGGCGTATTCGATATGCCATAAACCGTAACAATGATGGGACTCATTCCCCTGACCCTGGAAGAGCCTCCAATGCAGCACTGTTGGAAAGGATGAGTAAAGACAGGCTGCTAAAATCTCAGGGCTAGGACGAATGGAGACGTTACTGGCGCCTGCTCAAGCAAATTGATGAACAACAGGGTGACAGTGATGCAGTGATACAGTGATATATATTTTTCATTTTTGAGTCACACCCACTGGCGCTCAGGACTAACTCCTGGCTTTGCACTCAGGATCACTCCTGGTGGGGCTCCAGGGACCTGAGAGGTAGCAGGGATTAAAACCTGATTGGCTGCATACAAGGCAAGCACCCTACCCACTGTACTTTCTCTAAAGCCCCTTAATTTCATATTTTTAATGAATATCAATTCATATGTTTGTTTTATCTAAAGAATATAGAGAATTGATATTCAAGTAAATACCCTTGAAGATGACTCTTGCATGTAATATTGTACTGTTTTTCAGTTGTTCTTAGTCCTAGTCTAGGAAAATAGCTAGATTTTTTAAGCCAAGACACTTTTATAGTATTACATTTTACATGATCTAGTATTTTAGTTTTTTGAATGTTGTATATATGATCATGCTTAGTATGTTGGTATTATTAGTCATTATTAGGACATAATGGAACATATTTTCTTTTGTTTTTTCCTATAAAATAAATACTAGGTAATACTTAAATCACAACTTCAGTAGTCACCAATAACACTAAAATTTCATCAGGTATGCTTATACCAATGGAAGAAAAGACAGATTTAAGTTAAATATAGGGAGAATTATAGATTTAGTGGAAAGACTTGGTAAAATTGATAGCCATTTTCTCATAGGTCCTTTTTTTTTTTCTTTTTGGGTCACACCCGGCAATACACAGGGGTCACTCCTGGCTCTGTATTCAGGAATGAGTCCTGGCAGTGCTCAGGTGACCATATGGGATGCTGGGAATCAACCCGGGTCGGCCACGTGCAGGGCAAACACCCTGTGCTATCGCTCCAGCCCCTCTCATAGGTTTTTAAATTTGTGGGGTTTTTTTTTTTGTCTAATATTTGCTAATCATTCTTACAGACTAGAATGTGAATTAGTTTTTCTAAATGATGACTGTATGATTTTATGTAAATTGTTCTACTGGTGACTCATTTATGCTAATATAATAAAGGTGTTCTATGCAATTATTTTTAACATTGTAAACTAATATTTTGTAGGATTTAGATCAAAGATACAACACTATTCTGCAGATGTATGGAGAAAAAGCAGAAGAAGCAGAAGAACTTCGATTAGATCTTGAAGATGTAAAAAATATGTATAAAACTCAAATAGATGAACTTTTGAGACAGAGACTCAGCTAAACTTCTGAAAACTACATTCCCATCAAACTGAATGTAAACAGTGAATATCTAAATACAAACTCCCATTAAATTCTTTCACAGAATTAGAAAGTGAAATTTATGTAGAATTCAAAAGCTGACAAAAGTTTATAGTACATAATATTTGCAGTTAAATTATTTTATGCAATATTTGAACTTTATTTTTGAAGCTTTTCTTTAAAGATTTATTTTTTAAAGCATCTTTTTTTTGCCTTGAATAGCACAGATTTATTACTTGATCCTCATCAATATGATTAGGGAAGAATGGTGTTCATATGTGTATTATAGATATATAGCTAAACATATCTATAATTTATGTGTTTGTATATATTGAGAGCATTTAATGAGTGACATTAACCTATCAAAGCTTCAAAATATTTTACATCTAAATATTCAGCATATCTAATTATTCAGGAAAATGGACATTAAATGTTCAAGTAAGATAATTAAACTTATGGTTATAAATTTTTGAGCTAATGATTTTCTTTTAAAATAAACATCACACTGAAACTGATGTTTATGGGTGAATAATAAAAACTTGCACTTTTTTTGTGGCATGAAAATTTATTTCACCCAGATTTCACAATGAAATCTTCAAGTTTTGGGACCTATCTGGAGAAAGTTAAAAGCTATTCAGTTATCTAGATATAACTGGTTAGTGGAAATTTTTATCAGTGATTTTGTGGTGATACCGATAATATTTAAGTGCTTTATAACATTCCTATAAAAATCAAAATAAAATTATGAGTAATATTTTCTCCTTAAAACTAAATTTTAAGGTTTACGTTTTGTAAGTCATTATTTTTAGCACACTAAATGTGAATATCTGGTATTATTGACTATCCATAACAAAGTTTGGCCTTTTTCATTTCTGTGTGGTTTATAATTTTTTCCTCTAAGCGTAGAAACATGAGAATAGTGTGGAATAGCTTTGAAAATGGCTATGCTGCCTTTATGTAAAAATAAAAACTCTTATTTAAGTTTTGTTACATTTTTAGCGACAAATTTGGAATGCTTTTCAGGGCAACTCAAGTGACCTCATATTTTTGTTTTTCTGTATTCCAGATGATATATGTAAATCATTAATATTCTTTCTAAGTTTCTATGTTATAGGGGCAAAAAATAGTGTAATAGCATTTTGTTGCTTTTTTTTTTTTAATATTCACAGGGCTTACAGGGAATGACAAGCCTGATAGCAATAAGAAATGTACAGAATTAAAAAATTAAGTTACAAAACTCTTAACCAGTTGTTTGAAACTAGAAGCTTGGGAATTGCGAAATTATTCTTTTAAAATATCCATATGTGATGAAATAGCCCCTTCAGTTGTAAACATTGGAAATAAAATGTATAATTTTCAGTTTCATAATGTTAAAAATCTCTTCTTTATTCTTACATTAATATAATTGAGCCAACTTAAAAATATTAAGTTGATTTTCAATTTGCTTAATATAAAAATGTGAAATAAGGTACCTAAGGGCCTTACCATAATTACCATATGTTTTATTCACAAATTGAAAACTGATATTCACATATTATTTTTATTGCTAAGGACAATACTTAGTTTTTGAAAAAGAAAAAAGAATAAAACCAGTTTTTGAAGTAAAAAATGTGGCAAAATACATATTGAACGAGTATTGGTTGCTTTATTTTTCTGTTGTCAAGCTGTATTTTGCCGTTGTCAATAAAGCTTACTATCTATATTCAGTAAAATAATACTTACACTTTAATGAATAAGAAAAGTTTGTAACCAGATGTTTCCATTATTGCAGGAAAACAGAATAAATCATAACTTTAAGAATACAAAAACAGTAAAGGAGGCATAATTATTGTTGTTTGAGTATAGACTGGAAGCATCCTTCCAATTTTGGAGGCTAAATTGAAACATTCTAGCTTTTTCTCTGCCTCCTTTTTTGAGGATTTCCAATTGTGCTGTATTTACCAATCAGGATTTACCACAAAGTATTTATTTTTTGATTAAAGATACCTAAGAGAAAATTTCTTCCTAACTACAGAAACCTAAGTTTTTGTAGTTAAGTAACTGAAAAAGAACATTTTGAAAAACATTGTCTCATGATCTCTCAACTGATTTATTAAAATTTTTATTCAAATGCTTATTGAAAGTCTATGTGTATAAGTACTTAGATATTAACCACAAGAAAAAAGAGAAAGTAAGTGAATATTTTGTTTTCCTGCTATTTGTTGAGTGTGTATACATTTACATTCCAGTATGTCATAATACTTCATTTTCATTTTTTAAAAATTTAATTTCCCCTATTTAGTTTTGAACTACACCTTAAATTTTATATTTGTAAAGGGCTAACAGTATGATTAAAGTTGCAGTGACAGAATTTTAATTATATTTTAATTCTAAATGAAAATATAAATAATTAGCATGGAACTGATTTGAATAAAGATTATAAAATGGTAATGTATTTTATTTTTAACAGTTATTAATACTAATGAATGAAGATAATGTTGAGAATATAATTAGTCATTTCAGCAGATAAATCACTTGCCTTGAATGCAACTGATTGGATTTGATCCCCAGCATCACATTTGGTCCCCCAGGCCAGGAATGGGGCCCTGTGTGCTCTTCGCAGAGCTCAGGGCCAGGAATAAGCCTGCAGCACCACTGGGTGTGGCCCCAAAATAAAATTTAACTTACGGAGCTTTGGCTTCCCTTTTTAAGAAAGTGAGGATAAACTCACTTTAAGTGAGTTATATTATTAAATACTATTAGTACTAAGGGGCTGGAGTAATAACACAGCAGTAGGGTGTTTGCCTTTCATGTGGCTGTCCTGTGTTTGATTCCTCCGTCCCTCTCGGAGAGCCCGGCAAGCTACCGAGAATATCTCGCCCGCATCGCAGAGCCTGGCAAGCTACCCGTGGTGTATTCGATATGCCAAAAACAGTAACAATAAGTCTCACAATGAGAGACGTTACTGGTGCCTGCTCAAACAAATCGATGAGCAACGGGATGACAGTGACAGTGATTCGTACTAAGAATAGTTTTTCTAGTGAAGATGTATTTTTGAAAACATTATAATTATTATAGTAAACTGGGAGTTATTGTAATTATTTTTTTGTATCTTTAAACATAAAATATGACGGAGAAAGAGTACAACCAACCTGGGTTCCATCCCCAGCATCACATATGGTCCAGGGCAAAGTCAGGAGTGAATCCCTGAGCACCTAAAAAACCAAAAAACAAACTCAAAAAGCCTCAAACCTAAATCAGTATGAAAATACTCTTCTAAACATAACATTTTTCTATTAACATATAACATTAAATAATTTTCTCTAATTCACATTGTATATTTATTATTGAACTCTGTAACCTTTTTTCTTTTTTTTGGCTTTGTGCCATACCTGGCAGTGCTAAGGGTTTACTTCTGGCTCTGTGCTCAGGGGTAAGCCCTTGCAGAACTTGGGAACCATCTGGAGTGCTGGGATCAAACATGGGTTGACTGTGTGCAAGGCAAGCTCCTTACCTGCTATATTATCTCTTTGGCCCTCGGAACCTGAGCTTTTAAAGAACTTTTTAAGTTATACCTTTATAAACATCTGTTTGATATTTTAGCAAATCAAATTATAGAAATACATTTAAATACCTTTTGTCAAAATATGAAATAACCCAATATTTGCATAATCTATAACTGTATTACAGGGATTTAATTTTTAGTATTTGTTAGGATTATTCCACTGATCCACCCTCATGTAAACTAATTAATATTTAGGACCTTAAAATAATACTAAACAGAATAATGGGAAGTTTTTCTGTTTAGTATAATTAATTGCTATCCATTTTTAATTTCCATTTAGTTTTTATGCTTTAAAAATAATTTTATTTGAGGTACTGTAACTTAACACTACTGTTGATAGTGCTTCATGCACACAATATTCCATTTTTTTTACAGCTTTAAATTTTTTCTTGCCTGCTTTTGTTTTTTGCTTTTTTGTTGTTGTTGCTATGACCTGGGACTGTTTGCAGTTGATCCACTTAGTTGATGGGCTCACACACTTTAGTTGCAGTGCTCACCAGGATCATATGCTTTAATTGTGGTATTTGACATATGCAAGTGCTTCACACTTGCTTATGATTACTTGTGGTGCTTGCTGGGGATTGTCCACCTGACTTGCTGTGCTTGCTGGGAGTCACACAGTTTTAGTGATGATGTGCACACTATGTGATGTGCATAGTATACAGGAGATTGTGCATTTTGTTTGCTGTTTGGGGTCATTAAATGGCAGTGGCACTGGGATAACACTCATTGCATATGACAGTGCCACAGTCGAATTTGTGGCCTCATGTCTGCCTGCAAGGCTTTGAATCCCTATACACTCCTTAAAATATTTGGTCAGGGGAGTTTGGGCACAACAGACAGTGCTCAGGGCTCACATCTAGCTTTGTGTTCAGGGATCACTCTTGGCAGGGCTCAGGTGCCATAGGGGATGCTGTGAAGGCCTTATACACTGTACTAGCCTCAAAATATTGGTAGTGTTCAACAATTCCTGGCTTATTTGGTCTCATTTATATTTTATTTGTACTTCTTGAACCCAGGCTAATTTTGAAACTAATTTCAAGCATGGTGACTAGTTGAATATTTTTTTATTTTTAATTTTTAATTAAAATATTTTCAAATAATGTAGGATTTGTTCAACCATTGATTAAGCTGATTGAATTGGGCATGAACTACACATCACTTTTTTTTAAATTGTATCACCATGAGAGTTACAAAGCTTTCATGTTTGAGATTCAGCCATATAATGATGGAACACCCATCCCTCCACCAGTGCACATTTTCCACACCAATGTCCCCAGTGTCCACCCCCCCAACCCTGAATACACTCTCCCACATTGAGTCCTCACCCTACCTCTGTGGAGACAATTTCCCCAATACTCTCTCTCTGATTTGGGGCATTATGTTTTGCTTAAAATTTCCCACCACCATTCATGCCTACCTGCAAAGGGCAGACTAGATAATTTATTTTCCATTGCTCATTTTGAATATCATAAGAGCTGGCATGGCCACGATTGTAAGTGTAAATTTCTATATTGTAAATGTCTGGGTTCCAGAGATGTCTCTAATCCATTTTGGGATTCAATTGGGAGTCTCTGGGCCAGGGATGTTGGTGCACTAACATGGCGTCTGGAGGCAAATTGTGGGCCTGACAGCCAGTCTGCTGGGCAGGCAGAGACCCCGGGTCCTCTGCCACCATGCGGCCTGGAGATTCAGTCCTGAAACCTGCATACCTGGGCCTTACTTGTGGAAGCTCTTGGTCACCGGGAGTAGCACCTGGTGCTACTTGGTCATCTGGAGTAGGTGGGGACAGTGCTCTTGCTCCATCTGGGGTGCCCCAGTGAAATTGGCTCAGTATGGGGCCCAGAGAGATCTCTACTTCTGTGGTGTCTTCTGGGACTTGCTGCTGTATCTCGGGGCCAGGGCTTTTGATGCACAAAGATCCACATTAAAAAATTTTCAGCAGATTGTATCTTGGTGAGGTCCATCCTGAGATGGTCAAGTCAGGCTGGGACTATGGCAGTGATTTTGGATTGTGGAAGCAGGTGGCTGCCTAAGGCTCTGCTTGGGTGGGCACAGGCCAATCCGGCCCCCTCCAACTTACCCTGGTCTGTTCAGCTATACACGGGTCAAGGCTTTTCTGTGACTTTTGATCTCTTTCAAGATTTATTTAGGGGTCTCTGACGCAAGGCCAGCAATAGAGCTTACAGGGTGGTGCTGGAGTTGGTTTGTGGGGGTAACTGCCAGTGCTTCCATGTGTATTGGGAAGTGGGGGGAGGTAGCCCACCCCAACTCTGAGAAAGTATGGAGATTTCAATCTCAAAACCCGCATTCCAGAATTTTCAGCAGATTGTATTTTGGTGAGGTCTCTTCTGAGATTGTGGAGTCAGGCCAGGAGTATGGTGGTGATTTTGGATTATGGGAGCAAGTGGTTGCTGGGGGCTCTGTTTGGGCAGGCCACCAGACCAACCCACCCTCCTATTTACCTCAGTTTGTTCAGCCATGTGCGGGCCTGAGATGAACTGTAACTTTTGGTCTCTTTTGAGACTTATCTATGGGTCTCTGTAATAAGGCCAATTGTATAGCTGAGCCAGAAGTGGTTTGTGGGTGTGGCTCCAACAAACCTATTTTTTTGGCCGTTAAATTTCTTGGTAAACTTGGTCCCTAGTTGTTGGGGTCCAACCACAGGCACAGTGGCAATTTTGGGGTATCAGGAAGCCTGAAGGCAGCATCAGGCTTCTAATGCACTCGCCCTGCAGGTACAGGTTGACCTGCTGGCAGCACCATATCCCCTCTAGTTGGATATTTTTAAAGAAATTATTTAAAGTACTTGTGTTTATTTTATTTATTTTTAATTTTTTCTTTGCTTTTTTTTGGGGGGTCATACCCGGCGATGCACAGGGGTTACTCCTGGCTCTGCGCTCAGGAATTACCCCTGGCAGTGCTCAAGGGACCATATGGGATGCTGGGAATCGAACCCGGGTCAGCTGAGTGCAAGGCAAACGCCCTACCCGCTGTGCTATTGCTCCAGCCCTGTTTTTTTTTTAAATCACAGTTACCTTTATTGCTGCTTTAAATTATCCTTTGTTTAGTCAGAGAGGTAGTACAGTGGGTAAGGCACTTGCCTTGTACACAGGCTAACATCACTTCAATGTCAGGCACCACATATGATCACTCAAGCACAACCAGGAGTGATCCTGAGCACAGTGCCAGGTGAAATCCCTGAGCACCTCTAGGTATAGCTGACTCTCCTCCTTATATAAAATAATATAATAAGAAAACAAAAAGAATGCTTCCACATTCATTTTATCCTAATTATAAAACCAGATGAGAATTTTTTTTAAAAAGCTACACATGAATAGACACAAAATGAAATCTAATATAAGAATGATTCGTCATCATCAAGTAGGAATCATTCCAAAGGTGCAAGGAGGGTTCCACACATGCAAGTCATTCTAGCAGGCCACATCAACCAAATGAAAGATAAGATTACACAGTCCCATCAATAGTTCTATCCATTTATCTAAAAAACTAAAACTTGGAAATAGAAGGAACATTAACCAACCTGATGGGGTGACATGAGGCCATTGAGATGGAGATGCTTAAGTTATTAAAGTGATTAAAGTTATTAAGTAACTGTGGTAATCAGACAAGTGAGAGCATGGACATAAAAACTTGAGTATTCCAAAGGCTGTTTAAATTATAATTAATAGGTGATCTGATGAAAATACCTCTGAGATAAAAATTAGGTGTTAAGAAAATTTCAGCTTGCTTGCTTTTTCAGGCCTGTGGTCTGTCTTGAACATATCTCCCTCTTCCTCTCTCCATATTTCTACATTTCCTTCAGTAAAAACAACTTGCTCCACCATTTGTGTGCCTAAACATTCTTTTTTGTGAAAAACGACAACAGATCTGGAACATCTGTGCCAGGGTGTAACCGACTTTCCTGCAAAGAGTATTCTGTCCCTCCAGCCTGAGTTCAGGGCGCTTTAAGAACTCGGATGGTGGGGAACCCATTTCTGCGCCCTGCAGAGCAAGAGGGCTTCAAGTGTAGCTTGACTGCCTTGAGCTGGCAGATGCCAGCATCTGTGCTTTGTAGGCGCGGATAGCTGCATCGACCAGTCCTTACCCAAGCCAGGCATATCCCCGGAGTGGCTGGTGGGGGTTGATCCAAGAGATGCACTGTATTTGCAGGCTGCATCCCTTGTTCCCCACTTTACTTACTGCGCCGTCTGTTTTTTTTTTTTTTTTTTTTGGTTTTTGGGTCACACCTGGCGATGCACAGGGGTTACTCCTGGCTCTGCACTCAGGAATTACTCCTGGCGGTGCTCAGGGGACCATATGGGATGCTGGGATTTGAACCTGGGTCGGCCGCGTGCAAGGCAAACGCCCTACCCGCTATGCTATCACTCCAGCCCCCTTACTGCGCCGTCTGCAACCCTAGGGGAAGGGGTCCTGTTGGCTGACTAACCAGAAAGTTTTCTGACCTCGGGCTGGCTCACAGTAATAGAACTCCACTCTGCTTGGCTTCACCAAATTGTAGCACGAAGGTTTCAATGTGAGACTGACTGAATTACACGGGCACAATTTTGAGTTTAGTGTAGGTGGCAGGGCATTCATGAGCAAAAGAATAAATCTGAGAAAAGTTGATCATCTTTTTGAAGTAGACTCTCCCTGGTCTAAATATTTTCTGAAAATAATTTGAAATTCATCATACACACACACACACACACACACACACACACACACAGAGAGAGGTTTGAGGCCATATCCTGCAATACCCAGGACTTGCTTCTGACTCTGCACTCAGGAATTACTCCTGGCTGGTTTGGGGGACCATATAGGATGCTGGGTTCGAACTTGGGTCTGCCATGTGCAAGATAAGTGTCCCATCTCCTGTACTCAGATAAATGCAAGATAAGTGTCCCATCTCCTGTACTCCTGTACTCCTGTACTCAGACCCTGAAATAGCTTTTTAATAACAAGATGACATCAAATGGTTGGAAAACTAAAACAACTTACTATTGACATGTCTGGTGATGAATTCAGTGAGTTTTCTTTGCTTGGGCCAACATGCTATGGGATGCCTTCACCAAATAGAATAACATAGTCATCCCCTCAAATTAGAAAGCACAAGAACCACTGTGTGAGCCAACCTCGACATCAAAGCCAAAAGACCTTCGCCTATTTCAGATAAGTTTTTAAGATTTACTAGAACCACACTCATGAGAGCCATGTTAGATATACATCTTGGTATTTGCTGTGGAGAGGAAACTAAGGTCATTCCCCAAATCTTGGCTCTGAAACAAATGATATGATAGAGAAAAAAAAATGCCTAGATGAGATTGGTGTCGCTGATGGAGTTCTGGATCCCGTCTTTTTATAGAAATCATTGTTAAGCACGGGGAGCCAGTTCCTTGTTTGTGTGCTAAAGATCTTTTGCCCTGGACAGTGGGGAAAAGGGAAATTTCATACTAGACCTCTGGTCTTGAAGATGTCTCTGAGTTTTGATAGGAGCCACTGAAGATTTTTGCCCTGAAGTGATCCTTCCTATGTCCCAAGAGATAACTGCCAGGAGCTCTTGCCCACCTACATGCCAGTCTGCGGAACTTGGCTAAGAGGTTCACATCACTTCCTCCTTTTACTGTCAGATGAGTTAAAAGCTTAGGTGCTATCGAGTAGACTTACTCCAATACTTTTAGTTATATTTGTTGTTATTTGGCTAGAGTTGGCAAGTAGAACTGCTTTGATCTTAAAATTGCAGCCTTAAGCTCTAAGCCTTTTATCTTTTTTTTTTTTTTTGGATCACACCCGGCGATGGACAGGGGTTACTCCTGGCTCTGCACTCAGGAATTACCCCTGGAGGTGCTCAGGGGACCATATGGGATGCTGGGAATCGAACCCGGGTTGACCACATGCAAGGCAAATGCCCTACCCACTGTGCTATTGCTCCAGCCCCGAGCAGTAGTATTCTTAAAGGAAGTTTTTTGCATGACTGAAACCCAACAACTTTATAACTGTATCTCACAGTGATTTGATTTTTTTTTAAAAGATGAATACTATACAGTGCTTTAGGCCCATGCCAAGTAACATGTATTTAAACTGTTATTATCGGGCTGGAGTGATAGCACAATGATTAGGGCGTTTGCCTTGCACGCCACCGACCCGGGTTCGAATCCCAGCATCCCATATGGTCCCCTGAGCACCATCAGGGGTGATTCCTGAGTGCAGAGCCAGGAGTAACCCCTGTGCATCACCGGGTGTGACCCAAAAAGCAAAATAAATAAATAAATAAACTGTTATTATCTGGAGGAAGAGTCCAAACAGAATATTCCCAGTGAAACTAATTACTAATGAAATTTATAGCAATTCCAACACAGGTAAACAAATAATTTTTTTTGAAAGCAAGTCCCTGAAAATGAACTTGTATTTCTTTATGGTTATTATTTCTATTAGTGGCCACATTCATGATCAAGCTTATTTTGTTATCAGTCTTCATTTAATTTGTTCAAATTGAATCTGTAATAATCCGTTCTGTTACCCTCTAGACTGCATTTGCTGATAAAAGAGTCTAGGATCTGTCGTGATAAACTAACGACAAAATTCAACTCCCTGGGGGACTGGAGCGATAGCTCAGCGGATAGGGTGTTTGCTTTGCACGCCACCAAACCGGGTTCGATTCCCAGCATCCCATATGGTCCCCCAAGCACCGCCAGGAGTAATTTCTGAGAGCAGAGTCAGGAGTAACCCCTGTGCATCGCCGGGTGTGACCCAAAAAATAAAATAAAATAAAATTTCAACTCCACGGGATAGCACTTGAATTTAGGTCCGCAGGGAGGGAGGCAAGAAACCTCATCTTTTAGAAAGTGCTAATCCTGGCGTCAGAGAGATGGTCTAGCTTGCCTTGCGCTAGACACCTCCACGGTCCCCATCCTCGAGGAGTGACCCGTGAGCACAGAGGCGGAAGTTAGCTGCCTGAGAGCACTGTCGGATGTGCCCTCAACCTCCCCGAAAGTGACAACTACTTTCAGTCTCCAGATTTGAGTTAGGACGGCACCCTTTGCCCGGATTAAGGAGCAAGATCCAAGGAAAACCATCATTAGCCTCAGACTACTGACGGAACGTGGGGACCGGGCTGAAACGCGAGGAGGGGTCCCGTGGACTTCGTGTGTGCGGGACGTTTGGGGGTGCATTTGGTGGTGGGCGCGGCGTGGCAACGCGGCATCTCAAACACAGCGTGCAGTCTACGACAGCGAAGAATGGAGGAGAAAAGGAAACCCCGCCTCCGGAGGCCGGAGAAGAGCCCGAGGTCTTGCCCCGGGGCCCGTTTGTGTGCGCCTTCTCTTCCCTCTGCGCTCCGCGGCTTGAAACCCCGCTGCTCTCTGCGCTGCGATCAGGGCTCCGGGGCTCCCACCCCGGCGGCAGCTGGGCGCCCCCCGCCCCGGCCCCCGGCCGCGCGCGTCCCGCCGGGTCCCACTCGGGGCCGCCCCCTGCGCGGGGCGCGGACCCGCCTCCCGGCCCGGCCCGCCGAGGTGTCCCCGCTCCTTGGCGCCCCCTGGCCGGGCCCCGGCGCCCGAGGTTTCCGGTGGGCGGCCGCAGCCGGTTGTGACGCCTGGCGGCTCGGGAGCTGCAGCTTCTCCGCCTCCTCCTCCTCGCCGTCCTCCGGCTCGGGCTCGGGAGCCCCGGATCGCCCGGCTGCTGCAGGTGGGCCTGGCCCGGCGCTCGGCGGAGCCTTCCCCCGCGCCCGCGTCCCCGCACCGCCTCGGGCCCGGGCGCCACTCCCCAGCGGGTGTGGGGGAGGCGATCGCGACCCTTGTCTCCGAGCGTGGGGCTCCCCCGAGCCTGCCAGGCGCGGCCGAGGGTGCTGCCGCGTCCCCGGCTTCTCCAGCCCGGGCGGAGCCGTCCTCCCCGGGGTCCTCCCAAGCGCTTCGGGTCTGGAGGTGTGGAGGGGGGCGGGGGACCCTGGCTGACTCCGGAGAGGGCACGGCCCCGGGTTGGGTGGGGGGCGGTGTCTCTGCGCCCCGAAGCCTCCCGCTTTTCGTGGTTGAGACCTGAGAATGGTCTCACCGTGACACTCGGGTCGCCAGTGGGGACGCGCTGCTCGGGAGCCCCAGTCTGGCATGCGCCGAGCTCTTTACCCGCCAATTGCGTGCAGCATCGCACCCGCGGGAGTCCCTCTCCTGTTTGCAGCCCCAGGCCCACCTCTCGGCATCTCTCGGCCTCTTCCCATCGTCCTCTCCCCCGTCCAGGCCCGTGGAACTCCAAAGCCAAGATCCACAAGTGGACAGAGCCGGTTGCGTTGCGCCGAAGGAGAAAGTAACGCAGCCACCAAAACTTCCCTCGGTTCCCGCCCATCCTCGAGAGGCCTCGGCTGGAGCGAGAGACGCCCGGGAAGGCCCGCGGCCAGGACAGGGCTTGTGGTTTCACGCAGCCCGCGCCACTTCCCGTTAGCATAAGGCAAGTGGGTACGTGCCTGCTGCAAAAACCACGTTCCTCATCGAGGTCTTTAGACCTCTTCGCACGACCTAAGTGTTCCTGCATTGCCATGGACCAGTGAACTGAGTTAGGGCTAAAGAGCTCAGCTGAGGACAATGGGCTTGGAAAGGTCAGGACTTGGTCCTATCAGTGACTTTATGTGCGGGGGTGGTGGGGGGAGATCAGTGACTTTTAAAAGTGAACGGTGAGTTAAAGGATAAGCTCGTGCAGTTTACTGAACCTTAAGGCAAGAGCACGAATAAGTCTTAGGTGCGGTTTAGTGAGTAGGATTACTTCCGTGAAAAACATACAAATTGGGCTGGAGCGATAGCACAGCGGGTAGGGCGTTTGCCTTGCACACACGCGGCCGATCCGGGTTCAATTCTTAGCATTCCACATGGTCCCCCAAGCACCACCAAGAGTTATTCCTAAGTGCAGAGGCAGGATTTAACTCCTGTGCATCGCCGGGTGTGACAGCCAAAAAGAAAAAAAAAAAAAAAGAAAAACAGATTTTTTCATGCAGTGATTTTTATGCCCCCTGTCCTTTCTGATACTGTGTGTGTTGTCCTGGACCAGTTGATGCCTAAAACGTGGACCCTTCTTCCCGTTTGTTGTTGGAATCTTAACATGCTACTTTAAAAGTGCTTTCTGTAGCTTGACACTTGGTAGCAGGTTTTCTTTAGGAAAAGGAAGAACCCAATGAGCTAGGCCTTCTGCATAGGGGTGATCTCATTGAACTATTTCTCAGATTTTCCCCTTAATTCAAAGTGTTCACTTGGATAGTAATCTAGTTTAGCCTCTTTTTAAGGTGATGTGTCTCATTTGTGACAGGTTTTAGATGTCTGAATCTTCACAACAGCTTCTGGGTGGTTTTGAAGATTAAAGAGGTGAGTTTTAAGCAAATATTTTAAAAATATAGAATCAGTTACTATATGTATTTTTATCTTTTGTAAAATTGTCATCTGTTCAATGTTGGATAAAAGTTCTAGCTAAAAATGCTCATTCATGTGTAGATAATAATGTAGTCTCCAGAGGCACCTACAGGGAAAATCAGCACCCCTCCCTCACCCCCCATCACTCTAGGGTGGCAAAGGTTTTCTTCTTCCTGTCCCCACTGTTTGCAGCTTGAGTGAACATAATGGTCTGTTTCTGACGGCTCCATTCACCTCTCCCACTATTAATGAAGACTGGTTTGAAAGCTGAATTTTCCACCATCCCCACTGCCAGACCTTGCCAGGGAGCAATTAATATGGATTATGGTTATATCAACTGATAGAACTATTTAGCTCCTCACTTTATTTTTATTTTTTAATTAAAAACATTTTTTTTTTTTTTTTGCTTTTTGGGTCACACCTGGCAATGCACAGGGGTTATTCCTGGCTCTGCACTCAGGAATTACCCCTGGCAGTGCTCAGGGGACCATATGGAATGCTGGGAATCGAACCTGGGTCGGCAGCGTGCAAGGCAAACGCCCTACCTGCTGTGCTATTGCTCCAGCCCAATTAAAAACATTTTTTAAAGGAGCAAGTCTTTATTTTTTTGCTTTGGGGGTCACACCCAGCGATGTCAGGGGTTACTCCTGGTTCTGCACTCAGGAATTACTCCTGGCGATGCACGGGGGAACATATGGGATGGCTGTGTGCAAAGCAAACATCTACCCACTGTGCTATTACTCCAGCCCCTCATTCCCCCCTGTTATATCTAAGATAGCACTAAAGTAAACCATGCTTATTTTCTGAATTATAAAGCAGAAATCTTGTCCAAGAGATTTAAGCCCTTATCCCTCCTGCACGGCAGAGCCTGGCAAGCTACCCATGGCATATTCAATATGCCAAAAACAGTAACAAGTCTCACAATGGAGACGTTGCTGGTGCCCATTCGAGCAAATCGATGAACAATGAGATGATAGTGCTACATACGACAGTGCTACAGTTCTACATGGGGTTAATAGCATCAGGTTGCAATGTGATGTATTTCCACCATGTTAAGCGATATCAGCAAGGAGTTAATGCCAAACTGTGGGAAAAACTGCTTGGATTTCACTTCTGGAGTTTCTAAGTCTTTATTTTTTTCTTTTTGGGTCACACCTGGCATTGCACAGGGTTTACTCCTGGCTCATACACTCAGGAATTACTCTTGGCGGTGTTTGGGGGACCATATGGGATGCTGGGAATCGAACCTGTGTTCGCCATGTGCAAGGCAAACACCCTAGCCACTGTGCTATCGCTCCAGCCCCTGGAGTTTTCTAAGTCTTAACTCTTAGGATCAAAAATTGCTCTTTTCTTTCTTTCCTTTTTTCTGGGGGGTTGGGGGGGTTGTTGGAGGTCACACTTGGTGCTACTCATGGGTTACTTCTGGCTTTGCACTTAGAAATAACTCCTGATTGTGCTCAGGGGACCATATGATATGCCAGAGATTGAACTCAGATTGGCCATGTGCAAGGCAATTTTCCTCCATGCTGAACTATCTTTTTGCCCTCAGAGGCTGTTATTTTATACACACGAATGTAAACTTCACAAGGGCATGTCCACTGGTTCATCCTTGTAACATAAAAGAGCACATACTATGTTCCCTTAGGCTAATTGCGATGATGAACTTTTGGGGGAACCTCCAAGCGGCCATCAGGGGTTAGGGGTTAGTCCCAGCAATTCTTGGCCAATTGGGCTGGAAGTTTAATTCGAGTGCTTAGGGAACTGTGCAGTGCCAGGGATCGTACCCAGGTTGGCCGCATGCAAGACAAGTACCTAAACCTCTGTATCTCTGAAATTTGCCTGCTATGTTTCATGTGATTCTTAGCACTTGTCAACATCTGGAGTTGTTTATTTATGTCTTTGTCTATTTTGCATTCCTTACATTGGATTTGGGTAGGGCGTTTGCCTTGCACTCGGCTGACCCAGGTTCGATTCTTCCGTCCCTCTCAGAGAGCCCGGCAAGCTACCGACAGTATCCCACCCGCAGGGCAGAGCCTGGCAAGCTACCCAGGGTGTATTCAATAGGCCAAAAACAGTAACAAGTCTCACAGTGGAGATATTACTGGTGCCTGCTCGAGCAAATCAATGAACAAAAGGATGACAGTGCGTGTTACAGTGCTACATTGGGTTATAAGCTCCATTACAGTAAGGTCTTTTGGGGCCAGAGGGATAGTATAGCAGGGATCCTGCTTGCCTTGCATGAAATCCATCTGGATTTGATTCCTGGCACCCTGAGCCTACCAGGAGTGACTGCTAAGCGCAGAGCCAGGAGTAAGCACTGCTGAATGTGGCACCCATTTCCTGGAAAAAAAAAAAAAAAGCAAGGGTCCTTTTAGTTTTATTCGTGTCTGTATGTCTAGATCCTTACACAATTTCTGGCACATAATAGGTTTGTAGTAAATGCTGAATAGAAAACATTACACAGTGATATTGCTGAGTTTTTTGTACTTGTGCTTTAGTCTGTGACCCCTTTGCCTTTTGATTACTTTTGGGATTTGGGGCCACACCTGGCAATGCTCAGGGGTTACTCCAGTCTCTGAATCAGGAATTACTCCTAGCAGTGCTCAGGAGACTATCTGGGATGCTGGGGATTGAACCTGGGTTGGCCACATGCAAGACAAGCTCCCTACCTGCTATCCTATCCCCTCACCTTTCCCGAACCCCCATTGCCTTTCAAAGGCTAGACCTTAACAGAGGTAGGTTTAATTTTTTCTCTAGGTTTGGAAGTTGCTATGTTAATGCTGTTTGTGTTTGGAGTACTGCTTCATGAAGTCCCACTGAGTGGTCAAGATGAGTCTCCTCCCAATGCCAAGGGCAGTGCAGATGCCCTTCTCTTTGACTACCCCAGCATCCACTTGCCAGAAGAACACATCCCCTACTTTCTGCACAACAATGGGCACATTGCCGCACTCTGTAAGGAAGATGCACAGTGTCCTTATAAGGTCGGTATTATTTCTTCTCCTCTTATTTATTTTTTCAAGGATGCCAGGTGGGCTATTATACCAGTTCTGCAATATAACCTGAGCCTAAGGTAGATACCCTCTGTGGTGGCAGTCAAATCAATCATCATATTTCATAGCTTCCAAGTGATTGAATTTCACCATCCTCATGTCCTACTCCCATGTGAGGTTTAAATTGACTTCACTAGGAAAACACTCTGTAAATGAAGTGGAACAGATTTTATGCTGAAAAGAGTATCTAGTTACATGTGACCATGAGCTTTCTCACCTCTTATTTTTAAAACTGCACTTAAAAGAGGTTCTTAGCACCTAATTTCAGCAACACCTCCGCGTCTGCCTCCTCCTAATTAAGAGGTTACTGTGGTATTCCTCCAGTTGTAGAGTTGTTGGAAAGGCCTCAAATTGTAACCCATTAAGATGTCTCCCAAAATGCTCTTAGATCAAAGCTGGGCATTGTGAGACGCTTCCTTTCCCATGGTGCCAGCACAGGAAGCTTATGGAGAAGAAACCTGGGAAAAGATCCGCATTGCTCCCTTTATCTTGGAGAACAGCCTTCTCACTCCCTGGCCAACAGCAGCTGCTGTGTCTCTTAAGGACTTCAGAGAACCCCCCTCTCCTGTAGGGACTCTGCTACTCCTGACTGATGAGTAAAATCGATCTATTCAATTTAGCTCCTGTGGTTTTTGTTGGTAGAATACTAATTCAGGAACCAGGGAAATAGTACAACAGGTAGGGTGTTTGCCTTGGAAGTGGCTGACCAGGGTTCAATCCCTGGCATCTCATGTGGTCCCCTGAACCTGCCAGGCATGATCCCTGAGCACAGAGCCAGAAATAAACCCTGAGCACCACTGGGTGTGGCCCCCAACCAAAAAAATAAAAGAATACCAATCCATATGACCACCTTTAGTATGTTCAGTGAGAAAGGTAGTTTGATTAGTCTTCTTCAAAAGTTTTCATTTTAAATGGTTTCTTGTTGTTTAGGTAAAATCTAGACTTTTAGTTAGGTCACAGGGTACAGGGCTGCAGGGAAGGGGTGTGATAATTAAGAAAAATTCTTAAGAACTTTGAGACTGCAATGTTTAGGACTTTCTCTGGCTATTTTCATTGTGTGACTGACTAGATTGTAGACTGTAAAAGTGAAAGTTCTATAAAGATTTATTTTCTTCATGGGAAAATTGTTGGAGTCATTTTTCAATGTTAGAAGAGAGATGAGTTAAATATGCATGTGTCTTACATTCTAGAAACACTTAGAGAATTTAAACTACTGCTGGGGTTATGAGAAATCCTGCCAACCAGAGTTCAGATTTGGTTACCCTGTTTGCAACTATGTGGACATGGGATGGTAAGTTTGCAGTTGCCATAATTCTCCATGCTAAGTCATCTTTAGCTCTGCATTATATGCAATGCCCCAATGCCCAACTAGAATTTTTGTTTCAGATAGTAATTCCTTTAGGTAATAATTTGCTTGTTCAATCATGAACTTAACTTGACTAATCTTTCCCTCTCTCATTTCCTCTGACACGTGGAGAAACATTTTTCCCCGACATACTTATGAAGATAGATTGATAGTTCTAGAAGGTAGGATTTGATATAAAATATGATATAAAATACACTTTGATATGAAAATATTTCAATGCAGTCAAGCATAGTGGGGAAAAGGAAATAGAGTAATAAACACTTTATTGTCTTCAGTTCCTCACTTCATTTTTATCATATATTTTTTATCAATATATAAGTTTGTAAGTAACAGATTTTAGTCAGTTTTGCATAGTGAGGAATAGTTTCAGGGAAATCAAAGGTTACTGGAAAAGTAATGACAGACTAACTTTTAGAAAAAGATTCTAGATTTGGAAAAAGTTTACCAACCAGCTGTGTGGAATTTCTCTGTTTGCGAGTAGGACGGACAGCCTGGAGTCAGCACAGGATATTTTCTGGAGACAGGCCGACTTCGGCTACGCCGGTGAGCGGCTGGACGAGCTGCATTCGCTTTGCCACCCCAAGGAAACGGTTGGTGTTGAGCCCTGAGGAAATGAGTATGGCCGTGACAAAGCCCCTGCAGTGCTTAGATTGCAATGTTGGGGGTAGCACCTTGAAAGGAACCCCTTCCGGATACGTATTTATGAGAATTTTTGTATGTGTGCATGAGTGTAACTTTCCTAAAATATTTCTGTTTCACTCGGAAGGCGTATCCTGTTTTTTTGTTTTGTTTTGTTTTGTTTTCCCTTTTCCTCCCCTTCCCGCTTCCCTTCCCTGTGCTGGTTGCTGATGTTGTGGGTGATGCCAGGAGGTCACACCCAGTGGCCTTTGTCGTCCTTGGCGCATTTCCTTGTGAGGCTTGCAGGGGCATTCTTCAGGTTGCAGTGCTTGCATGCTCCCCTGGGGTCCTCATGAGGGTTGGCGGTTGCACCCTCGTTGAGTTGGGGAGCTCATGCACATTCTGGTTGTAGTGTTCTTGCCAGTCACCCCTAAACCATGGTTTGAACATCTTTTTGATTTTTGGTGCTGGAAGGCCTGCACCTCTTGTGGTCGCAGTGCTAGCATGTACCTGATTACCGTGCAGCTGGAAATCATCTACAACTGGGGACCACAGACCGCGTAACTGCCAGACACACACTGCAGAATCATGGAACTCCATCAGCATATGTGGTGGCACTGGGGATTGAACTCTCAGCCTTAAGCTTGCAAGGCAGGAGCCCAAAGCCACTGAGCTACCCCAGCAGCCCTCATGGCCTGTTCTCATGCCTAGACCAGATCACTGTATTCTGAAGCAGTCACTGTCACTGTCATTGTCATCCTGTTGCTCATAGATTTGCTCGAGCGGGCACCAGTAATGTCTCACAATGGAGACGTTACTGGTACCGGCTCTGAAGCAGTAAAACTCTTTATTTTTTTTGTTTTGTTTTTGAATCATACTCAGGGGTGCTCAGGAGCTATTCTAAGCTCTGTACTCAGGGCTCACTCCTGCGTGTGCTCGGGAGAACCTGTGATGCTGGTGACTGAACCCAGGCCTCCTGCGTGCAAAGCCTGCACTCCAGCCATGGAGCTCAGCATGCCTCTGGCCCTTTGTCTAGATTTCAAATAGTTACTGCCAACGTGGGGACTGGAGTGATAGTACAGCGGGTACGGCGTTTGCCTTGCACGTGACTGACCCGTGTTCGATTCCTCCGCCCCTCTCGGAGAACCCGGCAAGCTACCGAGAGTATCCCGCCCACACGGCAGCGCCTGGCAAGCTACCCGTGGCGTATTCAATATGCCAAAAACAGTAACAATAAGTCTCACAATGGAGACGTTACTGGTGCCCGCTCGAGCAAATCGATGAGCAATGGGACGACAGTGCTACAGTGCTACTCCCAACATAATGCAAATTGATAATTGCAGCTTTATCAATCTTTACAAATATTGCCATTCCACACTGTTCTTTGTTGAACATATTATAGCTTGTGTTCTATTTGCGAAGTGGATTTTAGTTGTGCTTTGGATCCATACTGGTGGTACTCTTGGGCTATTCCTGGCTCAGTCCTCGTGGATCGCACCCAGTGCTAGTCTGGGGTAATGCTGAGACTTCTGCCTGCAAAGCAGGGACTACTGTCCTTTGAACTAGCTCTTTGTGTGTGTGTGTGTGTGTGTGTGTGTGTGTGTGTGTGTGTGTGTGTGTGTGTGTTCATATGAAATGCTGGGGATTGAACACTGGTTGACTATTTACTTGCAAGGCAAGCACTGTACTATCTCCCCAGCTCCTGGAGTTGTTTTTTTATGGGCACGTGACTGTGCTCAGGGCTTACTCCTGGTTCTGTGCTCAGGGCTCACCAGGGCACCATATGTAGTGTCAGGAATTGAACCATGCTAGGCTGCAAGAAGGCAAGCCCTGCCCTTCGAGGCCCTGCATAGAGTGGGCCCTGTACAGAACAACCCCCATCCTGGCCAGAACAGCAAAACATTTTCAGATTCTGCATTTGAAAATGCCCCATGCAGAACCTGGCTCCTAGCAAAGGCTTCAGTGTTAGTTTTTAAAGGCCTATGAGGTTGTAGCATTTAGATTAATGTTTAGTCCCTTACTCTTTCTCTCTCTCTATGCATATATAATTTTTTTGTTTGGTTTGGTTTTGGGGCCACACCTATCAGTGCTCAGGGCTTAGTCCTCCCTCAGCACTCAGGGGTCACTCCTGGTGGAATCATATGGGGTTCCAGGGAGTATACCTGGATTGGCAGCATGCAAGGCAGGTGCCCTACCTGCTATTCTCTCACTTAAGTTCAAATATTCTTGAACATATATTCCTAATTCTTAAGGAATTTGAGAAAGCTAAACTAAAAAAATTTCCAAAAGTGGAATATATATTCTATCATATTTTTGGAGATGACACATTATTATTATGGACTGATATTGATATATGATAGCACAGTGGGTAGGGCCCTGACTTGCACGTGGCCAACCTGGGTTCGATTTCTCTGTCCCTCTTGGAGAGCCTGGCAAACTACTGAGAGTATCCCGCCCACACGGCAGAACCTGGTAAGCTACCTGTGGCATATTCTATATGCCAAAAACAGTAACAAGTCTCACAATGGAGATGTTACTGGTGCCTGCTCGAGCAAATTGATGAGCAACAGGATGATAGTGACAGTGATTTTTGGAGATGACACATAGTTTAACTTTCATTGATGATGATGATGATGATGATGATGATGATGATGATGGACTGGAATGATAGCACCGTGGGTAGGGCGTTGACTTGCACGCTGCCAACCCGGGTTTGATTCCTCCACCCCTCTTGGAGAGCCCGGCAAGCTACTGAGAGTATCTCGCCTGTACAGCAGAGCCTGGCATACTCTCTGTGGTGTATTCAATATGCTAAAAATAGTAACAACAAGTCTCACAATGGAGATGTTACTAGTGCCTACACGAGCAAATCGATGAACAATGGGATGACAGTGCTACAGTGCTATTATTATTATTATTAATATGTTTTTTGTTCACATATGACAGTGCTCAGCGCTTACACCTGATTTTATGCTCAGGGATCATGCCTAGCAGGGCTTTGGGGGAACCTATGGTGTGCCAGGGATAGAACCTGCCTCAACCACATGCAAGGCAAGAGCTCTACCTGCTGTACTGTTCTGTGTACTGTGTGCTGTGCTATTCTGGCCATAATCGAGCTTTCAAAGATGCATCTGCAGGTGGAAGTCCTGGCCAGAACCTGCCCTGCTGCAGGGAGCCGTTATCAGCCCCTGCTTCCTATGCTGCACACTTTGGTGGAGTCAGCTGTCTCAGGGCTCAGGACCAGCCTCCGGCACAGGAGCCTTGGAAAGTCTCTGCTTAGAGAATGCTTCCCGCTGGGATTCTGCTGCAGGATCTTTTAGGAGGTTGCCTCACGTGTACTTAACCCTGTTGGTGCTGCTTGGGTATGATCCATACCAGCTATGGATTCTATTCAGGTCGAGATTAGAGTCTCACATTCATTGCAAGTTATGGGTAGGAATCAGGAACATAGCATTTCACCATTAAGTAAAAATCCACAGTAGATGAATGTTTTTGGAGTATTCCTCTTTCTTTCTTTCTTTCTTTCTTTCTTTCTTTCTTTCTTTCTTTCTTTCTTTCTTTCTTTCTTTCTTTCTTTCTTTCTTTCTTTCTTTCTTTCTTTCTTTCTTTCTTTCTTTCTTTCTTTCTTTCTTTCTTTCTTTCTTTCTTTCTTTCTTTCTTTCTTTCTGCTTTTTGGGTCATACCTTGGCGATGCACAGGGGTCACTCCTGGTTCTGAACTCAGGAATTACTCCTGGTGGTGCTCAGGGGACCATATGGGATGCTAGGAATCGAACCTGAGTCAGCCTCGTGCAAGGCAAACACCCTACCTGCTGTGCTATCGCTCCAGCCCCAGAGTATTCCTCTCTCAACACAAACTAGGTTGATAAAAATAGAAACAGGGCCTGGGTGTGTACTCTTCAGTGAATTAGAAAACATTGCCTTCATGCTTCTACTGAGACAGAAATTTCCACAAGGTTTATGGATTACAGAAATTCTCTCAATAAAATTGGCAAGCTTCCCTTCCTGCCTTGCATCTTAATGTCTCTTTTGTAGTATGTTCTTCCTTGTTTCATTTGACTTGCTTTTGAAAAATGTTTTCCTCACATAATTGGGGATTGTGAAAGTTCTGAATTTCTTTCTTTATTTCTTTTTGAAAAGTACTGATCTAAGCTGCAGATATACTTCTTGGCTTTTAAATCTGAGGTGATATAAATAGAACGCGTGGGAGTTCTTCATAGTAACCTAAAAGTGTGTGAATTGGCCTAAGTGTGCTTGGCCAGGATTTGCTAGGGAGCAGAAAAATGCTTAAAATTTTAAAAAATTCTTTATCAAGCTATATAGTTTGAACTTGAAGTCATACAAGCCATCAACAGGTTTAGCAAGTCCGGGTGCATTCTCAAAATGTTAATGCTCAGAGTTCTGTCCTCTCCTTTTTCTCAATTCAATTTCAGAGTGACTCAAGCCTGACATGTTCCCGTTTCCTCCAGTACTGCAGAGCAACCCATCTTTACCTTGACTTAAGAAACATCAAGAGGAACCATGACAGGTACCAAAGTGGTTGTTAAAATGTAATGAAAATTTTGAATACATTGCAGATCCAAGCATATGCTTTAGGTTTGCTTCATAATAATATGGGTAATAAGATTGGAGAATGGGGTGAAGACCCAGATTGGTTATAAGCTGACAATTACGAAGCCGAGTTATGCCTACAGAAGCTTCCTTTAGACTATTCTGCTCCTTTCTTGTATGTTTGAAATATTCTACTATCAGGAGTTAAATTCTAATGAAAACTGATTTTAGAAGTTGGTGGACCATATTGGTTATAATCTGCATGCCGAAATTCATGAAGAGTGTTTCTGAATTCACCTTTCTTTTGTTTTTGAATTCACCTTTCTATCCCCCAGGTTTAAGGAAGGCTTCTTGCAGAGCGGGGAGATTGGAGGACACTGTGTACTAGACAGTCATACATTGATGTCTCAAGGTCAGCGCAAAAGCCCACTGCAATCTTGGTAAGATTTTTAAAAATTTTATTTTATGACTTTTTTGGTTTGGGGGATCTACTCAGAGGCGCTTTCTCCCAGGTCTTTGCTCAGGGATCACTCCTGGAGGTGCTCAGGCCCCCTTTTGAAGAGCTTGGGGGTGCATTGGATTTGACTGCATGCAAGGCATGCACTTTAACCCTGTGTTAACCCCTGGCCCCTGATAGCTGATATTTGACATTTGATTCCTAGTATATTTTGTTATCGTATTTCCCTAGGGTATATTTACATTACTTATTCTGTGAACTGCATTATTCCAGATATTCTCACGTATACTTTTATGTTCATTATGTGTTGTCAAGTAACAAATTGCTCCAAACCCTTAAAAAAATAAATATTTATGATCTACTTATGTTTCTGATGCTCAGGATTTGAAGCAGTTTATCTGGAATGTTCTGATGTGGTATCTTTTAGGAGGTTGCCATCAAACTTACTAGGGGTGTTCGCCTTGTGCTTGGCCAAACCAGGTTTGATACCCGGAACACCTTATGGCCCTGATAGCCTGCCAGGAGTGATCTCTGAGCACAGAACCAAGAGTAAGCCCTGAGCACTGCTGGATGTGACCCCAAAACAAAACAAAATTAAGAAACAAATTGATCAGGAATGTGGTTCTCTTTAGAACAAGCTGAGCCTAGAGAATCTGCTTCTGAGCTCACTCATCTCATGTGGTTGTAAGCTTCCATTTCTTTCTGGGCTGTTGTTTTTTCTTTTTGGGTCATACCCAGCAATGCTCAGGGGTGACTCCTGACTCTGCGCTCAGGAATTACTCCTGGCAGTGCTTGGGGGACCCTATAGGATGCCAGAGATCGAATCTCGGTCGGCCGTGTGCAAGGCAAACGTCCTCCCCATTGTACTATCGCTCTAGCCCTCATTCTGACTGTTGACCAGAGGAATCATTTCTTTGCCATACTGGCCTCTTTTTATTCACAGCATAGTAGCTAACTTCCCTAAGAGCTAGGGTGGCTCTGTTGAAGGACAGAGACAGAGACAGAGAGACAGAGTGTAACATACAGGCCTCAACTCAGAGGGACACATCACTGCTTCTGCCATTGTGTATAAATGAATTCCAAAATTAACCCATCCTTTAGGGAAGGAAGTAAATCTGTATCTCTTGAAACAAGAAACATTTAAGAATTTGTGGACATCTTTTTTTTTCTTTTTTCTTTTTGGGTCATATCCGGTGATGCACAGGTGTTACTCCTGGCTCTGCACTCAAGAATTACTCTTGGCGCTGCTCAGGGGACCATATGGAATGCCAGGAATCAAACCTGGGTTGGTCCTGTGCAAGGCAAATGCCCTACCCGCTGTGCTATCGCTCCAGCCCCATGTGGACATCTTTTTAAAATGACCACAATATTTCATAATTATGGATATTTAAAATCATTCAGAGTTTTGGGCCATACTTGTTGGTGCTCCTGGCTTCCTCCTGGTTCTGCTCTCAAATATCACTCCTGGTCAGGCTCAGGGGACCATATATGGTACAGGGATAAAACTTGGGTCAGCTGTGCTTAAGGCAAATGCCTTACCCCTGTGTACTACCTCACTAGACTATCAACTGTGGATATTTTAGAAGAATTTATTCCATATTTTACCTCAGATGTGGACTGAAAGAGTTTTAAACACCCCTTTTCACATGCCTGTGATTGTCTTCTGTCATGTGGAAGAAAATTGTGCCATGTGGCTTCCAAAGATGTTTTCTGAGAAACAAATTTCCTTTTTTCTGGCAAATACCCTAACTGGTTGCTACTTCCGAGGCGCTCTTAATTCCTGGAATCTCCTGTTTCGAAGAATCCAAGAAACCCAACACCTATCCAGAGGTTCTGGACTCATTGTTACTTCTGAGCCTTGTCAGGTCACAGGAAGTTCTTTTGAATAACAGCCATGTCACTGTCAGGCCATTTAGTCAACTCAATGTGTACATCTCCTCTCTGAAAACTTCCCAGTTTACTTTTGCTTATTGGGCTGAATTTCAAAAATATCTTTGTCCCTTGTCTCAACATTTTTTGTTTGTTCCTTTGTTTGGGGGGCACATCTAACAGTGCTTAAGGTTTACTTTGGGCTCTATGCTTATGTATCACTCATGGTGAGGTTCTTCAGACCATATATGGTACCAAGGATCGAACTTGGGTCAGCTTTGTACAAGACAAGCACCTTACGCCATCTCCGGTACCCTTGTCTCAAAATTTAATCAACATCAGGAGGGCAGAGAGGTAGAAATCAGGTTATGTACTAACCTTGCACCCGGCTGACCCAGGTTTGATTCAATGCTCCATCTTCAGCCCACCAGGAGTGCTCCCTGAGTATAGAATCAGGAGTAAGTCCTGAGCACAGCTAAGTGTGGCCCCAAAATGAACAAAAATAAATTCACCATCAGGTTATGTAAATACTCATGTGTTTGAGAAGCTCCACAGAGCGCTGTCAGAGGAGATCCTGAGTTAGAGTGTAACAGATCAGTGTAACAGATCCTAAGTTAGAGTGTTGCCTTGTAGGGAGTCCCTTTGAAGACATCTCCCAATTTCTATTGCAGGTTTGCTGAGCTACAAAGCTATACTCAGCTCAACTTCAGACCTATAGAAGATGCTAGATGTGACCTGGTTATTGAAAAACCAACCTACTTTATGAAATTGGACGCAGGTGAGAAGCTAATTTGTCCTTTACTTATTTATTGATGAGGTTTTTTTTTCTTCTTTTTGTGTGTGTGAGAGTGTGTGTGTGTGTTTTTGTGTGTGTGAGAGTGTGTGTGTGTGTGTGTGTGTGTGTGTTTTGTTTTTGGGACACACTCTGTGATGTTAGGCATTACTCCTGGTTCAGCACTCAGTAACCAATCCTGCTAGGTTTGGGGGACCATCGGAGAAGCCAAGATTGAACCTAAAAATTTGGCCATGTGCAAGGCAAGTGCTTTACCCACTTTATTGTCACTCTTGCCTCCTTTGTATCTTTTTTGACATATTTATATAGTGGCTTCCTGTACCTTTTTTGGGAAGCAGCTTGACTTTGAACAATGGTCTTGCTTCCTTGCTTCTCTGAAGCAGTGAATTATCTTTGAGCTTTCCATTATTTTCTTCTTTTCGTTTTCTTCTTTTTTAGAAGAAACTTTCACGTTTATATTAGATGACTCAGTCACAATCAAAGATGAGAGAAGAAGGCATATGTAACTAAATTTATCCCACTGGGTTTCTCTAATCGTTCCATTTAGAAACCATTAGTAAAAATGTTAAAGTAAAAACCATGTGAGTACTATGGGTGGGAATGGAATGTCTGGGACTGCTGGCTGCCTTTCTGAAATCATTTCCATGACGAAATGAACTTAAAATTCTTCTGGAAGTGAGTACTGCAGTATGTATTAAACCAAATTATTTTCCCATGTATGCTTATCATTTCTGACTCAACTTTCATGGACAGCGTCAACTTTGTGAGCCAGCTGCCCTGGAGGGGAGGACACACCCTCTCACTCGTGCCTCCTTTCAGAGGAGGGCAAGGCCACCCCATTTCCAAATTCATGAGGGGCTGGGCTTACAGTGAAATATAGAGCACGCTCTGTCACAGATATTTCAGACTTGCCATAATTTATTGATAATATTTTTCAATGTGCTCAGCCTTTGGAAGTCATAATTCTTATATTACAAAGTATTAAGTTCAGGGATCAGACAAGCTTAGGTTTTTGTAAAGCAAGTGCTATGCGTGAGCTTCTGATTCATTTAAAAAATATGCAAATGAAGGATAGAAACTGGATCTTTCCATGAAGGAGTTGAATATGTGCAAAATGTTAAATTTATGTAGATACTTAGGTGATAAAGTGTGTAAAATAGGAATAATGGGCTAGTGTAGCTAGGCAATACTTTCAGATACTCATAATTCTGTTTTTTATTTTCTTCTAACTTAGCCCGTTGTTCTGTTTTCCTTTTTGTATTCACTCGTACCTCCAGAGAACAAGCTTTCTGCAGAGTAAAGCTCATTTGCAGGCCCATTTCTGGAACACAGAGCCTATTTTCTTTCTTAGTTTTAGGTCCTCATGGCCCCTACACTATTTTGTGCGTGCTGCTTTCCTCAGTCAATTATGGGAACTCATGAATTGGTCCACGGGAGAACCAATATGTGTGGTGCACTACCCAGGGAAAAGGGCTCATGTTCGAATAGAATGCTATTTTTCTTGTTTACTTGGAAATTTGCTCCCTGCCAGAGCTTTGTGAGTGAAGGAGTCCCCCAAACATTTATCTAAGATACCAGTCTAAAGAGAACAGGGATTTTACCCCCCCCCCCTTATTTTCTGGCATGCATTATTTTTCACTGTGGGGAAGAACATTGAGGATATTTTTTATGATTTCTACTTTGGAGAGTCATTGTTTCTTTTCTTTCTTTTTTTCTTTTTCTTTCTTTTTGCTTTTTGGGTCACACCTAATTACTCCTGTCTCTGCACTCAGGAATCACCCTGGCAGTGCTCAGGGAACTATGTGGGATGCTGGGAATTGAACCCCTGGTCAACCTCATGCAAGGCAAATGCCCTACCCGCTGTGCTATTGCTCTAGCCAGCCCCGTCCATTGTTTCTTTAGGTCAGCACTTCCTTTCTTTGAAAATGTAGGCTTGAACTGCTGGTTCTTGAAATTCCAGCCTGCTTAATTAGATGTATATATTGCCAGGTTGAATTGAATTTCCTGTCCTGATACCTAAAATGATTGTGTGTGTGTGTGTGTGTGTTCAATTTCTTTTTAAAAAGACCAGCTTAGGATTTTACAAGTAGTTGCAGCACTTTTCGCTAATTCTTGGAACCTTATAAACTCACAGAATCTTCACTGAGATTCTGCCACATGTGAAGTACTGGGCCAATTTCTTTTTAGCTACATTATCTTTAGATTTCTCCGAACAAAGCTAGTACCTAAGTACATTGATTTCCTATTTCTAGTAGAGAAGCTAAATATCTGGAACTTTACAGGCTTCAGTGGAAACATTGCACGTGACAGCTGAACTGGAAGTCAGGTTGGTTATTCTGACTCCAAAGTTCATGCTTTTACAGTTAGAACCTGAGCCAGGCAGCGGAGCTTTGAAATGAGAGCTGGTTAATGTTTTCCCAAGAAGCAAAATTTTAAAAGTAGTGATTGAGTAGGAAAAGGACAATAAAGAGAAATACCAACATGTTTGTAGTTACATCATCACTGATCACTTTCTGAGCATGTGTTGCTTGATCTAAAACATACTGTAACATAAAAATAGCAGCTAGGCCTTATGCCCTTATAGTTGACCCCCTTTTGATTTCAATTGATTTACTATTTTTTCTCTGGGAATATAACCATCATTTCTTACTTAATATAGATGGAAAATATATTCCTTGTTTTTTTTTTAAGTGAAGTAGTTTTATTTAGGAAATATGAGAGAGAGAGAGAGAGAGACAGAGACAGAGACAGAGACAGAGAACAGAAAGAGAACAGTGAGAATCTTCAAAGTAGAGAAATATACATCCCAATTTGGAAGTGGATGGAATTCCTAATTTATAAATACTCCATTTTAAAGGGAATTTTTAAAAATTTTTGAGTCTAATCAGTCTGTAAATTGTATTTAAAAAAAATTTTTTATTGGGGCTGGAGCGATAGCACAGCGGGTAGGGCGTTTGCCTTGCACGCGGCCGACCCGGGTTCGAATCCCAGCATCCCATATGGTCCCCTGAGCACAGCCAGGGGTAATTCCTGAGTGTAGAGCCAGGAGTAACCCCTGTGCATCGCCAGGTGTGACCCAAAAAGCAAAAAAAAAAAAAAAAAATTTTTATTAATGAATCACTGTGAGGTACAGTTACAAACTCATGAACTTTTTTGTTTGCATTTCAGTCATACAGTGATCGTTTACCCATCCCTCCACCAGTGCCCATTCACCTCCACCAATGATCCCAGTATCCCTCCCACCATCCCCACCCCATTCCCCACCACACCACCCTGCCTCTGTGGCAGGGCATTCCCTTTTGTTCCCTCTCCTTTTGGCTGTTGTAGTTTGCAATTTACCTACGTATAATTTGATGTTAAGAAAAGTTTATTTTCGGGGCCAGAGAGATAGTACAACTGGCTTACTTCTGATGTGGGTTTGATTCCCGGCACCCCACATTGTCCCCTGAGTACCACTGAGTGCAGAGCTAGGAGTAAGCATAAGTACATTCACATGTGGTCTAAAAACAAACAAACAAACAAACAAACAACATTTTTTCTCCCATTTATTTTAGCTAAAATTCTTACCATATTTCAAATGAATGGGGTAGAATAACAATTGCTATTTTATATGTAATCAGTAGTCATTTCTTGTTTGAGGGTTAACTGACCTAAATTTTTTTCCTTCATACTAGGTGTTAACATGTATCACCACTTCTGTGACTTTATTAATCTTTATATTACTCAACATGTTAATAATTCATTCAATACCGACGTGTACATTGTGATGTGGGACACGGTAAGTAAGATACACTCTGCTTCTGTTGTGGTCTTGCTCATTCATTGTGTAGCCATGATGATTTGAGATGGAATCTTCTAGGAGACACATATTCAGATGTGTGCTTGTGCACACCACATCTAGGCCTGCGTGAATGAGTGTGCCTATGTCTGCGTAGATGCCTTTACTGCATGGATTTTGATGACTATATATATACATATATATATATATGCAGTGGGATTTCTTTCGCCCACTGAAAAAGGGTTCCAAAGGCCAAACCCTGTGTTCTCCTGAAACACACATACAAAGTTGCATTTTCTGACCCTCTGTGAGTGCCCACAGGAAATGTGCCGGGACGTTTGCCTGAGTACATCAGGCTTACCTTGTGAGCCGTAGTCAGGCCTCTTGTAGCCCATCTGCCTCTGCTTCGTCGAAGCCTTTTTGTTCCTTGCTTCATGCCATTTGTACTGTTGTATCAGCTCAATACACAGGACGAGACTTAGGCTCGTGAATACATCCATTTGTTGAATTCTAACTGCTGTTTGTTTATTTACATTTGGCTTTTGGTCTTGCACAGCCCACAACCCCCCATCTGCCCCCACCCACCAGTTTTCTGTTTTTTCCTTTGATTCTTCCCACATGCTTCTTTCCTCATCCCATTGAGGTAATCCTGGGTGTTGCCTCCGATACTCAATTGTGAAGTGGGATCATTGTAGTATCTCTCAGTGTGATTTACTTTAAGAACGATCAGTGTGGGTGTGCTGTAACCGTACAGCAGGTAGTAATAGTACAGCATTCCCCTTGCATATGGGTGACCCAGGTTTGATCCCCGGCACCCCATGTGACCCACTGAGACCCACCAGCAGGAGCAACCCCCGAGTGCTGCCAGGTGTGATCCAGGAGGAAGAAATAACGATCAATGTGGTGTGTGGAAAGTCACAATATCTGGCCCAGGGCCCAAAGGCATGGGAGGGGCAGGTTTGTAGTGTGCTATCTGTACGGGGAAGCTGGGAAGCCCGCACAGAGGTTAGCGGGAGTTTACCAACACTTCCAGCTCCCGGTGCTGGAGCGATAGCACAGCGGGTAGGGCGTTTGCCTTGCACGCAGCCGACTCAGGTTCAATTCCCAGCATTCCATATGGTTCCCAGAGCACTGCCAGGAGTAATTCCTGAGTGCAGAGCCAGGAGTGACCCCTGTGCATCGCCGGGTGTGACCCGGAAAGCAAAAAAAAAAAAAACCAAACAAACAAGAAACATTTCCAGGTCCCAAGGCCTCCATTGGCCTCTATCTTGGTCTGAATCCGGTTGGAGGGGCTCCACAGGGGGTCCCCAGCTTGCCTGCATGGCAGCACTGACATCTCCCAGCAGCCCCCACACATCTCTTATTTACAAGTGGAAAAGTCTGACTGGGGCAGGTACGGAAGCTTTAGGTCTCACCGAGAGCACTGCCTCTGGAGCACTTCTATTGGCGAAGCCCCCAGCATCCCCAGAAGATCCCCAGGCAGTCCATGGAGCTGCTGTGCTCTATTCCCATTCCGGACACATTTTCTCAGGAAGCGTCTGTGCTGATTCACCCAGCACATTGCTGCCTCAAGACGCAGTTGGCAGGGGCCATCTTCACTCCAGAGGGCAGCGCTGGAGAGTTAGCTGGAGCTCAGATTCCCGTGCAGAGCATTGTATGAAAGATTGGCCTACAAAACTCAGATGCTGAAGCATTGATCATTTATTGGATAGCTGAAGTAGAGAGGTCTGGGTCCCTCCCCATACCAGGCCTTTCCTAGTCTGAAATCTGCAGCTGGAATTTTGTGACCTCTCTCCCCTTTCTGGCTTACTGCTCTGTAACTTTTCGCTTGATTGAGGGCCGCACCCCAGCAGCGCCTTGCTCCCTGGGCTATTAGTCTCCACCACATGCAGGTCGGTGACAGTCTCTGCTGTCTGCTGACTGTCTGGATGCAGGTGACGAGGCAGAGGAGTTGCCTAGGGGCCTCGGACTCTTGTCTTGCGTGTTGCTGACCCAGGGTCGATATCTGATATCTCCTACAGTCCCCTGAGCACTGCCAGGAGTACAGAGTCAGGAGTAACCCCTGAGCCCCTCTGGGTGTGGCCCGAAAACCTAAAAGAGAAGAGTTAACTAGCTGAGGGCTTCCATTGATCACTTTCTGTCTCCCACTCCTAGTTTTATTTTTTCATTTTGTTTTTTTTTGGGGGGGTCACACCCAGCAATGCTCAGGGGTTACTCCTGGCTCTGCACTCAGGAACTATTCCTGGTGATGTTTGGGGGACCATATGGGATGCCAGGGATTGAACTCGGGTCAGCCGCGTGCAAGGCAAACGCCCTACCCGCTGTACTATTGCTCCAGCCCTCCCACCCCTAGTTTTAAAATGACTAAACAGATGAACTAGTTTACCTGGTGCTCCTCCCTTCAACCCTCACCTGAACACTGCTAATATTTTTGTTCACAGATAAGAGGCACGCAGCAGAGGTGTAGAGAGGATTTTTATTTATCCTCGCTCCCAACACCTTTTGTATGACTTGAAGTCCAAAGGAAATTGGCTGTGTAATTTTTGGCAAGGTCCTGCTCGCTCTTGGTTCCTGCTTTGCATCTGTTTATGTTTCCTTCTTGTGCTCCGGTTTTGCTGCCACCACGGTTTCATTTCTTGGAAACGTTTCTGTGAACAAAAGGAACAAGAAGTCTTTTTTTTTTTTTTTTAACTTGGTCACAATTTCAGAAGCTCAGGCACCCGAAATGATTAACTCATGGTTGTTGTATTTGTTTTTTTTTTCCTTCAGTTGTTGATTAATAACATTCAGTGTTATGCCGTTGAATATTCACAGCTCTTTGTGGACTCATGTTTGATGAACTGATTTTTGTGGCGTGGGGCTGGGGCGGGGGAAGCGGAGGCTCTGGGCAGCAAGTAAGTATTTAAGACACATACTTAGGGTGGGGACAAGCCTCTGGTCCAGGCATTCTGACCCAATTCTCTGTCTGGAGCCACCATTCTTTTTTTTTTTAATTTATTTTTTATTAATTCACTGTGAGGTATAGTGACAAAACTTTCATGTTTGAGTTTTGATCATACAGTCATCAAGCACCCATCCCTTTACCAGTGCATTTTCTACCACCAAAATCCCCAGTATCCGCCCCCTCTCAACCATTCCACACCTCCCCCTGCCTGTGTGTTAGACAATTTGCACAATACTCTTTCTCTATTTTAGTTACCTTCGATATATCGAGACCAGTCCCAGCACCACTCATACCCGCCGAAAAGGCAATGCTTAGACAATGTGTTTTGTATTGTTTGTTGTGGATGCAATAGAATGTCGCTCGGCTGCTCTAGGAATTCTAAAGTTTTAAAAATTAGGGTCTGAAGAGGTCGCTGCAGCAGCAAGTTGTTCAGGTCCGAGGTTCGTTTGTGTGTCTCTGAATCCTCGCCATGTGGGAGCTTAAGGAGCCGGTGGCCGGGTGTGGCATCATCTCAGAGTCCCATCAGGGCAGGGGGAAGGAAAAGTGCCTGCTCCTCCCCTGTCCTGTGGGTGGAGCCACAATTCTTACAGGTTCTTTATAGTATCCTGGAGGACTTGTCAGAAGCTTCCAGAACACTTTTTACAAGCCTCACTGTATCGGAATCTTTTCCATGTCTTCTGCAAGTAGATTGAAGTGAATAGAACCAGCTTCTATCATTTTTCTTTTGCCTACGCGCATGGCGCTGCTACCACGAAGCTCCCCACTGACTCCATTCCTGGCACCGAGATGTCAGGGGAGCCTGACCAGGACTTCCTGGAAGACACAGGGTGCATTCAGCCCAGTGGGTTGGTCCCCCCGTTTCCAGCTCCCTCCTTTGCCATTCCAGCTCTCTCCTTTGCCATTTTCTCTCCGCTTGTTTTGATAGTCCGAGAGGTTTCCACCAGCTGTCCGTCAGGGTCTCAGTCGACTCAGGCTGCTGCAGGATTTAGAATAGTGTTGGTTAGATGGGAATATTGTTAGGTGTGTGGCCGCAGACTCTTCTTCTGCTGGTTCAGGCCTTGAGTAAGGCAGTGATGTGTCTGCTGTGAACAGTGTTGTCACAGGATGCCTGGGGCAGGCAAGGGGGGAGATTTGTCTACAGGTCAGAGCTTAGTGACAGTTTTCATCTTTCCCCGCAAATAAGTTCACAGCACCTCCCCACTCCTCCCCTCACAACCCAGCAGCGTGGCACTTGTGAAACATACGGTAGGCAAGGCCACCAGCCTCAAGAGAGTTCCTGAGAGACTCTTCTGCATATACATCTCTGAGCATGGCAGGTGGCTCTTTTTTTTTTTTGGCTTTTTGGGTCAACCTGGCGATGCACAGGGGTCACTCCTGGCTCTGCACTCAGGAATTACCCCTGGCGGTGCTCAGGGGACCATATGGGATGCTGGGAATCGAACCCGGGTCGGCCACGTGCAAGGCAAACGCCCTACCCACTGTGCTATCTCTCCAGCCCCTGGCAGGTGGCTCTTTTGCGGCAGAATGAATAACTTGGTGTGAGCTTTAATTCAGTTTTTTTTAATGAAATAAGATAGTTTTATTTAAGAAATATCAGAAGAGGGGACCCTGTAGGAATAAAAGTAGGAATTTAGCCACTGAAATTATAATTGTAGTGATTATTTCTGATCACATGACATCATATTAGGTACTTGGTCAGGCCCAAGATGAAAGGATATACTTTTCCTATAGGAATGTTATGAGCTGTTTTAGGATCATTGGTTTTTAACACTAAAACCAAATACAGGTATTTAGCTGCATTGAGCTGGGATTGGGGAGGAGAGGGGTTGAGCTATGTCTGGCAGTGCTCAGGGTTTACTCCTGCCTCTGTGCTTAGGGTCACTCCTGGCAGTGTTCGGGGCCCGGCCATATGGGGTAGCAGAGGTCGAGCCCGGGCCTGTTTGCATGCAAGGCAAGTGCTCTGCTTGCTCTACTATCTCTCCAACCCATTTTCCTGTATTTTTAAAATGCCATGTTGGCCCTCTTTCACTGCCCTGACTTTTATTTCTCCTTCCAGAGCTCCTATGGATATGGTGACCTGTTCTCAGACACGTGGAAAGCATTTACAGATTATGATGTTATTCATCTGAAGACTTATGACTCCAAACGGGTATTGCAATGCTACTGAAATGTCTGTAGATAGCTATCACTGTAGATGATGCATTTATCAAATACATATTTAATATGAATTTCTGTTAGCTCTAATCATCAATTTTTCACTATTTTTTATTACTAGAATCTTACTGTTTTTAGCCATATAGCTTAAAATGATTCCCCCTCTACCTTTTCTAAACTATGAATTTCCTTTAAAATCATTTCAGACTATTGGAAAATAGAGATTAATTGAAACTCCATCTGGAATTACAAGTGCTATTTCTTTCAGAAGAGTGCAAAATGTAATCTCTTACCTTTTAAAATGTCTTTGTTCGTAGGTATGCTTTAAGGAAGCTATATTTTCATTACTTCCTCGAATGAGATATGGGCTGTTCTATAACACTCCTTTGGTAAGCTTGTCAGCTATTGTTAGCATTCATATTGACACACCTTGATAAATTTTAATGTGACATTTGTATATAACTCGAGAATCTTTCAAATAGTAATGCAGACTCTTCATTGCAGTTCAAACTGTTCTCTTCATTTTAGATATCTGGCTGTCAAAACACTGGATTATTCAGGGCCTTTTCTCAGCATGTCCTGCACAGACTCAACATCACACAGGAGGGACCCATGGTAATGAACGCATCGTGGTTCTGAGGGGCTTTGACCTTGCTCCTAATAAAAATCTGTAGCACCTATTAAAAAAATAGTAAGGAGATAGTGTTTTCTGCCTTGAAGTTTTCTTACCTGGAATGATTAATATATATATATATATATATATATATATGCACATACATATATATATACATATATATGATTTTCACTCCCTATGAAAGCTAAACTAAACAAGGGTGAAAAAAATGTGCCTTTTATCCTTTTCCTCTGCTCTTGCTTTTCCATGCTTCCCCAATTTTCACTAGTCCACGTATTCCTGCCAAAAAATCCACTAACAAACCAAGATTGAATAGTGAAATGAACAGCTTTTGTTATATGTGGATTATGGTGCCTTTTTTTTCCCCCTTGAGAGAGCTGTGAAGATATGAGTTTGAAAATAATTGTTGGAAAACTGTAACCTTACTAAGTTTAATCCCTGTGAAACCAGGTTTTTAGGTTTAATCATCGCTTCTTCAGGTATTCAAAGCATTGTTTTGTCATTTTCATTAATGCAGGATGGAAAAATTCGAGTCACTATTCTTGCAAGGAGTACAGAATACCGGAAAATATTAAACCAAAATGAGGTTAGTTAGCTTTTAGTATTCATTTTTAATATCATCACACTGAATTTGATTTCCTTTAATTCATGAGCTTAATTTTTTTCCCCACATGCACTAAATGCTTTGGTTTGAAATGATTAGCTTTCAGAAAAATTTGGTGGCTATGTCCAGACATTTTATTGAATTTGAGTTTCTATTTCTTTGGAGTTCATTGTTGTTGTTTGTTTGTTTGTTTTGGGACCACACACAGCAATGTTTAGAAGTTACTTCAGACTCTACATTCAGCAATTTCTCCTAGTGGTGCTGAGGGGACTGTATAAAATGCCAGGGATCAAACCCAGGTTGGCCTTTGCATGGCAAATGCCTTACCCACTGTCCCATCACTCCAGCCCTGAATTTCTCCTTTCTACAACAAACTACTTCTTGCTCCAGCAGTTCTCTTTGCTTGATTATAAACTCAAGAGTGGAAACAGGGCAAAAACTGTCGCTGAGTCCTGCTTTTATTGCTGCAGATTGCCAAACAACTGGTCTCTGGCTATTCTCGCAGCCAAAATGTGAGCTCCTTTGGGAGCTGGTTGTTTGAGTTTGGCAATACCTCGGCAAGCCTTGTTAGAGTCACTTGGAAGTGTCTTCATTCTTCTCACGACTGGAAACTTTGAAGATTGTTTACTCAGTGGATCCTATCCCATTTCAGCAGTATCAGCTTATAATTATATTAAACTGGGATCTGGGGGACTACTCAGGTGGTAAGTGCACACGCCTGGTGCCGGCGAGGTCCCGAGTTCTGTCCCTGGCACTGCACAGCTTCGCCAGGTGTGATCATAGTGACCCCCCCAATGTCAGTGGAATGAGCATCACTGGGAATCAGTCTGCCCCACCCCCCACCCTATAGAGGCTCATGCAAAGCTCTTGCCTTGTCCTCACAATAGTAAGTTATTTCACACATACACACACGCACACATACAGACATGCGTGCGCGCGCTCTCTCGCGCGCACACACACACACACACACACACGCACACACACACACATCTCTGGCATAAGCCACGTGTGGGGTCACTGCTTTCGACTCTGGAGCTGTTGTAGAGAACATGACAGGTTCTCTACCCTGCTCTTGTAGAGGGGTGTCCGCTTAGTCAAGCACAGAGAGACAGTCCAGGGCAGGAGAACAAGGAGGTCTTTACTGCATGGGTCCATCAGACCATGGGTCTAGGCTAGGCCAGCACCTGAAGCCTTTGGCAAAGCACAGGGGTCCCAGAGCCTGTTTCTATAGGACATTACTGTAGAAATGTCACTGTCACTGTCATCCCGTTGCTCATCGATTTGCTTGAGCGGGCACCAGTAACGTCTCCATTGTGAGACTTGTTACTGTTTTTTTGGCATATCAAATACACCACAGATAGCTTGTCAGGCTCTGCCATGTGGGAAAGATACTCTCAGTAGTATTCTCTCTCCGAGAGGGGCGGAGGAATCGAACCCGGGTAGGCTGTGTGAAAGGCAAATGCCCTACCACTGTGCTATTGCTCCAGCCCATAGCTGTAGAAATGTAGTGAGAGAAATGTAAGAGCAAACTCATCATTACTTTGCTTCATGCTCAAGCAATTTGGGGGCACACACACGTGATGGCACCTTACCAGTATGGCTACAGAAAGGTTTCTAAAAGCAGCTTTTCTTAAGTGTGGACCAGGAAAGTCCATTCCAAGTGCAGACAGGGTGGGCATATTTTTTTTTTAATTTATTTATTTTTAAATTAGTGAGTCACTGTGAGGGTACAGTTACAGATTTATACATTTTTGTGCTCATGTTTCCCTCATACAAAGTTCGAGAACCCATCCCTTAACCAGTGCCCATTCTCCACCACAAATAAACCCAGCATCCCCCCCACCCCCCCAATCCTTCTCCCCCCACCCCACCCTGCCACTGTGGCAGGGTATTCCATTTTGGTCTCGCTCTCTCTCGAATTAGGTGTTGTGGTTTGCAATAAAGGTGTTGAGTGGCCATTGTGTTCAGTCTCTAGTCTACATTCAGCACGCATCACCGTTCCCCCGCGTGGCCTCCAACCACATTTTACTTGGTGTTCCCTTCTCTATCTGAGCTACCCTCTCCCCAGAATGTGAGGCCAGCTTCCAAGCCATGGAGCCTCCTGGTACTTATTTCTACTATTCTTGGGTGTTAGTCTCCTACTCTGTTATTCTATATTCCACAGATGAGTGCAATCTTTCTTTGTCTGTCTCTCTCTTTCTGACTCATTTCACTTAGCATGATACTTTCCATGCTGATCCACTTATATGCAAAGTTCATGACCTCATTTTTTCTAACAGCTGCATAGAATTCCATTGTATAGAATTGAATAAAACCAGTCATCTGTTCTAGGGCACTCGGGTTTTTTCCAGACTCTGGCTATTGTAAATAGTGCTGCGATGAACATATAAGTGCAGATGTCATTTTGACTATACTTTTTTGCTTCTCTGGGATATATTCCTAGCAGTGGTATTGCTGGGTCAAATGAGAGATCAATTTATAATTTTTTGAGAATCATCCATATTGTTTTCCAAAAGAGCTGAACCAGTCAACATTCCCACCAGCAGTGTAGAAGGGTCCCTTTTTCCCCACATCCACGCCAACGGCGGTTGCTTTTGTTCTTTTGGATGTGTGCCAGTCTCTGTGGTGTGAGGTGGTATCTCATGGTTGTCTTGATCTGCATCTCCCTGATGATTAGTGATGTAGAGCACTTTTTCATGTGCCTTTTGGCCGCCATTTGTATCTCTTCCTTGGGAAAGTTTCTGTTCATTTCTTCGCCCCATTTTCTGATGGGTTGGATATTTTCTTCTTGTAGAGTTCAACCAGTGCTTTATATACCCTTGATATCAACCCCTTATCTGATGGGTATTGGGTGAATATCTTTTCCCATTCTGTAGATTGTCTTTGTATTCTGGTCACTGTATCTTTTGTGGTGCAGAAGCTTTTTAGTTTAATGTAGTCCCATTTGTTGATCTCTGTTTCCACTTGGTTGGCCAGTTGCATGTCATCTTTGAAGATACCTTTATCTTCAATATCGTGGAGGGTTTTGCCGACCTTGTCTTCAATGTACCTTATGGTTTGTGGTCTGATGTTGAGGTCTTTAATCCATTTTGATCTGACTTTTGTGCATGGTGTCAGGTCCAGGTCTAAACCCATTCTTTTGCATGTGGTTATCCAGTTGTGCCAGCACCATTTGTTAAAGAAGCTTTCCTTGCTCCACTTCACATCTCTTGGTCCCTTATCAAAGATTAGATGATCATACATTTGGGGTTGTGTGTAGGAATATTCCCAGGGTGGGCATATTTTAAAAAAACTTTCCACCATGGGTGCTGGAGATAGTACAGTGGGTAAGGCATTTGCCTTGCACATGCACACAGCCAACCCACGTTCAATAACAAACTCCCATCCACAAGCAAAATCATCTCTTTAAGGTACATGAGGGGCTGGAGTGATAGTACAGCGGGTAGGATGTTTGCTTTGCATGCGGCCGACCTAAGTTTGATCCCCGGCATCCCATACGTTACCCCGTGGACCGGCAGGATAATTCCTGAATGCAGAGCCAGAACTTAATGCCTGGGTTAAGTTTTTGTTTGTTTGTTTGTTTTTGCTGGCCATGGTGCTGGGGCATTCTGCGGTGACCCTAGTGGGAAGACAGACTTTACTCTACTGGGAGGGGAAGCTGCTGGGAAGTTTTTTTTTTTTCTTCCCCCCCCCCCCCCCCCGCCCCGCCTGCACTGTGCTTACTCCGGGCTCTGCACTCAGGAATCACTCCTGGTGGTGCTCGGAGGACCATATGGGGTGCTGGGAATCGAACCCAGGTTGGCCATGTGCAAGGCAAAGGCCCTACCTGCTGTGCTATCTCTTCAGCCCCTGCTGGGAAGTTTGAAGCAGAGATAGTAGGAAGCAGAACGCCCCCAGAGAAGATCCCTAATCTTTTGAAACAGTGAACACGTTAGGTTAGCAAGAAAAGTGGAAATTAAGGATGCAGATGAAATTACTGTGTTGCTAACATTTTAAAACAGGTCGGGATTATTCTGGATCCTGGGGGACCCCAGGTAAATTGGAAATGGGGTAAGTTCCCACCGACAGAGACTCAGTTTCTTCTCACTGGTCATGTGTCAGGTCAGAACTTCCTTCAGAGGGAAAGAGGGAAGCAGAGATGTGAGGATGGGCAGGTGCAGTGTTGCTGCCTTCAATAGTGGAGCAGGGGACGGTCCTGGAGCCCAGAGAGAATCCGCGTGGACCTTGATTTTAACTCAGGGAACCTTTTTCCTCATGCGTCTGACTTCCATGTAAAAGAGCTGTAAGGCGATCCTTGTGTTGCCTTAAGATAGTAAGTTGGTGTAATATTTTAGGAGCAGATAGAAAAGGAGGACACAGGGGAAATAGGAACTGATGTTTATTTTTAACTCTCGGGCTGTAAGAATAGAAGCAAGGAAGGATTGAGAGTAGAAGTAGGGAGGGGCTGAAGACAGTACAGCAGAGAGGGCATTTGCCTTGCACACGGGCAGACTGAGGTTCAGTCCTTGGCACTACATATGGTCCCCTGAACCCTGGTAGGAGTAGGCCCTTATCACGGCCAGATATGCCTCCAAAACCAAACAACAACAACAGCAACAACAACAACAGAGCAAGAGCGGGGAGGTGATTAAGAGCCCTTGCTACAACCCTGGTAAGAGTTGGACAAAGGTGAATACAGCAGGAATGACAAAAATGCATGGATTCAAGGTATATTCTAGAGTCAAAGCTTATAATACTGTTGTAATGTCAATTTTCATATCAGAAAATACCAGGACAGGTGCCAAGAATCAGATGTGATCCCAGATTCGTTTGAGCAGCTTAGTGCAATTGAGATGGAAAAAAATGTGTAGGTGGGAATTGAGTGATGAGTTTCAATGAGTAAATATTTTACATAAATTAACATATATATTTAACAGACTGATCAAAATGATGTAATCGGCATCTCTTGCTGAGACCCAAATGGATGATGTCAGCCATGAACATATGGTACAATGAGGCACTGACTCTTAGCTTTGTGGGTGGAAGAAATGAGCGGCGTGTGTTTGTTTTCTTTACAGACCTGAACCGTGTCAAGTTTTGCATGTCGGGGTAGACGGATGGAAGTCTCAATTAGCAGGCAGATTCATAGTGTAATTGGTATAGGTGATATATATTAGATGCTAATTTTAGCCAACATTGATTTCTATGTGCTCCACATGTATATGCTACAACTTCTCAAAAAGACCTATTAGAAGATATTTAAATTTCTCTAAATTTTCACTTTCTTTTTTTAAAAAAACCCAAAAAACAAAAAAATCCGATGACTTAACACTTTCTTGGAATGATTCTTTTTTTTTTTTCTTTTCTGCAGTAAAAACAAGTTTTGTTTGGAAGTTTTGGAGAAAGGTTAGGGAGGAGGGTGTATGAGAGAGAGGGAAAGAGAGAGAGAAAGACAGACAGACAGAGAGCGATCCCTCAGGGCGGAGAGAGAGCCCCAGTAAACATTCCAACATTAGACATGAAAGTTCACATCACAAGAGGGGAGATGTGGGTGACATGCACCACCTGTGCTTGGCAGCCACACATGGGCACAGGCGGCACATGGGCTCGGGCAGCATATGCTCCTCTTGGTATGATTCCTATGAGGATGGGAATTCCAGCCCCGTGGGCACGCACGGTCAGGGAGGCTGCTGCGGAATGGTGTGGCCTCTCTTACGCACAGGCAGCAGGACTAAGGGCAGCGTTCACAGTGCCAGTGACCTTGGGTGTCGGGCTGATTAAGAGGGACACAGGGACCCATGAATTTGTTTGTGATAGTAAGTTACTTTGCTTTGTTACATCCTGTGTGCTAAAAAGAAAGAGTCCTCTCACCCCTACTTGCAGGGAAAATGTTGGGCCACACTCAGCAGTGCTCAGGGCTTACTCCAGCTCTGTGTTCAGGATCACTCCCGGCAGTGCTGGGGAGTGAACCAAATTGCGCTGTGTGTTAGGCTAGGTAGTGCCGTGCCTTGCCTCCTATTTCTTTGGCTCTCAGTGATTTGTGTAAAGCATTTAAGATGATGAGGCCCGGAGCACAAGTGGTGTGTGTGAAATGAGATAGTGGCTAAGAGGAAAATGTTCATGGCAATGTCTAGGACACAGCGGTTGCTCAGCAAATTTGTTATCGCTGAAGAAATAACTAGTGAAGCGCCAAAACGAGAGCTGGCGCTTGGACTCTCAGCATCTCAATGACCCATATTCTCACTCAGTCAAAACTAAACAACAGTCCTGCAGGACACTCACTACCTGAGAAGGAAGAAATTTCCGAGTCCGGGACAGCAGCGGGTGGTTCAGTAGGCAGGGCTCTGGACTTGCAGATGGTCAAGCTTCCCTGGCACCGCATTGGGTCCCTTGAGCACCGCCAGGAGTGACTCCTGTGCACAGAGCCAGGAGTAATTCCTGGGCACTGCCGAGTGTAGCCAACGCCCCCCCCCCAATAAGTAAAAAATTAACAAAGAAAAAAATTATTTTAGGACTTAAAGGAAAGTGAAACAGAGAAATAGGAAGGAAAAAGAATTTCTCAGTGTTTATTTTTTCTTCCCTAGCTTGTAAATGCACTGAAAACAGTATCTATATTTCAAGTCCAGATTGTGGATTACAAATATAAGTAAGTAATAACTCACTCTTGGCCATTTATTTTTCTTATTTTTGGGAACAGGGAGACCTAATGTGGGAGATCTATTTATCGGAGTATTGTCCTTACTTCTGGTGTTCCTTCCCAGCTCATTTCACTGAATCTTTTGCGTACTGATTTCACTTCTAGTTTTGCAAACTTCCAGCACCTTGAACTGAGAGGACAAGTTTACGATCCTAAATGTGTATAAAATTGTGGGTTAGACTGTTGCAAAGATAGGAAAATGTCCTGCTGGAACCTGAGATACCTGTAGGTGTGTTAAGATAAGCATTGATAACTCAAATCACAGAGAGAGACATTTGTTTAAAAAGTGCTCTTGTTGTGGTAAGGAAAAAGTTTTCACTTTATTCCTAATTTAGCATCATGTGATGTGCTTTAACAGTTGCCTGTTTCACTTGTTTATAATGAGGTAAGACCTAGGACTTCACTTGCAATGCTATATTGCTATGCTTGAGTAATACTCTGTTAATTTTATTGTATCTATTTTCATATTTGTTGATCTATTAGTGGTTTCCCATTCAGCTACGTTTCTTTTTTTTTTTTTTTTTTGGTTTTGTTTTGGGGCCATACCCTGCAGTGCTCAGGGGTTAGTTCTGGTTCTGTACTCAAGAATTACTCCTGGCAGTGCTTAAGGGACCATGTGCGATGCCAGAGAACAAACTGGGGTTAGCCACATGCAAGGCAAATGCCCTACCCGCTGTGCTATTACTCCAGTCCCTACATTTCCTTCTTAAAGAAACTAATTTTTTTCAAAAGGGGAGATATTCTAGGAAAAAAAAGTAAAACTATGAAGTGATTAAAATCATTAATTTTTTTTTCTGGATTAGACTTGAAATCTGGCAAAAACTCATGGTGAAATGTGATTTAAGTTGAGAAAGAAATCAATAGAAATATTGTTACCAGGAAGCCTGAGACAATTCCCTTGAACCCTTTGTCTTATCTCCCCATCTGTTGTTTCTTGTTCTTGTGTTTGCAGGGAACTTGGATTTTTGGATCAGCTCCAGATCACTCATAACACAGACATATTTATTGGGATGCACGGAGCAGGCCTTACCCACTTACTTTTTCTCCCCGACTGGGCCGCTGTATTTGAACTGTAAGTGTTTGAGGATCGTTCTTATGTTGCAGCCGCTTGTCATGCATGCTGAGACTTTCATTCAGAGCATCTCAAGGCTTAATAATTCATCGTGGTAGAGCAGTGACATCATCTAGGTGTCGAGAATGGAAAACGACCCAAAGCTAAAAATCGGCAGCCGGCCGTCACCACGCTTAGCAAGCAAGCTGCTTGCTCCTGCCCTCGTCCCCGCAGCGCGGGAGCTAACGCTGTGACTCGCCTCACTGTGAGTCTGTGCCTGTGTGCCGCTCCAGCTGTGAGCCTCTCCCTGCAGTCGGTGTAATTACCAGTTTCAAAGTTGCCCCCCCACCCCCACCCCTGCCCGTGCTCAGAGCAGCGCTCTGTACGACAGCAAGGAGCTGGAAGCAATTCCAATGTCCATTGACCTGTGAACAGATAAAAGGTGGCCTTGGACATCCAACACAACATTATTCCATCTCGAAAAAGGAAATCTTGTCACGTGCTGCAGCATGGGTAAAACCTGGTGCGAAGTGAAATAAGTTAACTGCAAAGACACACAGGTTTTATTTTTTGGGCCATATCCAGGGGTGCTCAGGGCTTACTCCTGCCTCTGAGCTCAGGGATCACTCCTGGCCCAGTTCAGGGAACCATAGGGAGTGCTAAGAACTGAACCCTGGTCAGCAGATCCTGAAAAACAATTAACTAGAGAAATTCATAACTGTGGATTCTATCTCAGCTTCTTTTCTACCTACCCGCTGTCCTATAGCTCTGGGTGCAAGGCTCTTCCCATTTCTATGAGACACTGAGGGAAGGCAAGTGCCTGGCAGTGGGAACTAGAATGAATAGTGGTTCTGCCACCAGCGCTGGGAGAAGGGGAAGCTCCATCTTAGAGTTTACAGGTGCAGGGTTTCAGTTTTGCAAATTTGATTTTTTTCAGAATTTTTGAAAAGTTCTGGCTATTAACTGTATAATGAGAATATACTTAACACAATTAAGCTGGCCACTTAAAATTATCAAGGAGGTAAATTTTATTCTACCACAGAATGACTGATGAATTGGTCTTAGTTTCTTTTCAAATTATTTATTTATTTTGCTTTTTGGGTCACACCCGGCGATGCTCAGGGGCCACTCCTGGCTCTGCACTCAGGAATTACTCCTGGTGTTGCTCGGGGGACCACATGGGATGCTGGGAATCGAACCTGGGTCGGCCGTGTGCAAGGCAAACGCCCTACCCGCTGTGCTATTGCTCCAGCTCCAATTTATTTTTGTGGGAGGAATTTGGGCTGTACCTGGTGATGCTCAGGGGCTCTTTCTGTCATGCTTGGGGAACATGCAGTGGCGGGGATCAAAGCAGGCTGGCTGTAGGTATATTAATTCCAATACTATGTCTCTATCCCTCTACCACTAACTTTTATTTTATTTTTAAAACAGTTTTGTTTTTGTCATTTTGGTTCCTGGATCTACACTCAGAAATCACTTCTGGTGGGCTCAGGGGACCATCTGGGACTCCGGAATTGAACCTTGTTTGGTTGTGTGCAAGGCAAGAGTCAAATCTGCTGTCCTATCCCCCTGGCCCCTCTGCCACCAAATTTTTTTTCTTTTTTTTTGGGGGGGGGTCACACCCAGAAAAGCACAGGGGTCATTCCTGGCTCATGCACTCAGGAATTACCCCTGGTGGTGCTCAGGGGACCATATGGGATGCTGGGATTTGAACCCGGGTCGGCTGCGTGCAAGGCAAACGCCCTACCCGCTGTGCTATCACTCCAGCCCCTGCCACCAAATTTTTAAAAAGGGTTTGAGAACCTGTAAGAATCATGAGAACACAGCTCCTAAGCAGAAGTCAGCCTCTTTCCACTGAGTGGATTGTCAGGGAAACGGAGGGCCCCAAGGCAGAAATGATTTTTCCAGGTATTCCTCAAATTTTGTGGTTGCTTATGGGCACACACACTCTCTCTCCCTTCATAGAAATTTAACCTTGGACACCAGGACCCACCCTTAGTTCTTGACACATTGCTAGCAGCTCTGGCAGCTTGATCGCCTCCCCTTACGTGTAAGCATCTTGAGTTCATGGCTTCACCTTAAAAATGACGCAATATCCATTAATAAATTAAAAGAGTGTGATCACATTATGCTGTAAAATATTATTAAACAATTAAAAGGAATGAGCTGTAGATTCTAAAAAACAATTAATGTTGTTAAAATACAAAAACGCTTAATATTTAAGTGGTAGACTAGGAAGAAGTTGACAAGCCAGAGACAGTGGGAGAACACGTGCTCTCCATCAGCAAGATGCTAGTTCAATCCCCACATTAAGATATTAGGAAAAGATTTCATGAAGTTCCAGTGTCCTGTGAAAACCTTCAAAGAAAGGTAACTTGCCTGACAGATAATAGAGTGGGTGAGGTGTTAGCTTTGCACGCAGCTAACCTGGGTTCAATCCCGTACATCATGTATTGTCCCTGCCAGGAACGAGCCGGGGTGAGCCCTGACACTGCTGGCTGTGCCGTCCCTAATGTCACCACCAAAAAGTGACATTAAAGAAATTCATAACAGGGACTTCTATCTCCATTTCTCCATTTCTACTAGTGTTAGGTTGGAGAGTGGGAAGAAAGGGAGGAAGGAGGAAGAGAAAGAAATATAAGTGAGAAAGCTCCACCCCTGGGGGTACCGAGGTGCACGGGAGCGGGGCAAGCTGCTTTGGCAATAGCTGCCTGACTTGGATGTGCTCCCCTCCCCCGCCCACTGTGTCTCCCAGGATCAGAGGACGATTGAGATCTAGCTCATGGCAGTTGGCTCATTTTAAGGAGTTCAGTTCCTTTTGTTCCTTGATCCTGTTCTGCTTTATTAATTTATTTATGGGCCTACCCCGCAGTGCTGTTTAGTGACATTCAGTCCTACGGGCCTGCAGTTCAGCACTAGGGTCTGAGGATGTGGTTCTGCTCAGACCCCGGGGTGCTAGTGGCTGCCAGGACTCAGCACTCAGTGCCTCCAGCGGTGCTCAGGGATACTTCGTTGTGCTGGGGCTTGACCCTGGGTCGGGGGCAGGTGGGGCATGGACCCTGGTGTTTTCCTATCCCATCTTCTACTCTGTGTTTTAAGACTAGAAGCACAGCTTCCACTGTTTTAAGCACAGCTGGTAGGGCGTTTGCCTTGCCTGTGGCAGGCCTGGGTCAATTCCCAGCATCCCATATGGTCCCCCGAGCACCCCCAGGAGTGATTCCTGAGTGCAGAGCCAAGAGTAACCTCCATGCATCGCCGAAAAAAAAAGTACAAACGAGGAATAACTCACAGGCTTAGCGCACCTGCCTTGCCAGTGTGTAGTCACAAGTTCAAACCCCTGGTGTCCTACGTGTGTGTAGTGTGATCTTGGCAGTTTTGCTCATCCCCAGTGCTTCAAGTTTACTTCCAGCCACACTGAAGCCAGGTTTGTGTGAGCACCTTAAGAAAGGGTGCAGCCCCTGGTGAGCACATACATGAGCAACGCAACAACAGTTAGTAAGAACCATAACCATGACCTTCGTGCCTCAACTAACAGTACAATCCCTGTGTGCACATGCATAAGCTTTGCAGGTTGCAGAATGCAAGCCTAGGAGGCACTGTGACTGAGTGTGAGAACTCTGTGATGTGATTTGTGACTCTAGAGAGCACCACTGCAAACAGTAGAATCACCAGAGTGAGGTGTGTGTATATGCCTGTCCTCACAACGACATCAGTAACATCAGTGACAGGCAGGGGGTGCAGAACCGGAATTAAAAAAAAAAGTTAAGATAGTATAATGACAAGAATATTTTAAAAATAATCTCTCTGTCTTGTTCACTGGATATCAAACCATTTTCTTTAAAAAAATTTTTTTTACTAAAGAGCCATGATTTACAGTTCTTGTAATTGGCAAAAATGAAATACTACAATTCTTTCAATACAATAACAATTCGTCTTTGAAATTCAATGGATTTATTGATGATTGTGTTATAGGCATACAGTAATTCAACACCAATTTCTCCACCCATGTCAGCTTCCCTCCGCCAGATTCCCTCCCCATCCCCACCCTCACCCCTCAGCTTGACCACATGACAAAGTTTCAGTGGCTGTGGCTTATCTCGTGTTTTTGGTTCTGTTGAATCTGCGTTTTGCATGTATGGCTGTTCCCCTCATTCATGTCACTATCACTGAAGCCCTGATGCCTACTTCACATGTTACTTCCCGCTCTCTTCTTGCCCCTTTGCTTTCTTTCCTTCTCTGTCTGCTCTCGAAACTCTGGGGTCAAGGATGATCTAATCATCCTCCTTTACCATAATCCATTTCCTCATCCTGTGTTTCATATTCCACAGGCAAGAGTTTGTCTATAAATCCTCCTGTGTTTGTCTTTCTTCCTCTGTCTTACTTCACACAACATGATACCTTCCAGTTCCAACCGTGTTGCAGCAAATTGCATGATTCCATCATTCCTTGCAGCTGCCTAGTATATACCAGCATGCAGTTATACTGCAGCGGTGTGTATATACCACATCTTCATCATCCATTCATCTGCCTCAAACCATTTTCAAGAAAATGTATAGGAGGTAATTTCCCCCCCTAGAAAGCCCCCAGAAATGTTTCCAGGTTGGTGTTCTTGGATCCTTAGGTACAATTGTGAAGATGAGCGCTGTTACTTGGACCTGGCCAGGTTGAGAGGTGTCCACTACGTCACCTGGCGGAGGCAGAACAAAGTCTTTCCTCAAGATAAGGTAAGGCTCAATGGCAAAATGTGCCTTGCTTTTCAGCTGGATTAAAATATGAAATTGTTTAAAACAAACTCACAGAATATCAAAGATGAAGTGTTATTGTCTTGAAAGTGTTGTAATATTTCATATTTGCAAATTGCAAGGATCTGGATGTTGTGAAATTTGGAGCCAGGGAGAACAGTTCAATAAGAAGAATTAGAAAACTAAACAAATGGGCCCACCATCTGTTTTTATAAATAAAGTTTTATTGAAGATCCTGTCTTGCTCATCTGTTTCTGTGGTGTCTGTGGCTGCCTGTGAACATCAGTCCCAGAGTTGAGTTACTGGCAGAAACCGTGTGGTCCACAGAGCTGGAAATAAATCAGGTGCAGCCTTTTAGTGGAAAAATTTGCTGACTTCTGACATAAGACATGCATTAAATAGTTGCTCTGACCAAAGAAAATAACTGTCTTCCTGTACTGAAAATCATGTCCTCGATGACTTATCGATTTGGAATTTGATTTGTTTCTACAGGGCCACCACCCAACTCTGGGGGAGCACCCGAAGTTTACCAACTACTCTTTTGATGTAGAAGAATTTATGTACCTTGTCCTTCAGGCTGCAGACTATGTATCACAACATCCAAAATGGCCATTTAAGAAAAAACATGATGAGCTGTAAATACAGGAGCATTTAAAGGTTTCATTACCCAGACTCACAGTTAAATCAGCAAAACAGCCTGCTTTTTCTTACTCCCCAAAGGACGTTTTTGTATATCCAAAAATGCCTTCAGGATATTACTTGTGTTGCATAATCTTTAACAGTTTCCATGTCATTGCTATTTCTTGCTACTAATTTTGCACTGAAAACTCTTATTTTTTATAGTTCAAAAATGGGGCATGGGTTCGCTGAAGTAACTGGGTTTTCTTAGGGATACGAATGAAAGTTTTCAACTTTCTTAGTGTTAGGATTTGTAAGTGTTTTTTTAGGGTACTAGGGATTATAATTCCAGAGGCTTCCCAACGTGTTTTCGATACATTTGAACAAACACATAATTAGCTCTAATGTTTGTCAAAACCTCTTAATATAGGAAAGACAAACAAGTATAGCAACATAGACACACGGACACACAGACAGACAGACACACACACACACACACACACACACACACACTCAAAAGCTGTGACTCTCATCAAGATGATTCCAAACTTTAGGATCAGTTATAGGTGAAATATTGTTGTTAAATGACCTGTTTTATTCTATCAGATTCCAAAGTAGCTCCCACTGAATTCTCCACCATAGTATTTTTTATTCAATCTTTGTAATATGTATCAAGAACCTAAACAAACCATGCAGTTGCATGAATTTATATTTATTTATTTCACATGTTTTCTCAGAATGTAAAGTCTACATCTGATGAAAACAAACTAGAGTCTCAGGATCAATGTTTGTACCTTCTGGCTGGTCTATACCATTTCCTTCTTAACTCTGGAGAACATTTGTATTGAATGTTCTATCATAGTGTTGCCACTGTGCATTTATTGTAACTGCATGTACTTCTGTGCATGCATCTACCTCTTTTAGCAAAGAAGTGTTCTAGCCTTTGAGTTTGCAGACTTCAGATTAGCTACATAGACAGAGCTTATCCCTATAAAAAGAGTAATGACATAAGAAAATGCCCCTGATTTAAAAGAATATCCGAAATGTATTCTTGAATGGGATACTTTTCTTACTGTTCATGAACTTTCAATGTAGCCGGCAAAAAACATGACTTGACTTGACAAATTGTGAAGTTCACATTTTATTGAGACTTAAGTCATCTAACTGCAAGACTGATGATTCATTTATTTTTAAAGTAGAGGCTCGGCTTTGTGGCTGGAGAGATAGTACAGTGGGTAGGGTGCTTGTTTTGCACCAGCTGACCAGAGTTCAATCCCTAGCATCTCATGTGTTTCCCTGAGTCCCACCAGGAATGATTCCTGAGCACAGAGCCAGGAGTAAGCCCTGAACACTTCCAGGTGTGGTAAAAAAAATCAATATTAATAATGATAACACTACTACTAATAAAATTTAAAAAGATTTAGCAAATTACAATGAAACCTAGGACCTATTTTTTCTCCTCCACATTTTGGAGTTGTACAAAAGTATATGCAATAGAAAAAAGGCCTGAAAAACTTAAAATATTGTTTACCTGACCTTTACAGAATGAATTAACTGATCCCACTGGTAGGTATTAGGAAATCTTCCAGAGGTTAGAATATTTATTAAAGCATCTCCAAGAAAACAAAGAATCAGTGCAACACTAGCTTTGATTTGGATCTGAAAAAATTGTATAAAAGAATGATGACATATGAATTTTTTAATGATGTGTTACTGCAGTTCCTTGGGCAGAAACTGAGTATCCACTGGGAAAATATTTCATGTAAAAGTAGTTGTCAAAGCCATTTGCACTTTCAGTCAGAGATGTGTGCTTGAAAACATCTGACGTTTCTTCCTGTCTCTTAATACCTCATTTAGGAAGCACGTGGAAATGTGATTCTATACCTGAGTGAGGATTTCAGGAATTGAGAACAATTTCATAATAAACCGTTATATGTGAATATTTTGCTTTCAGAGAAATATGTTTTATATACACATGGAAGTACATTGGATGCTTTTTGGAATTAAGATATTTTTCAGACTTTCTCATGGAAACAACATAAGATCTTCAAACTGTTGTAAAAATTAAATGTAAGGACTATTTTTATTGGTTAAGTCTTTAGAAAAGATGCATGTCATTGTTTGTATATTTTGGATATGACTTTGGAATAAATCTCTTTTTTTGACTCTTAGGAGGACTTTCAAGATTTTCTGTGTCTTTGGGCAATGTGTTTCCTCTGGATTATAAAAAATCAATAGATCACTGATAAGAACTCACTTCAGGCAGGAAGTTGCTTTGTACTTATTCAGTGGCTTACTAGATGATGCTTTCACAAATGTTAGATTGCATAAGGCTTACGAAAGTGGCATAAGAATGGTGGCTCCTGTTTTTCTGTGTGAAAATATCAGACGCTGCTTAAGGGACTTCCTTGAGGATCTCTGGTCTTCTGATTCCACAAGTGTGTGTGTGTGCATGTGTGTGTGTTGGGGGGTGCTGGGGGCCCGTGGTGGTGGTGGCCACACCTGACAGTGCTATGGGATTACTCCTGCTTTGCACTCAGGAATCACTCCTGGCAAACTCCAGGGACCAAATGGGATGCCAGGGATCGGACCCAAGCCAGCTACATACAAGGCAAGCACCTTATCTGCTGTACTATCACCTCAGCCCTTCACTCCACACTCTTGGTCCTTCAGTATTAATTGGGCAACTAACTACTCTAGACCAGTTATAATAGGTTCTGAGTATATAGCAGTGAAAAGAGCAGAACAAAGTTCTTGCTCTCCTGGGGTTTGCATTTTCCTGAAGGAGCTTTTGAATGAAAATACTGTGTACCTGCTGTTGAGGCAAACTATGGAGAAAATACAGGCGAGACTGAAACTCATGATGGCAACGAATCTAGGGCAGTTCTTTGAGGGGAGCTGACTCAGAGGTAAGTTGCCAACATCCCCACCTGCAGGGAAGTTCTGGAACAGTTTGCCTCTGTGAATCATTTGCACTTTCTGCCCCATTTTATTCTTTGTTTCACCCCACCCCATCCCTTGCTCCAGTCTTTAAAAAATGTTCATGCAGATGCTTAAACAATGAACAGCATTTAAGGTGCATGTCTAAAGACACACAGCTTTGGGAGGGAACTTAGTCAGGGACATGGAGCATAGAAGAAGGAAAGATGGAAAGAAGGAAGGAGAGACAAGAGTGGAAGGAGGAAGGGAAAGGAAAAGAGGAGAGAACTTTGGGGAAACAAGAAAATGGAAAAAATCGTTTTCTTTGAAAGAGTGGAGAGAGAATTTGGGAAATATTTTCTATTCTTTTTTCCTTATCGAATCACAGTGAAAGGAGCAGTTATACAATTGTTCATTATTGGGTTTCAGTCATATAATATTCCATCACGCGCCCCTTCACCAGTGTACATCCCCTGCCACCAATGTCCCGGGTTTCCCCAGCCTGCCTCTATGGCAGATAGTACTGTCTCTCTCTCTCTCTCTCTCTCTCTCTCTCTCTCTCTCTCTCTCTCTCTCTCGGGGGTTAGGCATTATGGTTTAGTGTTTGGTATTTTCTAAATTGGGAGCAAGTCCGAATCAATCTTGGAAAAATGTGTTGCCGTAAACTATTGCCAACTGTGGCTATTGACATTAGAACTGTGTACTTTTCTTTTAAAGCTTACTGAGGCACGTCAAATGATGTCTTAGACTTTTTTTCTTATTCTTCTTTATTTTTAAAAAACACTCATTGATTGAAGTACTGTGATCTCGACACTGTTAATGATGGTTTCACGTGTACATAATTCCACCACCACATCCATCACCAGTATACCCAGGTCCCTCTCCCGAGGCCTTTAAGGGCCCTCTCTTTCAACCACTTCCCCACTCTCCCCACCTCCTGCCTCTCCCCCCAACCTCAGTTGGGTTTTTCTTTCTAAAATTACCCCCCGCCCCCATTAGTGTTCACCGAATTGTGGACTCTTGCCATAGCTGTAATGCTTCTTTTCACCACGAGGTGGCAGCCAAGCCCTGCTAAGTGGCCCGTGTGACCTGAAGCTGGTGCAGCATCCCTGGCTGATGCCATTCTGCCCAGCGCGGGCAGTGAAGGCCTTGTTTGGAGTGATGTGGGTACAGGGCAGCGTGTTCAGATTTAAGTGGGAGATGTCTTAGCTGTAACCAGTACCTGCAGCCTGTATGGACGCTCCCGGCCACCTCGTGGAAGATGACCCGCAGGGACAGAAGCGCTGGACCGTCTTCTCAGTGCGTGCGGGGGGTCCGGGGATCCCGTTCTCAGTGCTTGCGGGGGGTCGGGGGATCCCGTTCTACGTCAGCATCTAGGGAGCGCGTCTCTCTGGATAGTTCCTTTTAGGAGCCCGTTTCCATAGGGCACATTACTTGGTAGGTTTTCTCTTATCTAATTGCTCTTCTCATGAGACTGAGAGGAACCACGCTACAGCGCACAGAGTTCGCGGCACCCGCGGTGCCCGGGGTTCCGGGCAAGCCCGGGAAGGAGTGTTCGCCTCGTCTTCCCGGGGCTGAGGCAAAGGGCTTCTCCCAGTCTGGCCTCGTTTCTTTTTTCACCAACTTGGGTGCTGCCTTTTTCTTTTTTTGCTTAACCGGTTCTTGGAGGCCTTTGAAGTGTGCCCGTGCAACGACGGTAACAGGTACCTCCGAAGCGAAGAGCAGGGACTGAGGGAAGCCCGCAGGCCAGGGGCGGTGCGGAGACAAGCGGATGCTCTGACCTTGCAGCCTTGCGCCGGAGCACTGCATGAGTCTGGGTGCGCGTTAGCATGGCGGGAATAGTCTTTGCTCTCCGGTGCTTCTGCTTCAGGAAGACTTCCCAGGGCTGCGAGATGGCTCCGGCCTCAGGGGCACAGGCCTTTCACGGGCAGCACCGACCCCCACCCGCACGGTCTCAGGCACCACATGAGCCCCAGCACTGGGCCCAGATGTCCCCACTGCATATGAAGTGAGTGGGAGGCCTAGGATTACCAGGAGCGGCTCCTAGCCCCCTGAGCACTGCCGGGTAAGTCCCCAAACCCCTAAAAGAAAAGAAAGGCTTCATAGGAATTTTCTACTTTCACCTGGTACAGAAACCTTATTCATTTGGTGTCACAGATTTAGGGGAGGAAAACAAGAAAGTCATGCTTGTTTGGTGTGTGGCATATAATAGGCATTCATCAGACACACTATTAATGCACTATGACATATAGGACTATTATTATTTAAAGCTTCAGTACCTGGGAAGCATTTAAATTCTGATTTTAGGCCTATGTCCAGACTGAGTAAATTAGAGTTTCTAGGACTACAGTTGGTTGACTGTATTTATTCAAATGTCTCCAGGGGGTTCGAGAGCCCATCAGCTGGGAATGGCTTGCCTGGGAGACAGTGATAAAGCTGGTGACACCAGACAGTTCCTGATGTCTCAGTCAGCCTCGGTCAAAGTAGCTTCCACTCGCTACCAAGAGCTTTTACACATAAAACAGTTGACGCAGGAAATGCTGCCCCAGCTCAAATGAAATAGAATTGTTCATTGCAGGGGTTCCCCTTGTCTATTGCATTGTGAATCTCTAAACAGAAAGATATTATATACACTGCTTCCAAATTTATTTGACCACTGGATCTTCATCTCAAAAAATTGCACAATTTTCTCAATGTTCCAATGTTCTTAGCCACTCTGAGTATTTGCCCTGGCAGTGCCACCTTCTGCAGTGACGGGTGCCAGACAGTGCTTAGCATAAAGCAGCTCTGGCCATCTGGAGATGGTGTGTGAGTTAAGTAAACAGAGACCTGGGTATTGGCTGAACTGAGCAGGTCTCCAACCAGGAGACTGGAGGGTCAAGGTAAGTAAGTGACCTGCCTGCAGTGCCAGGGAATAGAGCTAGTGCAGGGATTAAGGTGCATGCGGCCAGCCCACAGTCTTCCCTCCACCCCTCCCAGCATTGCTGGATGTCACCCTAGACAACTCAGAGCATTTCTGGGGTATTTGCCCAAGGCTTGGGCTGCATCACATCTCTGGGTTCTCACACTGAACTGCTGATCGGGTTGGCTGAGAATCACCAGGAGGGCCCCTGGCCTCAGAACAAAGAAAGGAATAACCCACCCCCTTTTCTGCGGGAGACATTTGGCTGTGAGGCACAGAGAGAATGCCCAAGTCCCTCGTACTGAGACTCCGGGCTTGCAGGGGTGCTCTTGTCTCAAGCACAGTTACCAGCCACGTCCCGGTGACCCACTTGTGTGTTCATGCTATGGAGAGGAGAACCTCTTCCTTACAGTCTGCAGGGCCTCTGCTCACCCAGGTGAACACAGAGAGGGGGAAGCCCGACACCCGGACCTTCTAACTCCAAGTCCGAGGCAGTTAACCTCAGTGATTGTTGCCTCTCAAGGCGACGCCGTTCCATCCACAGGACAAGTGCAGGGAGGAAGTAGTATTCATTTCCAGAAAAAGCTTCTAGAAAAATCTGGCAAGTAAATAGCAAGGACACAAGGATGGTTTTGTTGTTGGTTTTTGTTGGTCTTTTGGTTTTGTTTTACTATGTGGAAGAGAAGCTTGGGTCACACCCAGAGGCGCTCAGGGCGTCCTCCTGGCTCTCTGCACAGGGCTCACTCCTGGGGGTGCTTGGGCAGTCTGAGATCTGGGGTTGAACCAAGGTCAAAGGCAAGGCAAGACAAGGCCCTACCTGCTTTCCCATCTCTTTGGTCCAGCTATTGGAGTATCTGATGCTTGGGGCAAAACTCTGAGCTGAGTGGCCCATGGGTGCCAGACACCACAGTGTGCTGAATGGAGTTAGAGAAGGCGGGAAGGGGCGGGAGATGCAGGAAGGGCGAGTGTGAGAGCCCGGAGGAAGCGTGCAGTGAGGAAGGGAAATTACTCCGTGGGAACTGAGCTGAGCACAGGAGCCGCTGACAGGGCCTAGATCCACATGGAAGGGCCAGGAGCCGGCGATAGGAAAGTTGAAGTGAGTCTGCGGGTACGGCAGCAGCCCTCGAGGCCTGATGTGGGTGAAAGACAGAGAGAACTGCGAGCCGTCGCCACTTCATAGAAGTGCCAGAGAGGAAAATGTACGTCCCGGAGAAAGATCATCCTCCCTCTGTTCCTCTGTTCCTCCATCCCTCCGTTCCTCCATCTCTCGGTCCCTCCATCCCTCCATCTCTCTGCCCCTCCATCCTCCTTCCCTCCATCCTCCATTCCTCCATCCCCTCATCCCTTCATCTCTTCCTCTCTCTCTCCCTCTCTCTCACCCTTGCTCTTGCTCTCTCCCCCTCCCCATCTCCATCCTTTCCTTTTGCAATTTTTAGGGAGAGAATTCACACGAGATGCTTTAGTTTCTTCGGCTCACCTGGCAGAACAATGGGACAGGAATTTCCCCAATTGCTCATTTCCAGGACAGTCTCTCCCTTTGGCTTTTCTGTGACATTGGAGGCAAGGATGATGACGGTGACAGTGATGGTGAAGGTGGTGTTGGTGGCAGCGGCACGTGTCATTGTCTCACTGAAGGTGGTGCTGAGGTGCAGTTTTGGTGTGGCCTGTCTGTGCCTCTCTGCAAATAAATGGCCTCTGGGAAATCTCTGCGTAACACTGTGGTGTTTACTTTTCTCTAGGTTATATGTTCCTGAGTCCTCTCGCCTTGGCCATCCAAATGGCAGTCACTTAAGAAGAAGGGTGGTTGCTGCTGGGGGGAGGGGGTCACGATCATCCCAGAAGGGCTGTTCGCTCTCGTGGCTCTACTTGGAGCAAGTGTAAAGGGCCAGTGGCCGGGGAAAAGGCTTATAGGTGGCTGTTCCTTGCTGTTGTCCTCTCCCCTCATCTTCTCTCCCCTCCCCGACCTCTTCCTCCTCTCCCTGTACTTCTTCCTCCTCCTTCTCCTCCTTCTCTTCTTCTTCTTCTTCTTCCTCCTCCTCCTCCTCTTCTTCCTCCTCCTCCTCTGCTTAGTTTGTGTTTTGGGCCACACCTGTGGTTCTCAGACCTCCTGACTCTGTGCTGGGATCACTCCTCATCACATCCTCATTTTGCTTCATTTTTTTCATTTTTTGAATTAAAGAACTATGATTTACAAAGTTATTGATAGTTGCATTTTAGGCATATACTATTTCAGCACTAATTCCTCTACCAGTGTCAGCTTCCCTCCACCAGTGTTCCCATATTCCCATATTCTGGTTTTCCCATTGAGGCACAGTTCCGTCGCCTCACCTGGCAAGTGCCCAGGCCCTCCCCAGTGAGTGAGCTGACTTTACTTCCCCTCTCTCTTCCCCACCACCTTCTGCCCCGCTGACTTGGAGTGTTCAGTGCTGTGACCCAGAGTCAAGGGCTTGTCATCGGATCCTGCCTGTTGCCCTGCTTTGGTTTCTCTCTATACCACAGACGAGTACTTGTCCTTCTCCCTCTGACTCTGCTTGACACGTTGCCCTCTCGTCCTATCCTAGTTTCCCTGAACCACAAGATTCCATCTTACAGCCGCACAGTATTCTGTTGCGTGTATATACACTACAACTTCTTTGTTTATTTGTTTGGAGGCCATACGCAGTGATGCTCAGGGGTTAACTCCTGGATCTGCACTCAGGAATTAGTCCTGGAGGTGTACGAGGACTGGATGGGGAACGGGGGTTGGCCACATGCTAGGCAGGTGCCCTAGTACTGTCTCTCCAGCCCAAACAACTCCTTTCAACTTCTTTTACTGTTGTTCGTGGGCATCTCTAAGAGTCCTCGGGGCTTACTCTGTGTTGTGTTACTCCTGGCTGTGCGTGGGGGGACTCCGTGCAACACTGGGTATTGACCCAGGCCTGCTGCATGCATGGCAAGTGCTCAGCCCTGTAAAATCTCTCTGGCCCAAGATACCACAGTTTTTCTGTCTCGTCATCTCTTGCTTGATTTTGGGCGTTTCCTTATCCTGGCTGATACACTCAGTGCTGTAGTGAAGATAGGTGACTGTTTTTTTTTTTTTTCAAATCAGTGTTTTTTTGTGTGTGTTTATGACTAAATGCCAAGAAGTGGAATCACTGGGCCATATGAGAGCTCCAGTCTTGCTTTTTTTGAAGACTCTCCATACTGCTTTCCTGAGGGACTGAAGCAGACAACATCCCCACTGGCAGTGAGTGAGCCTTCTCACCACATTCCTACCAATGCTGATTGTTTCTGTTTTTTTTTTCTTTTTGTATATGCCACATGAGGTGGTAGCTCATTGTCATTTTGAATTGTAGTTTCCATAAGAGAGAGGGAGGGAGGGAGGAGAGAGAGAGAGAGAGAGAGAGAGAGAGAGAGAGAGAGAGAGAGAGAGAGAGAAGAAACGTGCCTGCCATAGAGGTGGGCAGGGGTGGGGTTGCTGAGAAGAACCTGGTGCTGGGAAGTGTGCACTGATGAAAGGATGTGTTTTGGAATACTGTACGACTGAAATTTGGTCATGAACAGCTTTGTGGATTGCATCTTCTTCCCCAGCGAGGTTTCCGAAGACCCCTGAGAGCATTCTAGAGGGCAATGGCATGGAGCAAGTGATTGCCCATGAAGTGTTTTTTGCTGTTGTATTTGTTTTGTGACCACACCTGGTGACACTTAGGGCTTACTCCTGGTGGGCTTGGGGAAGCCTGTGGGATGCTGGGGACTGAACCCAGATCTGGCACGTGCGGACAAATGCTCTACTCACTGTACTATCATTCTACCCCTTGCCCATGAAGTCTTAGGAGAAATTTGGAGACTTTGTAGAGTGGTGACAAGGGCAGTGTGGTACAATGGTGAATGACAACCAGGCCTCCATATGGTCTCCTCACTGCCACTTGTTGCCTGACAGAACATCCTTCTGCCCAGAATCTCCCTCCCCTCACTTGTGAGGGGGGCTAAGAAGGAGACCGGCCTGCTAGGGTGGGTGTGAGGATTTCTTTGGTGTCTCCTTGTGTAAGGCACATTTCTGGGAAAAGGTGGGCAGAGAAAAACGACCTCAGCATTGTCCTGGCCCATGGAACCGGATAACGGGGTTCACAAGGAGAGGGTGCGACAGTGATAGGGAGAGGGGAGACAAACACACACACAGAGGTGAGCAAAAGCAAAAGCTACTTTATTGTAACCCCGCAGTGCTTATGTATGCTTAGGCTTCAATCTACTTGCGTCATGGCCTTAAGGTAAACGAGAAGCAGCTAATGGCACCTGGAGCAACTAGGGGAGCTGACAATCCGTTCCTGTTGGCTAACCATCCTGCTCTGGTACAAATGGCCCAGTCCTGGGGCCGGAGCGATAGCACAGCGGGGAGGGCGTTTGCCTTGCACTCGGCCGACCCGGGTTTGATTCCCAGCATCCCATATGGTCCCCTGAGCACCGCCAGGGGTAATTCCTGAGTGCAGAGCCAGGAGTAATCCCTGTGCATTGCCAGGTGTGACCCAAAAAGCAAAAAAAAAAAAATGTCCCAGTCCTCCAGTTCTTGTAAAATGGCTTTCTCAACCAGTTTATGCGAATATTTGACCACAAGCTATATGCTGAAGGCCCGCTCACCACACAGCATGAATCATATAATTGCAACAATGGGGCCCAATGAGGATATGGATGTGAGTGAAAGGAAAGCCAGGTAAATACATTCTAGTAGGGTAGAGGAATTGGTGCGTTCTTCTGAAGAAACCGGTATTAATGTGTAACGGCTGCAACAGTGAGAGGAGAAGAGACAAAGGGAAAAGAAGAGAGGGGACCAAAGAGATAGCACAGTGGGTAGGGCGATTAGTTGTATGTAGCTCACAGAGTTTCATCACTCGCATCCCATATTGTTCCCCAAGCCTTGGCAGGAGTGATCCCTGAGCACAGAGCCAGAAATATCTCTTGAGCATTGCTAGATATGCCCTAATGCCCCCCCACCTCTGACTGTGCACCCCCCAGAAAAAGTAAAGAGAGGAGAAATACATAATAGGCATGTAGAAATCCAGGTGACATGGGCTAAGCACAGGGGCTGCTCATTGGCAGTGTGGTCTAGTGATGGTCTGACAGTCTAGGACATAGGAGATGCAGGGAAGGATGGTGAGATGGTACCAAGCCTGACCCAGTTTCATCCCTGACACTGTAAAGTCCCACAGCACTGCTGGCTGTGAGCCCCAAACACAGTCTGGAGTAGCCCTTTGAGCACGACTGCATGTGGCCCAAACCTCCCCTTAGAGAAAGAGACAGAGACAGCGATACACAGAGAGACACAGAGAGAGAGAGAGAGAGAGAGAGAGAGAGAGAGAGAGAGAGAGAGAGAGAGAGAAGAGAAAGGATTGGAGGCATGGGCGGGGAGGGGAGGGAAGGGAGGGGGAAGAGGGCATGGGGGGGGGAGGGGGGAGATTGGGAACATGCAAGAGGCAGCACAGACTCCCTAAACAGCTTCAGTGGTTTCAGGGCCGTGAGACTTAAGCTTCACTTTCCACCAGTGGTTTGGGGCCCATGCTCGGGGCAAGGCGCATGTGCCCTGGCACCAGACTCTGTTTCTGCCTCCTGTGGCCGGGACGATCATGCCCGTCTGTGGCTGTGGCAGATGCCAGCTCAGGTGGAAGCCGCAGTGCGGCTCCCTTACGGCCGCGTGCTCTGACAAAAGCCTTCACCAGGCCTCCACTCTGCAGGTCCTTTTGTAAAATATAGACGGCCCTGGGTGGAAGGCGGGGACCCACTCACTCGTTAAAGGAAGGATGGGCTCCGTGGAGATTTACTGGAAAACTCTGGGTTTTCAAATGCTAGTAGGCAATAATTACCACAAAGAGGTAAACCAAAGATTTTCTATTTTCTAATTTAATTTATCATTATCATTATCATTATTATTATTTTTAAATTGAGTCACCATGAGATACACAGTTACAAAGCTGTTCATGATTGGGTTTCAATCATACAATGACCCAACACCCATCCCTCCACCACTGTACATTTCCTACCATCAAGGACCCCTGTTTTTCTCCCGCCATCCCCCTCTTCCCTGCCTGCCTCTATGACTCTATGAAAGGCACTTTCCTCACTTTCTCTCTCTCTTTCTCTCTCTCTCTCGGGCATTATGGTTTGCCATACAGATACTGAGAGATTATCATGTTGTTTCTTTACCTACTTTCAGCATGCACTTCTTATCCAGAGTGATCATTTCCAAGTATCCAAAGATTTTCTTTAAAAAAAGTGTGTTTGAGTTGCTGGAGAGTAAGTACAGTTGGGAAGGAACTTCTCCTGCATGTGGTCAAACCAGGTTTGATCCCTGGCCCAACATATGGGTAACCTCTTATCCTGCAGCAAGACGTAAGCCTGAGCACTGCCAGGTGTGGGTCCCCTCCCAAAGCAAATACATATTTAGCACTGGAGGGGGTTGTCCCAGGATTAAGGCACTTGCCTTGCATGCAGTTGGCTCCTGTAGGAGATCCTGGCACCACAGATGGCCCCCCACACCCTGAGGCTTGGGACCCCTAAGCCAAACAAATTTAGCTTCTTTAGTTGTCATGGTCGTGGGTCCCCCAGTCAGCAGTGCTGCGGAGTGAGTAGTGTCAGGGATAGCACTGTTGGAGTTTTCTCTTTAGCCTTCAACCACTCGGGGGTGGCAGGAAGTGCCTCTCTCATGTGGCTAGGAAACACCTGCAGTAATTGATTCTCAGTCAACTTAGCCATTGGTTCATTGTGAGGCTCTGAGGATGCAGGGGTGGGGTGCGGTGCTCGGGGGAATTCTAGGTGACTTAGCAATGCTGGAGTGGCCATGTGGTAGCAGGGATTGAATCTGGGCTGGCTGCGTGCAAATGATGCACTTCAACCCCTCTACTCTCTCCACAGTCCACACCACATATTAAAAAGTGTCATGAAATGAGTTGGATTAGGTTGGCGGAGGAACTGTGTGGGAGCTGGTGTCCATGCTGCATATTTTGGTCAGTGCTGAGTGAAGGGCCACATCTGCCTTTATTTGATTTGCTTTAATTTTTTGTTTTATTTTGGTGTCACACCTGGCTGTGCTCAGGGCTTAATCCTGTCTCTGCATTTGAGGATCACTCCTTGTGGTGCTTGGGAGCTTCTGTGTGGTGCTGGGATTGAACCTGGACTGATCATGTGCAAGGCAAGTGCCTTACCTACTTCGCTATTGCTTGAGCACCTACTTTTTCATTTTAATTGAGGTATTATTACTTTTGTTTTTCTATGCTGGAGATCAAATCCAAAGCCCCACACATGCAAGGCATGTGCTTTACTGCTGAGCTATACCGCCAGCCCCTATTGTTTTTTAAATCTTACTTTGGGGCCCCTCCCTAGCAGGGCCCAGTGGTCACTCCCAGTGATACTTGGCCAATTGTGTGTGCTATGGTTCAGTGCTTGGGCTGGCCAGGTGGTGCTGGAGGCCAGCAGGGTCACACTGGCTGTGCTGAGGGGTGGGCATGAGGCATTTGGGATTACATTTGGGATTACACTTGGAGCAAGGCACGTGCTCTAGCTTTCTGGGTAATCTCCCTACCCTTCTCCCCATCTCCTAAGCTTGCTTTTTAGTCCAGAAACAAAAGTTTTTTTTCTCTTTGGATCACACTCAGCGATGCTCAGGGGTTACTCCTGGCTCTGCACTCAAGAATTGCCCCTGACGGTGCTCAGGGGACCATACGGGATGCTGGGAATCGAACCTGGGTTGGCTGCGTGCAAGGCAAACGCCCTACCTGCTGTGCTATCACTCCAGCCCCCAGAAGCAAAAGTTCTTAATGTCAGTGTTTCTTAATGCCCTAATGTTTCTTGGGGGTTGAAATGGGGCACATACCCAGATGCTTCAGGGATTACTTCTGTCTCAGTTTTTAGGAATCACCCCTGGTGATGCTTGGGGTCCATTTGGGATGCTGGGGATTGAATCGAGATCCGCTGCATATAAGGCAAGCGCCTTTCTCACTGGGCTGTCTCTCCAGCCTAGTGTTTCTCAATGTTTGTTTCTGATGGAGGCTCTTTTCTGACCTTGCTTTGTTTCTGTTTCACAAGTCAGTCTCCCTAGGCTTGCTCTGAACTCTCATTTATGTGACTTTCACCTGTGGTCCCTCAGACTATCCGGGCACTCACAGGGGACCATGTGACTCCTTGTTGAGAAATGTTGCTTCCTGTGGCTAGTAACCCCTAAAAACGTGAATGCCCACATCTGGAATGGTCGTTGGTCAGTATGAAGCATTTTGGGCATTCCCAGTGCTGAGTGTCCAGGTCGTCAGAAGGTCATCTGGGCTAGAATGTGAGTCTGGTTCCCCCTGCAGATGAATGGTGACTCAGAGAAGAATGTCGCCAGGACCGTTCTAGTCTCAGGCAATGCCTGGGCTTGGGTTGACTTTTTCTTTCTGAGTTAGAGGACTCAGTTTTCTGAATATTTAAAAGTCAGATAAAACAAAAAATATCACAAAGCCTTTCCTGTACAAAACAAGAAAGTAGAATGCCAAGAAGGTGGCATTTTGTTGTAATGATGGCAGTATGTAGACTCAGCCCCATTTCTAAACAGTTCACATTATGGCATGTCTACATCGAGAGCTGGCCTTGCTGAATCCTTAACTCCTGCTTTTTCCTCCTTCCACCCGTGGGCTCCTTGGCACCACCCTCTCTTCAGCATGTCCCTGAGCTGACCTCACCCTCCTAGTCTTATACACTTTCTTCCAGAAAAAGCAGCACCATTATTCATCCCCCTGAAAAATGCTGCATGGGGCCTCAGGGTTGTGTACAATGGTGATGTCAATGAGAACAATTCATTATTCCATCAAGCATTTGGCATGTCAGTCAATGAAAAAATATGTTATTTAGAGCTGACAGCTCAAAATAGTCTTTCCAGCAATTGGCATGCCAAGATCTTGATAGTATAATGAATTATTCTTTAAACCTATCATTTCATCCCATCAATTTGGCTATCTAGACTTTTCTTTTGGCGGGGTGATGGGGAGAAGGCAATATTAAGTTATAGAAGTTATTTAAAACAGCAAGCATGGTTTTTCAGAACCAAACAACAGGAGCAGCAAGAAGATAGTAAACAATATAACTTTGGAGCTTGGGATAGAAAGACTCGAGGCAGGCCCAGTAGAATTAGGAAGTCTATCCTCAAGGAAGACATGGAGGTAAAACGTTCTGTTACATTTCACCCATGTCCATGAAACATTTCTGATTTTATACCCATCTGGGACTTGAAAAAAATGTTTCTCATTGACCACCTGTAGAGTGACACTGAAGTTTTTATTATTTTTCATAGCACAGCACCATGAAATAGGAGATAATTTGGTTTTTGGGTTGCATGGAGATGTGGCTTGTTGAGCAATATAGTTCCTGACTATTTAGGACACAGGTGTTTAGGGCAGTCTTGGGTTAGACTTTGAGATCAATTTTTCTCAGTGAATCTCCATATGAGATTACTTTCTCCACACTAGATGCACAGTTTTTTGAAAAAATTATTCTCAAGAGGCTAATTAATTTTCTTCAATTTTAGGCCTAACCTCTCCAGTCTGATCTGTCTAGTCAGATCTGCATCCCGTCTCCTTCTACTCTCCCCTGCATGCTGGGAAAACGGTGAGAAACTGCATAGCTCACTGGCTTTCTAGGGCTCGGTTAGCATGTTGGTCTGCATTTTGGGTGATTTCTGAACATGGTGTAAGACACACTTAGGTTTCAGCTGGTCAAATTGCTTTCATCCTAAAATGTCAGCTTTATTTCTAGGAAGAACAGCTGCCACCTAGACAAATTTTTTTTCCTCCTTGAATCTGCCCACTTCATGTCAATGATTATTTTCAGTCCTGTTAATAATGCCCCGGTTATGACAACAATTGTGATTTTGAATATCATCACAAAATACCAGTGACATCAATTTGTTCTCAGGTTTGGGTGTTAATTGTTCACTGGTTGTTTGGAAATAGTGGATAGCCTCATTAGTTCACTGCTGAATATTTAGCGCTTCTTGAAAATATTGCCCAGAAAGAAGAGTTGCTTCAAATCCCCTTCATGCGTCCTTCACGGTCCGCAATATGATCTCTTCTGCATTTTTAACTCTCAACTTGATGAAAAATCTGGGCATCTGTGACCTTTTAATTTGTGCTTCAAAGAAAACATTTCTTAATGTTATGTAATAAATCAATCATTACTTGCTTAGTAATCTTAATGCATGTCTTTGAAGTCAGCAACCCACAAGAGAGGCTGGGATTTAGAAAAAATTGACAACTCTCTAGTCATTTGATGTAAATGGTGTTTTATTGATCAGCTCTGAAACAGTACTTGATATCAGATGCATGTAAAGGCATGAGATCATGGAGAACAATGAAAAATGATGATACAGAGATATTTATACACACCCATATTTACCTATTGTTTGAAGTACATGGGAAATGTTAATTTTTTAGTGCTTTGGTATTTTAAATTTATTAGCCAATCCTAGTTCGCCCTGAGTTCATCTTCTCTTTGTACTTGAACATACTAATATACATACTACTTCTATATTTTATCATCCGTATAACCTTGAAATGAATCCTACAGTCAAAGTTTCTATGAATTCTAGAGATTTATTATTTAAATGCAGATTTACCCATGTTCCTTCTTGCATTCTTTGTTTATTTGCCTGTAGTTCTTTTGTAATCTAAAGAATTTTTCAATGTAGACACTTTCAACGGAGAAACAGTATCCTAGTTACTTTTTTATTATGCTCTGTTTATTATGATTAAAAAAAAAAACCTTGGCTTTTGCTTGTCTGCAGTTGAACCCCAGACAACACCGTGGCTAAACCACTGCTTCTTCAATGATTCACTGCCGAATTCCACATTTCCTGATTTGGAGGGTTTTTAGAAAAAACCACAAAAACGCAATTAATCTGATAGCAACAGGAAGAAAAGTTAATATTGGCCTAAAGCTAAACTGTTCATAGGAAACAGCTCCCTGAAATAATTGATAGTGACCAAGGCTCATTTCTGGTTCCAAAAGAAGTGCTCTCCTCACTGCTGGCACTGTCCTATTCTGCAGAGATTTCTGCTCGAACCCTAGCAACGTTCTGTTTTAGTAACATAAAGGTGACAGTGCCTCTCTGAGCTTTCATAGGCCCTTCTCTTCTTTCTTGTGGTGGAGAGTCCCAAAGCACAGTGGCAAAAGGCACACTCCATTCATAATCTTGCTCAAGGTTACGACTTTGTGCAAAGCTTGAGTGGCCTCCAATTCTTTGGTTTTTGTTTTTTGAGCCACACTTGGTGATGCTCAGGGGTAATTCCTGTACTCAGGAATCCCTCCTGGCAGTGCTCGGGGGCCCTTAGGGGATGCCGATGATCAAACCCAGATGGCCTGCATGCAAGGCCAGTGCCAGCCCCTTGTGCTATCTCTCCATTCTTGTTTTGCCCCTGGAGGTCCTCTTTAGGAAGCACTCCTGTTACGGGTCGCTGTGAGGGTCAGTGGGTAATGCATAGGCATTATGAAATGCAAAAATGCTCTGGCAGCCACAACTCACAACTCTGGGGGCCGCAGCTCACCTGTGACTGCAGCCTCTGATGGAATAACGCTGTTACCAATTGCAAAGGACTCTCTGTGCCTTTCCCCATTACCTTTTCCATCTTTTCTACTCAATAATTAATACGGAAAGGCCTTTCTTCATCGAAACAATGTTCCCCAAAGACTTTTCACTCTTCTTCAGATTATTTCATTTTTCTTTGATCTGAAACACATTTAGACAGAGTAGGCTTCATCTGTTATTTTTGTTTCTTTTTCATTGCTTTTGTAGCCGCTTTATGTTCATCATAGAAATATATGAAAAATTCCTTTCTAAAAAAATCACTCTAAGGAAAGCATAATAAAGTGTTTATCAACCTGGACTTATACTCTTGACACTATCCCAAACACATACATGCAAATTTCGTACACACACACACGGATATAGATTTAGGTATCACTTATGAATATATTTGGGTATCCTGTTGATTACTAACAGGGTTTACTGGACACTTCCCATTACCGTAAAAACATTTGTGTCAGTCTAGAGTAGGGGTGCAGTGGGTAAGGCTCTTACCCACAAGTCAGTCTGACCCAGGTTCAATCCCCAGCACCCTAGATGATCCCTCCAGTACTTCCAGGAATGATTCCTCCATGCATAGCCAGGTGTAAGGCCCCTGAACTGCTAGATGTGCTCCCCCAAATTAATAAAATAAGATTTTTATCAATAATTTTATCAAGCCAGTGTTATATTATTGGACAGCTAATCTCTATCTGTAGTAGGTGCCTGATTAACTTTTTTTTTTTTTTTGCTTTTTGGGTCACACCCGGCGATGCACAGGGGTTACTCCTGGCTTTGCACTCAGGAATTACCCCTGGCGGTGCTCAGGGGACCATATGGGATGCTGGGGATCGAACCTGGGTTGGCCGCGTGCAAGGCAAATGCCCTACCCGCTGTGCTATCCCTCCAGCCCGGTGCCTGATTAACTTTTAATGCTTGTTCTACATCATTTCATGATAATTAGGATGAGAAAAATAAAACTTGGTCCCTGTTGAGCCAAGTAATGTTATACAAGGCCCTGCTTTCATGCCATGATGGCCCTCTTGCTTGAGATGAAGGTTCCAAAATCCCACCAATGAGGCGATATGCATACTTACTATCATATTTTCCAAAGATGTCTTACATGTCCTTGCATGTACATCTTAATACAACTGTCCAGTTACTTCCTTAGGAAAAAATTCTGATTTGGAACTGTTGGATCCCAGTGCATGCACATTTTTAGAGATTTTATTACATATTGATAAATTTCCCTCAAGAATATAGTACCCTTTTTTTTGGCAGGGGTGGGGCAGAGGGAGACACCCAGCGGTGCTCAAGGCTTATTCCTTGCTCTGTGTTCAGAGATTACTCCTGGCAGTGCTCAGGGGACTATCTGGGGTGCCAGGGATCAAGCTGCATGCAAGACAGTGCGTTACTCCCTGAACCATCTCACTGGCTCTAGACTATGGTACTTTCTCTAACATTTCTGCAGATACATACACACCCAACTTTCTCACTGTTAACAACATTGGATATTCCAAATTGGTGAAAGGGTTTAAAGCAGAGCTGCAGAGCAGCTTTTCACAGAAATACTGAGAGAAGACATATTGGCTCAATCTGTGTCTCATATATTGAAACAATTTAGGCAATCTGGTTAGCAGGCAAGTTGCCACATTGATGTTTGTGACAAGGATCAGGGCTGAATAGAAAGCATAACCAGCTCTGGAGAGCTGAATCAAGCACAGGGAACTATTGTTTTGATTGAATAGACCCAATAAAGGAGTAGGAGCAAACATTATTTAGACAGCCCAAGTGGTTGTCACTTCTCAAACTAGGTTAAGTAAAAAAGGCTACACAGGTTAATTAAAAGATAACACCATGCAGTTGGACACAGTGCCTGGGTAATTGTTTCTTCCACGAAGACAAGTATGCCATGCATATTGCAGAGGACTAGAAAAAAAAATCAAACTTGTCTACAAAGATGAGATATTTGTATTTAGAACTGATGAACTCCCTATATAAGCAAGTGGCATTCATGGAACTTTTTTGAGATCTATAAATGTTATCACATTTATATCACATTTATTTATAAATATAAATTACTGATCAATATTTTTGAGCTGCTTGTAATTGTATGAAAACATGATATTTAAAAACACATGTTTTAGTTTGGTAAGTTTCAAATATATACAAAATAGGGTGAGGAATACAATGCCCACACCTGTACCATGACCCGTTTCTGACAGACATTAATTCATGGTTACTCTTCTTCTCCCCCCACCCTTCCCTTTTTAGGTCACACTTGGTGATGTTTAGGGATTACTTCTGGCTCTGTACTCTGGAATCACTCTTGGTGGCACCAATTCTTGGTTACTCTAGTCTCATCTGCATAATATCCCTCTGCACTCTACTGTATTAAACCAAATCTTTGATGTCTCCATCCACTCATAAGTTCTTTAGTGTACCCAAAGGGATTTTTTTCTCATTGATAGCAATAAATCTAATCTTCCGATTCAGTATTTTCATAATATCTTTGGAAAATTGTGACCAGTTGTAGGAGCTCAGCAAAACTGGCTTCTCTGAGACTCTGTTTCTGTTCTATAAAAGATGATTAAATAATTCTGAACCACCTTAGTAGTATTATGAGGGTTTCAGAAGTTCATGCAAGATAATATGAAAATTCTGAAAAAATAATAATCATCATTGCCATTAACATAACAAAATTCAGATTTTAGAGCAGTGCCATGTGAAAACTTTGGAAAGCTGAGTGGTAATATGTAAAGATGTGGAGTGATAAGAGGCTGGCAGGGTAGAAGATAGGAAGGTAGCAGGAATGATAGAAAGATAGGGGCGAAGATGGAGTTAACTGAAGAAGGAAATGAGGTAGCCAATAGTTCAGACTTCCTGGAAAAGAGGGTATGTGCTCTGGATTTGTGGCCATCACACCAGTGCTTCATTTCCCTCCAGTAGGAAAGGAACTTGGAGAAGGTTAACAGCAATGGAATATGGATGAAGAGGTGTCAGGGAATTTGAGTTTGTCAGCTGTTAAGTTCTATTAAAGGTCAAGTCCTATCATAGAAATAAATACTATTATAAATCAGTAGTTAAGCTATTTATGGAAACAATTTTAAGTCTTATCTCATAGTCCCTAATTTCCAGAAATGACTGATACTGCATATTTTTATGTCACCAATACATGCAGTTCATCCCTTAGAATTTATTTATTTATTATTTTAATTTGACTGATTCTTAAGCTGTGCTTATCTTAGATGATTCCCAGATAATTTCAAACATTGGCTCTGAAGCGGTTAAACCTGCAATTCCATTTGCTAGACATGTTTTGTTTTGTTTTCTACTGACACTAATCATTAATTTCTTCTTCCAAAATGTCACTGTCATCTTATTGCTCATTGATTTGTTCCAGCAGACACCAGTAACGTCTCCATTGTGAGACTTGTTACTGTTTTTTGGCATATTGAATATGCCATGGATAGTTTGCCAGACTCTGCCGTGCAGGCTAGATACTCTTAGTAGCTTGCCAAGCTCTCCAAGAGGGGCAGAGGAATTGAACCTGGGTCGGCTGCATGAAAGGCACGTGCCGTACCTGCTGTGCTATCGCTCCAGCCCACCAAAATGTCATAATTTCATAATCTAGAATATCTCCTGATGTGAATATTTTATGCTTCGCAAGTTATTATAATTGTTATATATCAGAAATTGTTATATTAACTCAGATAGCACCTATTTTTAAAAAATGTTTTCTCCTATGACCTGTCCTTAAAGAATCAAAGAGTCACAGAGAAACTTTGATGAATGAAACAAAGACATTAATTGGGGCTACTAGATACCACTTTTACTTAGCAGAGACTTCAGGAATCTTAACTGGAAGGAATGGATAATGCAGATATTTTACAGACTGTGCCAGGGACAGATAGAAGTTGGGGCAGGAGGACATTTGGTGCTTAAAGATCAAATCATAAGAATGAAATTGAAAATCACATTAAACAGTTTGGACTTGATCCACAACCGTGTTCCTCTGGCTGAAATGGAAGTGACATAATTCTATTTGGAGTTTAGAAAGGGCAGCCTGGACCGTGTGGAAGAAAGAGTCGAGTCAGTGAAAGTAGGAGAGGAGTGTCGACATCTGTGAGTGAGGATAGCAGCAATGATGATGCAGTCAAGTGGGGGCATAGAAAGAGTTAGAACTCTGGAGTGTCAATATCCTGCTGAGGGTGAGGGTGGAGGTGAAGGAGAAGCCAAGGATGCCACTTTGGACATACGTTTAGAAAACTGTGAATGCACTGCTTGCACCAGTCAAGAAAGCAGAGAGGGAAGGTTTTAGAGGAAAGATGGAGATTTCTGTTCTGAATGTGTTGAGTTTGTGGTATCCTCCTAATCCAATTTTTGTAAACCATCGTGTCACTAGTAGAATGTCCCATTAAGCCTAAAGATCTGTGTGTTGGAGGAAAACCTTTGTTCATCTGTTGTAGTGAACTACCCCCGTGCGTGAGGGATGTATGCTCGAGGGCTCTTTGGGTGGCTCTCTCTCGCTGCCTGTGTTCGGTGCTCTCGAGCCGCTGTGTGTGGACAGGATCTGGATGGCTGTAGGTGATGGGCAGGCAAAGGAAGAAGGAGGACCAGGTTGGTTGCTTAGTTGCTGATTAGTTGCTGTTTATTCAATCTCTCGTCTCTCCCATCTCACGCATTCTTCCTTCCTTGCCCCTCATTCCTCTTTCCCAGATTTCTGCATTCTGTCCTCTGGATTCAGCTTCTCTGGATTCAGACTCTCACTACTTCTCTTGGATTCTGACTCCCCCACCCCCCTGCTCTCTCCACCCTTACTTATATCTCTCCACTTTGCCCTCGGGTCCAAGCTCTATCTGGTCTAGAAGCAAAAACAACATAAGGAATCTCTTCCTGACTAGCATGGGCAAAATACCACTTCAGGTGTTTTTATCCTTTAGTTATTATTGTATGGACACAGTAAGAGATACATTGAGGCTTGTAGGGCAGATCTCCTGGGAACATCTTGCCACAGACTCAGACTACAGTGCTCAGGCCAGATTAATCATTCCTAACCCTAGCAAGGTCTGTGAATCTAGTTATTACTTTTTGGATCATGACAGCATCTGTCCATGACCAAGCTCTTAACTTATAGTTAAGCATTAGGCATTTTGGCCAGGCCCATCTCGATGCCAGGGTAGCACATAGCTCACCGCTTGTCCTGGGTCCATCCAGTCCCTTGCCTGGACCCTGCTTTTGGGGGTGCTAGGAAGTAAGGGCAGATGAGGCTTAGGTTGAGAGAACAGATGCCCAGGAGGAAAGTATCATTTAGAGTCAAATGACTCCCAGGATACAAAAGCATAGCATTTACTCCTGTCTTCCTGTGCCCATACAAAAAGGACATTGCTCTGAATATACTATACAAAGAATTTAAAGAGTAGAGAAAAATGATATTTACAAGTCAACCGAGCACAAAGAAAGAAGTTATGAATAAACACAGAGGAAAGGGAGCACTGTGATGGGAACAACACAATAAACCTAAACTACCTGAGGCTATGTTATCCTACAATCTGGAAGGGTTTTTCTTTCCCCCTGAAATGAAATAGTTTTATTGAAAGAAACTTTCTTAGAATGATGTGATGGTGGGGGCTGGAGTAGCACAGTGGGTAGGGCGTTTGCCTTGCACTCGGCTGACTTGGGTTCGATTCCCAGCATCCCATATGGTCCCCTGAGCACTGCCAGGGGTAATTCCTGTGTGCAGAGCCAGGAGTGACCCCTGAGCATCGCTAGGTGTGACCCAAAAAGCAAAAAAAAAATGTGATGGGAGAGAGAGAGAGGAAAACATAATCAAGAGAGCTCATGGGCTACTCCAGAGTGGAAAAACTGCTCATGTATCAGTTAAAGATGCATGCCATCCCTTCTTCTTAGAATTATTTTAGGGCTCAGTTGAGATAATGTATGTGAATCACTTCATAAATTATAAATCACTCCACAAACATAGATGAATTTAAATAGAATTGTTAGCTGGACTACAAATACAGTTTAAGAACTGTATTGTTAGAAGGTTTGGAACTGATATTGCAAAATTTAAAAGCAGTGCTAGATATACAATGCTAACTGGTTTACTGGTGATTTTTTAATTACAGTAGGATCAATCAGAACTATTTTGATTCTCCATAAATTGAGTTGGAAGTCTTTGATCATTTTCTCCAGCTAATTTAAATATTTTGATGTTTTGTAAAATTATGGAAGTTCATGGCACCTCTTTTTTTTTTAACCTTGTATTGGTGTATAAAGAGACTTATTTTCTTTTCATCTTCTTTTTTTTAGGGCCTTATTTTCTTAAGGAAATTAAGAGGATTCATTGTGGTAGAGAATAGGAAGCAGAAGTGGATCTGAATTGATACGCAGCAGGTCAAATCTTTCTTGGCTGCCTTGGTACTAACTACAGCCCACTAGCTTTTAAACATTTGTCACATTACCTCTTTAGCAAATTGAATTACCGAATTGACATAGTTGCTCAGTAAACTGGTGATCTGGTACCAGTTTTCTTCAGGGTAATTGAATTAATTTGTGTAATCCAAATGAGTACCAATCTTGTAAATTGTTTTCCATCACAGTGCCTCTGAAAAAATAAATGGGTGAATGAATTGTGATCCTTTATGGAAACAGAAAGAGGGGTACTTCCCAGCACTTCTTTTGAATTATTTTTTACATGTGCCTGTAATAACGAATTCAAAGTGAAATAAAAAGACTACAGTGATAGTGTGGGTTTCATGTGCAAGGTCCAAGTTTGACCCCCAGCACCACATGGACCTTTCTGAAAATAGAAAGTTAAAAGTAAAAATAAAATTAGATAATACTAAGCTTTCTAAACCTTAATATTACCGATGGCTTCTGGACCTTAGTATTTTTGACTACTTGGGACCAGGTAACTCTTTGTTGTGGGTGGTTGTGCTGTGATTTTGAGGATATCTCAATTTACCACCTCTCTACGAACCAGATATCAGTAGCAAATCCCACCCTTTAACTCAGCTGTGACAACCAAAAACAGTGCTAAACAGGCTCTGGGAGTCCCAATTGCCCCCTGTTGAGAACCATGGCTACCATATACTCTAGGAATGCACAGAAGAGTTTCTCATACTTGCCAGCAAACATATTTCACCTCAAACTCCTCCACCCTTTCCATTTCTTTTCCTCCTCCCACCATACATTTAAACATCACATATATTTCTGTCTGACCAGCCCATCTCTGGGCAGGTTTTCCAAAGCAGTGATCTCTTGTTTATCTCTTTTGATAGCTAACAGGGGGCTGTCTTCTGAGATCCACTCAGAAACTGACAACCACATTTGAAGGTGATTTTTAAAAGAAGCTATCCTCTGAAAGGTCATAAAACATTTGGCATTAGGTTCCTAGAGTGTGTGATGAATATTTTAATAGTTAAAAATGTAGTCAGGCAGCAAAGGAATGATTTAATGTCGTAAATAAATCTCTTTGTGGGATTTAATGTGCAAAAATGGACAGCAACGGCTTTAAAAAATTATTCCCCAAATGATGGGATCTATACAATGGCACACTCTGTATGTTGGATCCATATCTGGAGTCAGTATTCACTGTATCTTTCTTAGATATTGAAGGAAGTCACTAAGATCTTCTCTCTTCAGACTTCTGTTTATTTTTCTCAAAACTATAAGCCCATAGGGTCAGTTTCTGGGAAATTGTATTGAGGGCAGATCCCTGGAGAGTGTTGCAGTCTTCATATCCCACTAGATAATAATAATAAATTATAATAGAGAGATAGAATTTATGATGTGCCACATACTGGTCTACAAGCTTTATATGTGTTAATATTCAGATAACACTACGAGCTAATTGAAGAATTGGTAAACTATGCCCCATGGACATACATTGGCTGCCATCTTTACTTTGTTCAACTAAGAATGTGGTCTACGTTTTTGTTATCTCCTGCCCATCCCTTCTTCCTTTGTTGTTGTGACAAAATAGCCTGACCGGGGTGGCATAAAAACTTGTCTGTGATACCGGCACATTTTTAGCTGTGATATGTTCACCAGGGGTCACTTGGAGGAGGCCAACTGAAATGTTTGATCCCTGGCTCCCAGTATGGTCCCCCGTGCTCTCCGTAGAGCTCCTCTACCCTCTGTTACTTTCTTAGGTTCCTGAGCTGACACTGCCGCCTGGACGGAGAACATTGGCACTCCTTTGGCTTTACGTGTTTTCTCTTCAAAACTTCTAAGGACGAGCATTGATATGTCTGGTTCTACCCAGAGGGACCTCTGCCAGACAGTGAGTGCCCCTGAGGGGACTGGGAATAGACCATGAAGCGCTTTCCTGCTCCCAGTGAGGAAGAAGGGAATACCAAGGACAGAAGGACGGTTTTAGATCTGCTATAATTGAAGTTTTACTGTCTATGTAGAACAGTTAGGAACACACACAAACACACACACATCCCACCACCACCACCACTACCAACAACAACAACAGCTCATCCCCACCGTCTGGCCTAGAATTGGCCTTGCTTTATTCAATTTATCCATTTCAGAAGATGAAAGGCTGCGTGTCTGCCAGGATTTAGCATTCAGTCCCAGGGAATCATTGTGTTTCTAATCTGATCTTTGGGCCATGACGCCATCCCCTCTGCCTGACGGTCAAGATCAGTTCCTTTTTTGTTATGCTGTTAAAAGGCTCTGGCCATGGATGGGCTTCAAACAGCAATTGGCTCCGTAGGGAACCAGCACTAAGGTTTCAGGTTTGATTTTATTGCTTTTGGAATTTAGATGGGAGTTCATGCCTACTAGCAGAGGGTTGCAAAAATTCTCAGTTTTCAAAAAGAGCCTCATAGACACAATTAAGAGTAAAAATGTTCTAAATCTTGACCAGAGTGGTGATTCTGTGATGGCGTGTATATCTGTCAACACTCATTCAACAGTATACTGAGTTCATTGCATTTTATCTCAATTATAAGGGGCATTAGAGGGAGAATGGCTTGGAAAGCAGACTGGAAGGGGGGGAGAATAGTTAATTATAGCACCTGTCTAAGGCTGGGTAAACCCAGAATTACTTTCTAGTAATCACTTCTAATTCATTAGATTTCTTGAATCCCAGATCAAGGTATTTCCTTGCAGGAGGCTTAAATTCATTCCCCTTAATTTGTGTTCAGCATTCCTTTGAAAGCAGTCATTCTAAGGCCACATAAGGATAACTGATATTTATCCCTATAAATAGTCAGTGTCAGAAAGGTAATCGTTATCGCTGAATCTCTTTATTATGCCACATTGGATTTGCAAATAAATAAAAATAGAAAATCTACCTCTGGAATGGGGGCAGTGAAAGCATTTAGGGTGTATTTCCTTTAACTTACGAGTAAAGTGAAATGTAAAGAGAAGACCTATGGCTTTCAAATAAAAAGTCTTTGGTTGCAATCATTCATCATACCTCTGATACAGACTTCTAGTCTTAGATATAAATATTTCAGGATCAAGATGCTTTCATCTTTCTCTGCCCAGAAAGAAAGGAAGATTGGAAACAATCTTCCTTAAAGTAAGCAGCTTTAATCATAGTTTCTAAATCAACTGAACTGTGTTGAAAAAAAAATAAAAGATATAAGAATACTATAATCCCTGGTTTAGTTGTAATGAAATTGTCCAGACCAAGAAAGAAACAGATGGGTTTTGATTAATTTCTACCAAGACAAGCAACTATCAACCTAAATATTCTTTATAAACTTGTCAGAGTAAATGTCGTAAGAGGATAAAGAGGAAAATGATATAAAAGAAACATGAACTTATAACTGGGTTATGAATAGTTAAGAGTGATATACTTTAAAAACACCAACCTTAGCAACACGTCAAAATTCAGAGTCATTGACTCAAGGCAATTTTATAAAGAGACCTTCTCATTTTTAATCCTAGAAAGATAAAATAGGTGCCCCCCACAAGCCCCCAAGAGAGGACCTGTTGTCCCAGGTGTCCAGCAAAGTGGACATCATGTCTCAAGAACTTTAACAGTAAGGAGAAGAATGCAAGTCAGATTCAAGGAGCTGAACAACTCTACCTCAGATTCGACATTTATGATTCCAGGATGATAATTGAAAACAAAGATGAACTTTACCAAGGCATAATTTCGAATGAACCTAGACAATTCAGTTGCCACAGTTCATTAGTTTTATGGTTGATATTTAGGGTGCTGGGGGCAAATTTTCAGCTTCCCCTGTCCTTTGCAGGACCTTCTCATTCCTCCAGTCTGTCAAAGAAAAAGACCAGCAAGGGGGTTCAGAGAGATCCAGGGGCTTAGAGATTGAAATCTGGTGATAACTCGATGCTAGGATGGAAGTCAAAAGTAAAGAAAGAAAGTGAAGTGACACTGGTTCCACATTTGCATGGGGTATGAGGCATTTGCCTTCAACAGAAAAATCAATAGCTGCTTGTTTTAGATTTACAAATATTTCTGCTGTCTAGTTTGCTCATATTTTTCTCCATCTGGCTTCTGAGGTGGTCATAGACTGAGAGCCAGCTAAGCAAACAGAAATCCAAATGTAACTCTCAATATCATCAGTGCTTAACAAATGGCCAATTAAAGATGGCATTAATCATCAGAAAAACTCTGTTCTCAAAAGACAAAACAAAATGAACAAATTTTAACAAAGCAAAACAAACTTTAACCTTGCTTTCCAATACTGGAATCAAACATACTATTTCTGAGAGTAATCTTCTCTCTGTAGTAATAGAGTTCACAGAAAGGGAAGAGGTGTGATTAATTAAGTATATGATTGCAGTGTCACCAGCTACTGGAATGTGATGAACAGTAAATGAATTAGACCTTAATTCAACACTAAATACCCCATTTTTCTTCTGTTATTATCTTGTCATCATGGCTTGTCATTATGACTTGAAAATTGAAGCTACTGAAGGACAAGGAGTTTGGTTCACTGTCAGGAAAAAAAGAGTGTTCAGGAAATCTGACCCAAGGATCATGATTTTAATTTCCGTAGGAGTCCATCATTCTGGAAGCCCCCATCCATTGCCTGTCTGTCCAGCACGTGAGCGGAAGAGACTGACCGTGTCAGGAGCTAGCCAGAATCAGCTCCTCCATTAGCTGAGGTAGGCACAGTGCACAGTGCCTGGGGCCTATGATACTTTCCAAAGTCCATGGAAATGGGTTTGATTTCATTTTTTTTATTGGTTTGTTTGTTTATTTATTTCATTGGGGGCTTGGGCCTCTCCCCATGACTATGCTCAGGGCTTACTGGCTTTGTGCTCAGGAATCACTCCTAGAGGGTTTTTGGAAACCATATGGGATTCCAGGGATGGAACCTGAGTAGGCCACAGGCAAGGCAAGTGCCTTACCTGCTGTGCTACCTCTCTGGCCCCTTAACTTCTTTTTTCAAAGTCAGAACTAAAATGTGGATCTAGTACAGCCTAGATTGTATTCATTACTCTAAAAATTCAGTCATAAAATATAATTTTTAAGCAGTTTTAAAATGTGTGTGAAGCAAGATCATTTTTAGTGACATTTATTTAAAATGATGTGAGGGGAGAGAAAGAGAGAACAAAGGGTTCTCCAGAGTGGAAATCAGCCAGCAAATAAATACAGAGACAAACAAGTGAGATACGTATTCAAGTGCTAACATAGGCTTGAAGACAAAACCCATCTATAGGGGCTGGAGATATAGCACAGCGGGTAGGGCGTTTGCCTTGCACGCGGCCGACCCGGGTTCAAATCCCAGCATCCCATATGGTCCCATGAGCACAGCCAGGGGTAATTCCTGAGTGCAGAGCCAGGAGTAACCCCTGTGCATTGCCAGGTGTGACCCAAAAAGCAAAAAAAAAAAAAAAACCCTATCTATAGCAGTTTTTAAATGATAACTTTGGAAGCATGATTGCAATAGTGTGAACTTTATGCTGTTGATGTACCTCACTACTACCACAGTGTCCTTAAGGAACTTCTAGTCCACCTCTCTATCCTTCCTCACCAGTCCCCCCACTTCTTAGCAATTTGAATTATATATCCCAAGGCCTAGGGTTTCATTCATTGTTCAATACAACATGGTCCCTTCTTTTGTCTCTCTGTATAAATCATATATGTGAGATCATTCAGTATTTGACCTCTCTCAGACTTATTTCACTTAAACAATACCCTCCAATTCCATCCACATTGCTGCAGATTACATGATTTTACCTTTTTAATGGCTGTGTAGTATTCCATTGCATTCTATATTACAACTTCTTTATCCATTTGCCTGTTTTTGATCATTCCTGGTGGGGGTCAGGAATTAATATGGGATGCTGGGAATTTAACCCAGTTTGGTCCTGTGCAAGGCAAGTACACTACTCGCTGTACTATCTCGCTAGCCCTTAAACTTTCTTTTCTGTGTGTGTGGGAAGTGTTAGGGCAGATGTGATCCAAACAGTAAACACCAGTGCTGCTTACTCCAAGCTCTGTTCTCAGGTGTCACTTCTGATATTGCTTGGGAAAAGCATATGTTGTGCTGGGGATTCAATCGAAGCCTAACCTCATGCAGAGCAAGTGTCTTAATCCTGTTTTATCTCTCCAGCTTGCTAAAATGAACTGATTCTGGGGGCAACCATATCTCTGGCACTGAGATAGATACCAGGGCTTCTACATGTGAATCATGTGAGCCTTGAACCATCTCTCAGCTTCTTCCAATTCTTTTTTCTCCTCCCCCTTTCCCCCTTTCCCTTCCCTCCCTACCCCCACCACTCCATGTTCCCCTCCCCCTCCCACACACTTCCATTCACCTTTGTTTTTCTTGGTACTTATTTATGCATTCAGCAGCAGTTATATACATGATCACTAAGGAGCAAACTCTTACCCCTGGTGGTTACACACTTTAGTTGTGGTGTTTGTCCATATATTGTTGTGGTACATTGGGACACCAACCCCTGTTGGGTGGTGCCCAGGATTGAACTGCAGCCTTATGCTGGACTCTACCTTCTCTCATTCTTCTTCTTTTTTTTTGTTGTTGTTGTTGGCTTTTTGGGTCACATCTGCACTCAGGCATTGCTCCCGGTGATGCTCAGGGTACCATATGGTATGCTGGGGAGCAAACCTGGCTCAGCTGGGTCCAAAGCAAATGCCCTACCTGCTGCACGATCTCCCCGGCCCCCTTCTCTCATTTTTTAATGGTTCTATATTTTTCTTATTGTTGGGGTCTTGTGTATTTTTAGCGTATATCTTGGATACTAGCTCTACTGGTTATATGATGTGAAAATATTTTATTCCACTTAAGTATGATGTCTTATTTTTAATGATAACTAATTTTGTTGTGTAGAAGATTTTTTTATTTGATAAAACCCCATTTTTCTTTTGCTTTTGTTTTTCTTGATATTGGAGTCAAACTCCCAGGTGTATCAAGGAAGTCTAATTAGGTAGTATATTGTTATGTTCATGAATTCAATGTTTCTTATGATTTGGGGTTTAACAGCCATTTGTTTTACCACACTCAGCAGCACTCAGGGATTACTCCACATTCAGTGCTCTGAAATTACTCATATCTGGATAACCTCAAAGGACCATATGTGTTGCCTGGATCAAACATGTAAGGCAAGGCCCTTTCTCACTGGACTATCTTTCTGGCCCTACCATTGATTTTGAGCTCACTTTTATACATGGAATGAGTTAATGATCCACTTTCGTCATTTTGCATGTAGCTAATTGGTCTTCCCAACACCATTTATTAAAGAGACTTTCCTTTCTCCATTTTATGCTTTTGGTCCCTTTGTCATAGATAAACTATCTACATGTGAAGAAGTTTCGATTTTTGGACTGATTTCTGTTCCATTGATCTTTGTGCCTTGTATCATATTTTAAATACTCTCAAAACATCCTCTGAGGGCTGTATTATTGCTATGCCCACTTGAAAATGAAGTATACAAAACACCAGCATGCTGGAATAAATTTCTTGATGCCAATTAGCTATTAAGTCCAATGTGTTAAGGTTCAAACCCAAACTCCAAGCTCTTTTCTCTGAAAAAGCTTCCTCCCACTGCTGGAATTCAGGCTATCAGGTGGATGGGCCACAGGTTTGAGCCTATGGTGGACCCGTCTCCTATATTTGTTTCACTAGAGAAGGCTGCTACCACGGCAAAGGATGATACGACAAGAAAGGCGATGATGAAATTGGCTCATAATAATAAAAGAAGGTGGTGCATCGACTGAAAATGCAGCCATCTCTCCTTCAGAATAACTGGCTAAGAGAGGCCTTCCTCTCTCTGTTGCTCCCACTCTGTGTGCATTAATAGCAAAGCTCTTCATGTTCACTTCTGTGGCAAACCAACAAAGCAATTTTCTTACCCTATTAGGTGCTTTGGCAACAATAGGAGAATCTGAAGTGGTACCCACTGGCCCAAATCCAGAAGCTAATTCTTTCCACTTTGTTGATTCCCATTTGTTAATAATAGTCTTATCTTTGTTGAAACAGGAGACAGGTCTAGGTGGGTCAGTAGATATTAACTCACCAGGTCCACTGTCTACCACTCCGTATACCCCCTGTGGTTCTGGGCTGGAGGAAGGCACCAATGTGTCCTAGTCTCCACTCGAGCAAGGTAGAGACCACAGAATTCAGCCTGTTCCATTTCCTTTGAATAAGGAGTGGAGCCAGAGGAGCAGCCTCAGATATTTCAAGCCCAATATTCCCTTCTTTCAGGACTACTAACAAATGACTGCCTGTCAGACATCCTCTTGTCCTTTCTTTGAGTTTCTATAGCTTTACATTTACATTGTTCTTCAATACTTCTTCCTTTATATATATCACTGTCATCCCGTTGTGTGTTGATGTACTCAAGCATCTCTATTACATTCGGCCCTGAGATTTTTTTTTTATTTTTTATTGAGTCACCATGTGGAAAGTTACAAAGTTTTCAGGTTTAAATCTCAGTTATACAATGTTCGAATACCCATCCCTTCACCAGTGCTCATATTCCACCACCAAGAATCCCAGTATAGCTCCACCCCGCCCCCTCACACCCCTAACCCCCCCACGCCCCTAGCCCCCCCACCCTAAGCCCCCCCCCCGCCTGTGTAACTAATAAATTTCACTTTACTTTCACATTGATTGCATACAATATTTCAACAAAACTCACTATTATTGTTTGGAGAGTCTCTCCCCTAAAGTCAGACCTGCTGAAAAGGAAGCATTAGATAATTTGTTTTCCATTGCTGAGGATGAAGAGGTATGAGGTCAAGTGACCACACTTAGCGGCCTCTCAGTTTTGGGTTTCTGTAATTTAGTATTTTAGTAACTAAGTCCAGAGAGATATCTGCCAGAAGTTGCATCGTTGCCAACTTGTACTTCTCAGTTACATTATATTCCACATATGAGTGCAATCTTTTTATGTCTGTCTCTTTCTTTCTGACTCATTTCACTCAACATGATACTTTCCATGTTGATCCATTTATATGCAAATTTCATGACTTCATGTTTTCTGACGGCTACATAGTATTCCATTGTGTAGATGTACCAGAGTTTCTTTAACCAGTCATCTGTTTTGGGGCACTCTGGTTTTTTCCAGATTCTGGCTATTGTAAACAGTGCTGCAATGAACATAGAAATACATATGCCATCTCTACTATACCGTTTTGCCTTTCCGGGATATATTCCCAGGAGTGGTATTGCTGGGTCAAATGGAAGCTCAATTTCTAATTTTTTTTTTTTTTAAAGAAATATTTTATTGAACCACCGTGAAAACAAAAAAAAAATACAAAGCTTTCAGGTTTAAGTCACAGTCAAATACTGATTAAACCACCATCCCTTCACCAGTGCACCCGTTCCACCACCAAGAACCCCAATACACCCCCCTCCCACCCCACCCCCATCTAAGTAGTTGATGATATTCCCATTATTCTCTCTATATATTGAGTACATTTCATATTTCCATACAGAACTCACTATTGTTGATTGGAAATTTTCCCCAACAATCAGGCCTGCTGAATAAGCATCATCTAATAATTTCTCTTCCTTGGTAAAAGTGAAGACTTTGAGCCCGCGCGGCTGCGATAGCGGCCGCGCGGTTTTGGGTTTCTAATACTTTAGCTCAGTTCACAGTCAAAATGGATGGCTGCAAGAATCTGCTCTGGTGCCAAAATGGGTTAGGAGACCTCAGGATCACAGTCAGTAGGCGGGAGGCTCTGCTTCTCGTGCCGCGGCTCTTGGTTCATCTCTGGGCAGAAGGCGCGCCGGGAACACCTCCCCTCCCAGGATCACCTACAGGCTACGTCACTAAAGAAAGTCCTACCTCCTGGTGTAGGGGTCTTAGAGGGTGGCTCTCACCGCGTGGCTGCTGCCGCTGCCGCCATTTTCGCTCAGAAAAATGGGGTGGAGAGGGAAAAAAATCCCTCCCCGGGCTGCACGAGGTTGTAGTTCAGTTCGCAGTCAAAATGCATGGCTGCAAGAATCTGCTCTGGTGCCAGAATGGGTTAGGAGACCTCAGGATCACAGTCAGTAGGCGGGAGGCTCTGCTTCTCGTGCCGCGGCTCCCGGTTCATCTCTGGGCGGAAGGCGTGCCGGGAACACCTCCCCTCCCAGGATCACCTACAGGCTACGTCACTAAAGAAAGTCCTACCTCCTGGTGTAGGGGTCTTAGAGGGTGGCTCTCACCGCGTGGCTGCTGCCGCTGCCACCATTTTCGCTCAGAAAAATGGGGTGGAGAGGGAAAAAAAATCCCTCCCCGGGCTGCACGAGGTTGTAGTTCAGTTCGCAGTCAAAATGCATGGCTGCAAGAATCTGCTCTGGTGCCAGAATGGGTTAGGAGACCTCAGGATCACAGTCAGTAGGCGGGAGGCTCTGCTTCTCGTGCCGCGGCTCTTGGTTCCTCAATTTCTAATTTTTTGAGAATCGTCCATATTGTTTTCCAAAAGGGCTGAACCAGTCGGCATTCCCAGCAGCAGTGAAGAAGAGTCCCTTTCTCCCCGCATCCACGCCAACACCAGTTGCTTTTGTTTTTTGGGATGTGGGCCAGTCTCTGTGATGTGAGATGATATCTCATGGTTGTTTTGATCTGCGGCCCTGAGATTTTAGCAGCCTCTCCTTACTCCTTCCCAACAATTGGAGGCTCTTTCGGGATCAAGGAAATAAGACCTAATGGTACTGTTTTTGGCATATTGAATACGCCACGGGTAGCTTGCCAGGCTCTGCCTTGCGGGCAGGATACTCTTGGTAGCTTGCTGGGCTCTCCGAGAGATATGCGTATATCTGTTACTGTATTTTGGATATGAATATGTTAGAGGGAGCTTGCCAGGCTCTCCTAAGTGGGCAATAGACTCTCGGTAGCTTATCAGGTTCTCCAAGAGGGAGAAATATGCTTATCAGGTTCTCCAAGATGTCCGAATGTGTGGAGAGTGGCCCTGAGCATGGTTGTGGCTGGGTTCTGGAGGTCCTCAATTGTCGAGGTTCTGCTCGGGGCATGGGGGGGGGATGCAACCTGTCCCCTCCGAGGGGTCCCAGTGAAGACAGCGAGGCGCGGGGGCAAGAGACTGCATTGTTCTCTTCCAGGAGCTTGGTCTTATAGTCTCTGGATGTTGGCCATTGATGGGATTACATGGCCCTGGGGGCAGTCTCTGGGTGTGACTGCCTAGCTACTGGAAAATGGGGGATCTGGGTGGAAGAGGCCCCGTCCTGATCCGAGCATGCTTGGAGATTTCGGCCCCGGGTACCGCACACCTGGGTTCCCCAGCCGGCTCCCCCATTTGTGAGGCTCGTCCGAATGTGTGGAGAGTGGCCCTAAGCACTATATACATAATTATATATATAATTATCATCATCATCATCATCATCTCGTTGATTGTTGATTTCCTCGAGCGGTCTCAGTAACGTCTCCATTTGTCCTAGCCCTGAGATTTTAGAAGCTCCTCTTTACTCGTCCTTCCCAATAGTGCCGCTTTGGAGGCTCTTTCAGGGTCAGGGGAATGAGACCCATCATTGTTAACTGGTTTTGGCACATGAATACTCCATGGGGAGCTTGCCAGGCTCTCTCATGTGGGCAGGAAACTCTCAGCAGCTTGCCAGGTTCTCCAAGAGGAAGAAATAGGCTATGAGATGCTTCCGGAAGTTTGGTTTTATAGTCTCTGGATGATGGCCGTTGATGTTATTACATGGCACCGGGGCAGTTTCTGGGTGTGACCGCCTAGCTACTGGAAAATGTTCTCTTGCCCCTGCGCCTGGCTGTCTTCACCAGGGCCCCTTGGAGGGGGTGGGTTGAGTTTCCCTCCCCACCCCGAACAGAGCTCCGGCAGCCGAAGACCTCCGGAACCCAGCCACAGCCATGCCCAATGCCCCTCTCCACACGTTCAGATGAGCCTCACGCATGAAGGAACAGGCAGAGGAGCCCAGGTGTGCGAGACTCGTGTCTGAGAGCTCCAAGCCTGCTCAGATTGGGACTGGGCCTCTTCTGCCCAGATCCCGCATTTTCCAGTAGCTCTAAATACACACAATTCTAATATATACACAATTATATCTGACACCATGTTACCTTGTATTATCATTATATTTTATGTTGTGTAGTAAAACTCTTTTATTCTAACTCTACAAAGGGCACTGAACTAAATGTAGATGGTCTGATGTACTTAGAATTTATTTTTGGTAGAGGTAAGAGTGAACTGGAGTGACAGCACAGTCTGTAGGATGTTTGTCTTGCATGCAGCCGACCCAGGTTCAATTTTTCTATCCCTCTCAGAGAGCCCGGCAAGCTACCTAGAGTATCCCGTCCACACGGTAGACTGGCAAGCTACCCGTGTTGTATTCGATACGCCAAAACAGTAACAATAAATCTCACAATGGAGATGTTGCTGGTGCCTGCTTGAGCAAATCGATGAACAACAACAGGATGATAGTGCTACAGTACTACAGAGGTAAGAGTGTCTTGGCTTGAAGACAAAAATAAAAGCTCATTATTCTAAAAAGCTATAAGGAATTTTAATCACAAGGGTTCCATAAGAGCAGAAAGAATATTTTCCTTTGAAAATAAGTTAGCACTAAATCCAGAACTTTAAGTTCCTTCTTTGTGATTTGTCCGTACCCCCCCCCCACCCGCCACCCTCACCCAACCATTTCATTAAGACTTGCCCTAACTGGTATTTAGAATATATACTAGTTAGGGCAATATATGTATATATATGTTGTATTTGTGTGTGTATATATATATACTACATATAGTATATATATACACTATATAGTATATATAGTAGATATACTATATACATAGTATATATACACACACAAATATATATATAGTGTATTTGTGTGTGTGTCTGTGTCTGTGTGTGATGCTGAGGACTGAATCCAGGGTCTCACACATGCAAGACAGGTGCTCTTTTGCTGAGTTGTATCTCTGGGCCTCCCACTTTTGTTTCTGTTTCTGTTTGGGGGCCACATGCAGCTCAGGGCTTACTCCTGGCTCTGTGCTCAGGGATCACTCCTGGTGGGGCTTGGGGGACCACATGGGGTGCCCAGCATTGAACACAGGTAAGCCACATGCAAGGCAACCTCTGTTGTATCTCTCTGACCCCTGACCCCATGGCCTTGCAACTTTTTTCTTAAACCTATTTTTATGTCCCTTTGTTATGAAAATTATTATATTCTAGATCATTGGGAAAAGAAAAACATAATTCTATCAGTTTTTACTTTTGTTATCTTTTCCTCCATTTAAAAAGTTTAACAGGTGATGATCTTCCTGCTTCTCTCCCCCTCCTTCACAAAGGCAGCGATGTCTTTAATATTTTAGATGGTTTTGGTGGTCAGGACATAGTAGGTGCTGGATAAATCTAATGTCTGATGATTTAACTGATAGAGCCAAATGTTTTATCTTGCTTTTTCGAAGCATGTCCATTTATTCATATCTAAGTTTCCCAGAAACCCCAGTGGTGATGCAGACCAAGGAGGAAGGAAACTTATTTTATTTATTTATTTTTAAAAATTTTTTAATTTATTTTTTAATAATGAATCACCGTGGGGTAAAGTTACAGACATAAATTTTCATGCTTACGTTTCAGTCATACAATGATTGAATACCCATCCCTCCACCAGTGCCCATTTTCCACCACCATTGGTCCCAGCACCCTCACCCTGTCCCCTTCACCTCACCCCGCCTCTGTGGCAGGGCATTCCCTTTTGCTCTCTATCTCTTTTTGGGTGTTATGGTTTGCTACAGAGGTAATAAGTAGGCATCATGTTCAGTCTATAGTCTATTTTCAGCCCATATCTCCCATCCCTAGTGGGTTCGCCTAGCACCCTTTGCTTGGTGATCCCTTCTTTATTAGAGCTGCTTCTTCACCTAGCATGTGAGGTCAGCTTCCAAGCTGTGGAGTACTCCTCTTGGTACTTATCTCTATTATTCTTGGGTGTTAGTCTCCCATTCTGTTACTTTATATTCCACAGATGAGTGCAATCTTTCTATGTCTGTTCCTCTCTTTCTGACTCATTTCACTTAACATGATACAGGAAACTTCTTTTAAAGCTTCCAGCTCCTGCACTTCTCAATGTCCTGCCTTCTTCCTCTTCTTCCACCTCCTCTTCCTCCTCCTCCTCCTCCTCCTCCTCCTCTTCCTTTTCCTCGTACTCCTTTCTATCTTATCCTGGTTTTGTTTTGAAAGCCTTATTTGGATATAATTAATCTGTCTAGTGCCCAGTTCAGTGGTTTTAATAAATCAACAGGACTGTGCAACCATACATTCTTTGGTTCAGTTGGGGTGGGGTGGGCACTCCAAGCAATGCTCAGGGACCACTCTCAGCGATACCCAACCAGCCAAACAAACCGGTTTACTTCAGGCAGGGAGAGACAGCACTGTTTGGGGGCCTCCAGGGCTACCCTCAGATGTGTTGGAGGGGGGAGTCCAAGGGCTAAAGATTAAACCGAGACCTGGCCTGCACACACAGAGCCTGCACCCTGGCCCCTGAGCTCTCTCCCCGGCTCTCCACTCGGAATTTGAAAATATCTTCCTGGAGCCACAGAATAAGCCCATACCGATGAGGCAGGCTCCACCTCATCGCCCCTGCCCCCCCACCCCACCCCGAACTTCCTAATGCAGGTCACTTCTGCTTCCTATGGATTTGCCTTTCTGAACATTTCCATAAATTTAATAATGTAATAGATAATCTTTTGTGTATGGCTTATTCATTTAGAAATAAAATAAAAGTTCATGTTCTCAAGGTTCATCTATGTGGTGATGTTTCAGAGTTTATTCTCTTTTTATTGTTGCTCGCCTCGTGTTTCCTTTTTATTGGGGTTTCCCGTTCTTTTCAGAGCTCCCCAGTGAAATGTTATACTTGCTATTTGATATTTTCCTTTTTTCTCCATGGAGTATACCATTTTACAGATTCTCTGAACTTCACCAGGACTAAATAATAATAATATAGAATTTTCCAGATATTAAGAAACTATTTATTTCAGGTTTATGTGCACAATAATGAGACATACAACAATTAGAAAACATGTATGCTTGAGGGTAATAGTCTCATTCAAGGAGAGACATGCGCAGAATAGTTTCAAAGACGAGGTAGACAATCAAGAAAAGAAAAAACAAAATTTTTAGATGAATCTGTTGAATACTTCATTAATAAAAGGTGAAATACCCACAGAATTTTAATCAAGTGGAGGAAAGACTGCCGTCAACCAGACCCTAAGAAATAGAAAAAAAATGTGATATTCTAACTTGTGCTTATTTTCTATGTATTATTAACACTGAGATAAATTGGTTCAAGGTTTACATTGAGCCTAGTCCTCAAATCAGTGTGTCAATGACCTCAATACACACCACCAAGAGGATCATTTATTATTACTGGGTAGAGAAATAGATCACTGGGATGTTAGGATAATTCTTTGTTATGAGTTCTGTCTCTGACTACAATTGAGTTGTTTTCCTAACTGTGTTTCAGAGGTCTAGGATATTTCTGTATCTAATCAACTCATTGTGTTTTTCCTCTCCATATTATTAAGGCATTCATTAGCCTTCAATAGCACTGCAAAAGTTGGCTTTGGTTTAAAATTGTGCCCATGGTAGAAGGAATGTTTCTACAAACCACATAAAACATTATTAAGCTGTACTCTTTTTTTCCCCATCAGAATTTATTTAATCTCATTAAATATAAAAAATGGCTAAGCATTGGGTAACAATGCTATTTTTCTTCTATTTTTTTCTTTTTGGCAAATCAAAACATGAAAAAGAATGCAAACATTAAGAGGTAATGAACATTGGATGCACTCTCTATTCAAACTATTCAGACTTAAAGCAATATAAAATACTTAAATGTCATTATCGCAAATACTTATAATGGGGTTGTTTTTCCTTGATAATAAATTAATCAGAAATAAATCTGTGTTAGAGGGTAACTGGAAGTAAAAACAGACTGTAGCAATTTAATTTGACTTCAGGGATAAGAAAGAAGCAAATGTCTGAATTAGTACCTCTAACTATTGTTCTTCCAAGTAAGCATTTAGAGATGAATGTGGAGTGGAATTTTGTATAGGAAGTTACAGAGTCACTCATTCAAGGTCTCTGAATTATATTTTGGGGCTTCTGCAATCTACAAAAAATTATATACTTAGATAGAACTCATAGTTAAAAATCATCCTAACTTCTGAGGGCTCACAAATTTGCATTTCATATGTGAGAAGGGGAAATAATCTTCTTTGGATTATTTCATTTTTGGCATTGTATATGTTGCCTTGTGAGAACTACAAAGGAAAAGCCCAGGATGCAGGTGAGCTGGGGTGTAGTCCTCAACTGCTAATTGTATTGCTGTGGGCGAGGCAGTTAACTTCCATGACCAGTGTTTTCTTTCTCTCTGTGTGTTGTTCCAGTGGTGCTCAGGATTTACTTCCTGGATCTGTGCTCAGTGATCATTCCTGGTGATGCTTTTAGGGGTGGGGGAGGAATTTAAGGGGTGTGAGGGAGCACCATATACAGTTCCTCCTGGCATCAAACTCAGTTTGGCTGCTTGCAGGGCAAGTGCCTTACCAGCTGTACTATCTCTCTGGTCCAAGTAGTAGTAGAGAGGGATGATTAGCAGCTGCTTGCACACTTGGCAATGTAGAAATCACTGTGACAGTTAAAAGTTCCAGAGATGGGGACTGGAGATAGAGCAGTGGTTAGGGTGCTTGCCTGGCTTGTGACCCGCCATAAAGGGTGCAGCTCTGGAGAGCCCCAGCACCACTGGGGTGGGGGGGGAGATCCCAGCACTGCACAGCCTGGAGCAGCCTTGCACTGGACTGACTGCCATCTTTGCCAACAATTGCAGGTTGGGACCCCAGACCTCCTGAGCATTGCTTGGAAGCCCGCCCAACCCCGCCCATCCTGTGAAAGAAAAACAAGTAGTGGAAATTATAGGGGTACGCTACTACAGCAAGCTACAATAATCCACTGAAATAGTAGATATTATATAGACAGTTTCCCAAATGCCAGTTTCTTTTCTTAACAGTCCTTAGGATTTGTCCTAAGAAAATAGTCAAAGGAATGAATGAAGGGACTGGAGTAATATCACAGCCGGTAGGGCGTTCTGTTTGCCTTGCATGCAGCCAACCCGAGTTCGATTCCCAGCATCCCATATGGTCCCCCAAGCACCACCAGGAGTAATTCCTGAGTGCAGAGCTAGGAGTAACCCCTGAGCATCACCGGGTCTGACCCAAAAGGCAAAAAAAAAATGAATGAATGAAGATGCATCATTATTGATGATGCTGAGATATTGGGAGAATCTGAATGCCCCAAAGTAGGGGACTGGCTTATAAGGTAATGTTACTTACCTTTATAATAGCATATATTTATTTTATCCATATACACACACATTACACACATATTTCTTTCCTTCCCTGACTTTCTCCTTCCTATTCCCTATGGTATATGGTAAATGCTCAGGTAGGTACCTTACCTTTGCCCCCTTAAAACTGTGCAATCCCTCATCCAAATATTCTACATACACCAAGTAAGCGAGATTATCCTTCATCTGTCATACTTTACTTAACGTGATAAAAACTGACCATACCATGCCATGCTGGGCCACCACAATACCACAGCCAGCAGTGCTCAGCAGGTCATGCAGGGCTGAGATTGAACTCAGGGTTTTGTGCTCCCTTGACACCCAAGAACATGCAACTTTTTTCTTGTTCTTTGTTGTTTGGGGCCATATCTGCAGGTGCTCAGGGTGCACTCCTGTCTCAAAGCTCCGGGGTTGTTTCTGGTGGTTCTCTAAGGACCCCCACGATATTAGGGATCAAACCTGGGCTACCTGGGTGCAAAGATATGTTTCAGCCAGTGAGTGAGCTTTCTCTCTGATCCCACAGAATTATTTTTTTAATTTTTAAAAATTTTATTGAATCACCGTGACATAGTTATAAGTTTCATGTTTAGGTTACAATCTCACATTTATCAAACACCCATCCCTCCACCAGTGCACCTTCCCCACCACCAATATCCCGGGTATATCCCCCCTTTCCCACCCTCCCCCTGCCTCTAAGGCAGATAATATTCCCCATACTCTCTCCCTATTTTTGGGCATTACAGCTTGCAAAACAGACACTGAGAGGTCATCATGTTTGGTCCATTATCTACTTTCGGCATGCATCTCCCATCCCAACTGGTTCCTCCAGCCATCATTTTCTTAGTGATCTTTTCTCTATTCCATCTGCCTTCTCCCCTCCACTCATGAAGCAGGCTTCCAGCTATGGGGCAATTCTCCTGGCCCTTGTATCTATTGTCCTTGGGTGTCAGCCTCATGTGATGTTATTCTATACTCCACAAATCAGTGCAATCCCTCTATGTCTGTTCTTCTCTTTCTTGACTCATTTCACTTAGCATGATACTCTCCATGTTTATCCATTTATAAGCAAATTTCATGACTTCATCTCTCCTAACAGCTGCATAGTATTCCATTGTGTAGATGTACCAAAGTTTCTTTAACCAGTAATCTGTTTTAGGACACTTGGGTTGTTTCCAGATTTTGGCTATTGTGAACAGTGCTGCAATGAATATATAGGTACAGATGTCGTTTCTACTGTGTTCTTTTGCATCCTCAGGATATATTCCCAGAAGTGATATTGCAGGGTCATATGGAAGCTAAATTTCTAGTTTTTGAAGGACTGTCCATATTTTTTTCCAGAAAGGCTGGACCAATTGGCATTCCCACCAACAGTAAAGGAGTGTCCCTTTTTCCCCACACCAATGCCAGAACTGGTTTCTTTTGTTCTTTTGAATATGTGCCAGTCTCTGTAGTGTGAGATGATATCTCATTGTTGTTTTGATTTGCATCTCCCTGATGACTAGCAATGTGGAGCACTTTTTCATGTGCCTTTTGGCCATTTGTATTTTTTTTTGAGGAAACTGCTGTTCTATAAGTGTCTTGTACCCCACAGAATTTTTCATAAATTTGAAACACTGTGTTGTGTAAGTCCATAATCTCCCCCCCGCCCCCCCCCGCAATTCTCCCTCCAGGAACAAAACTCTCACCTCGCCACACCATCCCTTAGTCTCCACTCTCCAAACACTGTTCATCCTCATGCTCAACATCCATTTGGCAGTACCTGAGTTATTTTTGATCGCCACCACTGGCGTTTCTCCTGGCATCTAGTAGGTAGAGAACATGGATTCTGCTAAAAAATCCCTGAGTACACAGGGTAGCCTACTAAGAGGGTTATTCTACACAAATATGTGCCGAGGTTGAGAAACCTGAATCTGCTCATCGTAGGTCAGAGCCTCCCATAGGGAGCTGGATGGCTTGGGAGAGTGGTCCATCATGGTCTCCACAGACAATGCGCACCCACCACTTGCTTGGTTTCCCCACTGTCTTGAGTCTCCCCTGCCCACAGATTCAGTATCTTGTCTGGAAGCTAGAGAGGAGGCTCTTTTTCTCCGATCTATTGTTCCGGTTGTGTTGTGGCCTGTTTTTTTTTTTAATATATGTATTCAAATACCTGGTTGCTGGGGCTCAGAAGCCCTTTCAAAATTTATCTCCAGCATGGGTTTCAGTGGCCAGTTTTGAAACTCATAAGCTGTAGCTTTTTTTTCTTATTTAATGTGGAATTATTTTATTTTTATTTGTTTATTTATTTTTTGCTTTTTGGGTCACACCCAGTGATACTCAGGGGTTACTCCTGGCTTTGCACTCAGGAATTGCTCCTGGCAGTGCTTGGGGGACCATATGGGATGCCGGGTATCAAACCCGGGTTGGCGGCGTGCAAGGCAAACGCCCTACCCACTGTGCTATCGCTCTGGCCCCTATATTTTAATTTTAATTTTTTTTATTAATGCGCCACCATGAGGGTGCAGTTATAGAGTTTTGTGCCTGTGTTAAAGTTATACAATACTCGATTACCCATCCTTCCACCAGTGCCCATTCTCCTCCATCGATGGCCCCAGAATCCCTCCCTCCCTCCATCCCCCCCGCCCCCGCCTCGTGACAGGGAATTCCTTATTGTTCCTCTCTCTCCTTTTGAATGTTATGGTTTGAATGGAGATACTGGGTGGCTATCATGTTCAATCTATAGTCTGCTTTCAGCCCGCTTCTCCCATCCTGAGTGGATCCTCCACTACACTTTAGTTGGTGTTCCCTTCTCTGTCTGAGCTGCCCTCTCCCCCAGCATGTGAGGTCAGCTTCCAAACCGTGGAGCAGGCCTCCTGGTACTTATTGCTACTATTCTTGGGTGTTAGTCTCCCATTCTGTTGTTTTATATTCTGCAAATGAGTGCAATTTTCCTTTGTCTGTCTCTTTCTTTCTGAGTCATTTCACTTAGCATGATAGTTTCCATGTTGATCCACTTATATGCAAAGTTCATGACTTCATCCTTTCTGACAGCAGCATAGTATTCCATTGTGTAGATATACCAAAGTTTCTTTAATCAATCATATGTTCTAGGGCATTCGGGTTTTTTCCAGATTCTGGCTATTGTAAGCAGTGCTGCAATGAACATACAGGTAAAGATGTCATTTTTACGGCACTTTTTTTTGCCTCTCTGGGATATATTCCCAGAAGTGGTATTGCTGGGTCAAATGGGAGCTCAATTTCTAATTTTTTTTTTTTTTTTTTTGCTTTTTGGGTCACACCTGGCGATGCACAAGGGTCACTCCTGGCTCTGCACTCAGGAATTACCCCTGGCGGTGCTCAGGGGACCATATGGGATGCTGGGAATCGAACCCGGGTCGGCCGCGTGCAAGGCAAACGCCCTACCCGCTGTGCTATCACTCCAGCCCCTCAATTTCTAATTTTTTGAGAAGTGACCATATTGTTTTCCAATAGGGCTGAACCAGTAGGCATTCCCACCAGCAGTGTAGGAGGGTTCCTTTCTCCCCACATTCATGCCAACATAGGTTGCTTTTGTTCTTTTGGATGTGAGCCAGTCTCTGTGGTGTGAAGTGGTATCTCATAGTTGTTTTGATCTGCATTTCCCTGATGATTAGTGATGCAGAGCATTTTTTCATGTGCCTTTTAGCCATTTGTATTTCTTCCTTGAGAAAGTTTCTGTTCATTTCTTAGACTTATTTTTTTTATGGGGTTGGATGTTTTCTTCTTTTAGAGGTCAACCAGTATCTTGTATACCCTTGATATCAACCCCTTATCGGATGGGTATTGGGTGAATATCCTTTCCCATTCTGTAGATTGGCTTTGTATTCTGGTCACTCTATCTTTTGTGGTGCAGAAGCTTCTTAGTTTAATATAGTCCCATTTGTTTATCTCTGTTTCCACTTGTTTGCTCAGTTGCATGTCATCTTTGAAAATACTGTTAGCTTCAATATCGTGAAGGGTTTTGCCAACCTTGTCTTCCATGTATCTTATAGATTGTGGTCTGATGTTGAGGTCTTTAATCCATTTTGATCTGACTTTTGTGCATGGTGTTAGGTCGAGGTCTAAGCTCAGTTTTTTGCATGTGGTTGTCCAGTTATGCCAGCACCATTTGTTGAAGAGGCTTTCCTTGCTCCACTTCACATTTCTTGCTCCCTTATCAAAGATCAGATGATCATATATTTGGGCTTGCATGTAGGGATAATCCACCCTGTTCCATTGATCCAGTACCATGATGTTTTAATTGTTACCACTTTGTAGTAAAGTTTGAAGTTGGGGAGAGTGATGCCTCCCATCGTCTTTTCCCAAGAATTGCTTTAGCTATTAGTGGGTGTTTATTGTTCCATATGAATTTCAGGAGTGTTTGATCAATTTCTTTGAAGAATTTCATGGGTATCCTTATAGGGATCGCATTGCATAATCCATAATATCAACAAAAGTAAAAATAAAAACCATATGATCATTTCAATAGATGCAGAGAAAGCATTTGGCAAGATCCAACACTAATTTATGATGAAAACTCTCACCAAAATAGGCTTAGAAGGAACTTTCTTCAAGATAGTCGAAGCCATCTACCACAAACCCATGTCAAGCATTATCTTCAATGGAGAAACACTAAGGGCTTTTCCTCTAAGATCAGGGACAAGACAAGGATGCCCACTCTCACCACTTCTGTTCAACATAGTACTGGAAGTACTTGCAATAGCAATTAGGCAAGAAAAAGACATTAAGGATATTCATATAGGAAAAGAAGAAATGAAGCTTTCACTATTTGCAGATGACATGATTCTATACCTAGAAAATCCTAAAACCTCCACTAAGAAACTCCTAGAAACAATAGACTCATACAGCAAAGTAGCAGGCTATAAAATCAATACCCAAAAATCCATGGCCTTTCAATACGCAAAAAGTGAGACAGAGGAAAGTGACATTAAAAAAAAATAATCCCCTTCACAATTGTGTCCCAGAAGATCAAGTACCTCAGAATCAGCCTAACTAAGGAGGTAAAGGATCTCTACAAGGAAAACTACAAAACGCTACTCAACGAAATAGAAGAGGACACGAGGAAATGGGAGCATATTCCCTGCTCATGGATAGGAAGACTTAACATGGTCAAAATGGCAATACTCCCCAAAGCACTAGCCGTAGCTTTGTCTTCTTTGTTTTTTGCTTTTTTCGGTCACACCCAGCAATGCACAAGGGTTACTCCTGGCTCATGCACTCAGGAATTAACTCCTGGCAGTGCTCAGGGGACCATATGGGATGCTGGGAATCAAACCTGGGTTGGCCTCCGTGCAAGGCAGACGCCCTACCTGCTGTACTACAGCTCCAGCCCTAGCTTTGTCTTTTTGTTCTCCAAGTTTTGCTTTGGTATCTGTTTCCCTTAGGGTTGTAAGCATACTATTGAGTGCTCAAATTTATTGCAGATAAGCATGGAAATTAGGGTTATGGAATAAAAACAAAATGCAGGGGAATATATATATTTTTAATTACCTGAGCACATTTATTTATTCCTTAAAACTTAGGTTGGCATGTGCTAATAACCTTGTAAAATAAAGTGCTGACATGATGACATTTTTCTATGTTGCTGTTAAGAGAGTCATAATAAAAATGTTAAAAATGCTTGGAATTTGCCAGGTGTAAAATCAACTCACTGTGAACTTTCTGTATCCAGACTCCAAGGCAGAGTGGCCTCCAGGGTCACCGTATTCAGCCTGGCACCCACTGCTTGACATTCTCTGCTTCTTCTCTTTAGCTTGGCCCTACAGGTCTATGCTCGTTTGCAAGATTAGTTAGAGATTCAAATATAAAAGGAAGATTCTCCTGAATTTTTTAGACCAAACTCCTTGTGATGATGTGATACAAACTCAGCATGGGAGGAAAATCACAAAATGATTCAAAGTCTCTTTTATCTTACAGTGCCTGAGAAGCACGCTCTCTGTTTCTTCACCAGTGTTCCCCTAATTTTTCTCTTGCGGATGGATTATACATTCTGTGGACCCACCTTGCGGAGAAAGTGCTCAATTAATACGATCTGTCCTTGTTGTTGGCTAGCTGGGATCATTCACTGGACTACCTCATTTGCTCCCACATTTTAATGAATCTCTCTAGAAGCAGAGGTATATGATTTCCAAATCCTGGTCTTTGGTTTAGATCTTATTCTGCTACTCAAGTTTCTAAGGCAAGTACCTTTTTCTTTGGGCTTGATCTCAAACTAGAGATGTGTGTGTGTGTGTGTGTGTGTGTGTGTGTGTGTGTGTGTTGGGTATGGAGGGTATGCTTTCTCTACTTAGAGATTTTTAGCTTGAAAACCCATGCTAAGAAAAAAGAGACTAATTCTTTGAACCTCAGCTTTTCACTTGTAAATTAGATTTATGGAGTTCATGCAACGAGGAAATGAGATGAGGGGAATAATGGCACAATAATGCGCGACCCTGGGAACCCTGCTCCTATTGCAATGTCTCCAGACAATCTTTCTACCAGCAAACTGAGTCAGCAATGCCTGACACTCTTTCAGAGGAGCTGTGTTCTGAGATCAATGTTTATCTCTGCTAATTTCAGTAGGATGAGTCTTCATAACTTCAATTGCACATTGCCCATAATTGTTGCGCCATCTGTTCTACTGACATTCAGTTCAAATGCCCCAACAAAATGACTTGGTCTTTTGGGCTCTCATTTTCAAAATTTAGAAGGAAAATTTTAACTGACCCTTTTTGGTTTGTTTGCTCTTTTCAGCCATACCATACACATGACTTATTGAATGGATGGACTTGACTTAGGAGTCCCATATCATCTCATTAGCTCTTGGCCTGTGAACGCGTCCATTAAGGCAGTGGATGAGGCAAACTCTGAAAATGGACTAATGATAACATCACCCAAAGCTCCATTTTTTCTTTCCCTCTTCCTTTCTTCTCTTGTTGTCATTGTGATGACCAGGGGTTTCAGACATGGTTTTAGTGTTCCCACACTTTTTTTATGGTTATGATCCACTGGAGATTTCACACTTTATTATAGTGTAAGGGATCCAAGTGGCCGTACTACAGAGATCACTCTGAATGGTTGCAGGGATGGAACTCAGACCTCATTTCTGCACAACAGGCACGCTACCAATAGACTATCTTTGGGTCTCCAAAACTCCTTCTTTGAGGAGTGAATGGGGACATATAACCACATGATTATGATGAGACTGATATCCTGAGTGGGCATGAGATGTGCTTGTAAAACAAGTTGGTTCAGATTTAAAAATTGTGTGTGTGTGTGTGTGTGTGTGTGTGGTTACTCCTGGCTCTGCACTCAGAATTCATGTCTGGAGGTGTCCAGAGAACAATATGGGATGCCAGGGTTTGAATCTGGATTGACTGCATGCAAGGCAAGTGCCCTACCTACTGTATTATTACTCTGACCCTACATTTCTTAAATTTAAGGCTAAAGTGGGGGGGCGGGTTTCCTGTTGTGCTTTGAGTTATATGATTGAAAGACTAAAGCTTGGAGGGGGCTGGAGCAATAGCAGAACGGGTAGGGTGTTTGCCTTGCACTCGGCCACCCGGGTTTGATTCCCAGCATCCCATATGGTCCCCTGAGCACCGCCAGGAGTAATTCCTGAGTGCAGATCCAGGAGTAACCCCTGTGCATTGCTGGGTGTGACCCAAAAAAGCAAAAAAAAAAAAAAAGAAAGAAAGAAAGACTAAAGCTTGGAGCTATTGAGGGACATCTTCCCAGCACTGTGGAAGGGGATGAAACCACAAGCAAAAAAAACCACCCAACAAACCAGAGTTAAGACATGAGCAAGGCATATATGCATGTTTGTCATCTTCCTTAAGTATTGGCACTTAAGTATACTTCTGGATTTGGAGTGCATGAAACACTTCATATGAAATATTATTTGAATGGAGAGCTGACTTCTTTCCCCTACGTTAGTTTGTGTGCAGCAGGGGTCTGGGCTCGTGGGCTTTCTCAGAAGAGGATGCCTAGCAGGTGGGCTTAGTGTCTAGCATTGCAACTTGTTTGGAATCCATGAAATTTGAGGTCCTCTGAAAGATTTGGTTTTACTTGGTAAGTCCCTGATCAAGAGTATTCCAAATGTCAGATGTCCAAGCGAAGCCTCTTAAATCCTACTTTAACATTTATGACCTTTTACTAAGTAATGTTGTTCCAAGGGAGAGGTAAAAAATTCAAGTCCAAATATAAAAGCAAAATGGCATGCGGTTTTGTTGCCTGTATGAAAATAGGGCAGATGAAAGGAGAGCTGGAATAAAACCCCATTTGTGTTTTTCTGCTTTCTCCAATATTTTGCATTAGATGTCTAGTGGAATAAATAGGACAGAAAAAGTCTGGAAGCTTGGTTGCTCTTTCATCTTTAGTTTGGCATAGTTGCCATTTGCAGGGCTCAGAATGCATAGAACCCGAGCTTCAAAGTTGATCAACTATCTTCCATTCTTCACCACGTCTTCCCTCCACGCCCCACTTCTCCAACCTGGTGAAGCTGAACCTGTAGAGGGAGAAGAAGGAGATTCTCAGTACCCATCAGTGCTATGTGTAGTAGCCTCCCCAAACAGTTGTAGAGTTCGGAAGGGAAGAGGTTAACACCAGAGCCTGGCTAGACCAAGTGAGACATAGTACTCCAAAGGCTGTGCTTCTGTAGGATGTTATTCTTTACAGACTATCACTGGACAAGCATTTCTGCCAATGTAGTCATTCTTATTTACACAAATATAAGATTCTTTCATGATTGTGTTGCATCTTACCTTCCTGATTTTGCCATGTGTCCAAATGACTATTACTTACCCCCTGCTATTTTTCTTAAATACGGATCATCTTGTTAGTTTGCTTTTATTTATGGGTCATGCCTGCTGATCCAGGGGGCTACTCTTGGTTTGGTGTAAAGGTTGCTCCCAGTTGGGGGCAGAGTATGCTTGGGGAACTACGTGGAGCCAGAGATTGAACTTGGGGCTCCTGCATGCCAAGCATGCTCTGAGCCCCTTTGAGCCATGTCCCTAGGGCTTGGAACCATCTTTTCACTTAACTGCACACGAAATGACAGTATTTAAGGCCTGGGCTTGAGTTCTCAATTAACTTTGCAAACACACAGCAAATCATAACTATTAAAATTATTCTTTTGCATTTCAGCTAAAATAATTTTGCAAACCATCTGTGGGATAAAAGTCACAGTTTGGAAAATACTGCCTTAATATAGTGTTTCTGTATTGCCAGCTAAATATGATGCAAGTATGGGAGAAATAACAGTTACAAGTTTAAAATCAAGATATGATTAGCAAATTTCCAAAGGTCACTTGTTAGAGTCTAGAAAGTGAGATAAAGAGTGAGTAAATTGGGATGGAGCAAAGGGATTAGAGGACAATAATTTCTCTTTATTCTCTTTCTCCTCAGCTAGACTGGCAGTCCTCTGAGGATTGAGTCTGGTTTACTAATGTGCTTTAGTATGAAACAGAGAGCTTGCAACCTAGAAGGCACCCAACAAAAAATATTTGTTCCAAGAAAGTATGACGGAACAAAGGATTCTATTCTGGTTATCATGGTTTACTTCTGTTTAGTTCTTTGAAGTCATGGATTATATGTGTCTTTTCAACCTGTATCTCAATAGCCTGAACAGCATTAAGCACAGGTGAAAATATTTTTAATCTAATTCTGGTCAGTGGTGACATAAGTACCATATGTCTTCAGAACTCTTCATTTTGCTGATTATCTATCTATCTCTCACCTATATATCTACATATCATCTATATATCTATATTTTGGGTCATACTGGAGGTGCTCAGGCACTACTCCTTGCTCTGTATTCAGGGGTCACTCTTGGTACTTGGGGGAATCACATGTGGAGCTGTATTTGAACTTGGGTTAGCTGCATGCAAGGCCAGAGCCTTACCTCTTGCACTATCTCCCTCACCCCAGAACAGTTTCCATTTTGCATTCTTCCCTCTCATTCCCATTCTTTGACAACTATTATTCTACTTTCTGATTTTAAGAATTTGACTGGGGCTGGAGTGATAGCACAGCGGGTAGGACGTTTGCCTTGCATGCGGCTGACCCGGGTTTGATTACCAGCATCGTATATAGTGCCCCGAGCACCACCAGGAGTAATTCCTGAGTGCATGAGCCAGGAGTAACCCCTGTGCAATGCCGGGTGTGACCCAAAAAGAAAACACAAAGAATTTCACTACTCTAGGTATCTCATATAAATAGAAGTACAAAGCATTTGTCTTTTTGTAATTGGCTTATTGAACTTACTGAAGTGTCTTCAGAACTCATCTATCTCATCATTACCTTTCTTGGGGGGCACACCAGGCAATAGTTAGGGGTTATTTCTGGCTCTGCACTCAGAAATTACTACTAGCACTGTTTGGGGGACTGTATGAGATGCCAGGGATCGAACCTGGCTTTGTTGTGTGCAAGGCATGCGCCCTATCCATTGTACTCTTTCCAGCATGATTCGTCTACATTCTAGCATGTATCAGAATTTGCTTCCTTTCTGTTGTTAATCCATTTGTCCATCAGTGGAGATTTGAGTTGCTACCTTTTGCCTATTATGGGAATTGCTGCCATAAGCACAGTGCACCAGTAGCTCTTCAACGAACAGAAATTTGAATAAATTAATAAAAGAATCAATGAAGGAATAAATTAATGAATGATGAGTACAGTCTCCTATAGAGGGAGTACTAGGACCATACTGGGAAGTGGGGGTAGGAGGGATGGGAAGAGAGTCACCAAAAGGAACATTATTCCTTTGGTGAATCTACCTGGGTTGTTCCAGTTTGGACTAGCTTCATGCCACAGCTCCTGTGTGATCTCTAAAAACGCCCTCCCACTGTGGTATCATAAATCCTTCTTATGCTAATTTGCCCTGAAGTACTGTTCTTTTTTCAAGGCATACATTATTCAAGCAGTTGTGGTCAGCAGAGGGAAGGAGATTGAAACCCACCTGAGCCATCCAAAGCAAATGGCCAGACACCTTGTCTCAGTTCCAGAAGCTTAAAGCAAGCCTGACCACCCCATTCCAGGCAGGAAGTCATTTAACAGCTAAAACGCTCCCCACTTCCTCTGTGAGGCAGGGGAATCCAGGATAGAAGGAGCAAGGGCTCCTCTCTGTTTGCCCTGCCAAGTTCCCTGGGCTTTCTCCCTGACCAGGACTGTGGGGAAGCCACAAGAATAGAAAGTGGTTCACAAAATGCAGCTGAAGCCATTTTTAGATAACGGTCTCTCAGACAGGAGGCTCTGTTGGTGTCCCTGTGAAGAGGGCCAGAGCTGGGCTGCATTACACACAGAATTTGGTCTGCCCAAAGAGAGATGCTCTCTACTATTTGCGAGAGGGGAGGCCCCCCTTTGTGTGGAGGAACTGTCAATGTATGCAGTACAGATGTATGTCAAAGTAGGCTGAGCCCTAAGAACCTTGTGTCTCATTTCCACAGAGGATGCTAAAATCAGTCTGAAAACAAACCCCCCCAATTTTTTTTTCGGTTGTTTCATTTATCAAAGTTCTTACAGTTCCCAGTTTGAAGTAAGGGAAGGCAAAGCAAATATCTGACTAGAAAAGTGAACTTGAAAGCTATAGGACTGGGATAAATAAAAAAAAGTTATAACCCAGTGCTTTGAAAATTTCAAAGTCCAAGGCAAAGGAATAGACAAATGGGTTTTTTTGTCTTTTTTTTGCTTTTCCTCAGTTCTTCTTTCATTCCTTTCTGTTTGTCCACCCTACTTCAGCCTCACAGAAGAGGGAGACAAGCTCCAGGCACCAGCCTACCATCTAAGAGGAGTTTTGATGGTGGGAAGATTGCTTAACCTCTTCTGAGCGTCAGTTTTTTCATTTGTCAAACTGAATATATAGGTAAGAAAATATACCTTGTAGGGTTATAAGGATACTGATGCATGTGAAACATGTAGCATAGTGAACAATGCACAGGTCCCAATTAATGTTAGCATTGTTATTAGTCTCCCAAGTAAATATTACATGCTAAATATTAAAATATAAATAAATATTAAAATAAGTACATGAGTTTTGCAAAAGCTAAAGATAAAAGCTTGACTCAATAATAAAAGGCTTTTATAAATAGACCCAGGAGAGTGGGGAATGGTCCTTTGTAGGTACAGTTGGTCCTCAGTGTATTGATGAAGCACCAGGACATGGCCAGTAGTGTTCTGGATGCTATATAAATGAAGAAAATAGACACAATGTCCAAGTCACATGCTGGCATTAACTACAAATCGAGAGGCACTGCAAGGGATGTTTTGTGAGAGAGTGCATGTGTGTTGGCACAACTTAATAAGAAGATAAAAATATTTGACCCCCTTTTAATTTTTTCTTCTCTTCCTCCTCCTCCTCCTCCTCCTCCTCCTCCTCCTCCTCCTCCTCCTCCTCCTCCTCCTCCTCCTCCTCCTCCTCCTCCTCCTCCTCCTTCTTCTTCTTCTTCTTCTTCTTCTTCTTCTTCTTCTTCTTCTTCTTCTTCTTCTTCTTCTTCTTCTTCTTCTTCTTCTTCTTCTTCTTCTTCTTCTTCTTCTTTTTAAAAATAAAACAGACATTGATTGATTTTGAGAAACCTCAAAGGATGCAAAATGGATGGTAAAAAGAGAAAGAAAGGGTATTAAGGAATGAGTTGCAAGGATATTTTATTGTAAGAAGAATTGTTATCTCTGCCTGGATGATTTTTGCCAGATCTATGCTTGGGTGACTTTTTGTCATTGAAATCTTGGCTTCATGATTACCACCTCACAGGGCAGTTAATTGAAACTAAAGCCATTCCCTGTTTTTTCTTTTTAATCCTCTAGTTGTATTTTCTTTTCTTTTAAGTACTTTATTCTCCTCTGAAATTACCTTGTTTATACATTTGTTGGTTTTTCTATCCAATTATCCTCATAACAATGCACACAAGTCACATAAGAGCAAAGACTTGCTTGTCACTATATGCCAGGGCTTGGCACATAATAGGCATTTAGATATATAGTTGATAAGAATAATTGAATCATTAAGGTTCTTCTGGACTTTTCAAATACAATTTTTTAAATTTTGGTGGTGACTTGCTTAGTCTTTTTTTTTATGAAGCCAAGTAGTTTTTATTAGAAAAAACTTAGATGTTAGGGAGAGAAAGAGAGGAATATGTGTTCAAGAGAGAACACAGTTTCTTCTAGAGTGGAAAAAAAGCTAAGAAAAGCTTTTGAGAGAAGGTGATATATGATTTATTTAAATTTCCTGTCTTTGAGTTCTCTTTATACACAAAACTTAATCTGGGCTTTGTCACAGGGAAAGGCTTGACACCATGATGGCCCTTCCATATCCTCATCAGGACTTTTAGATTCTTCTGTAGTTTCTCCTTAGTTGGGTAGTTCACCCTTTTCTGTTTGGCATCTTGGTTTTTGCATCTGAGTTTCTCTATATCTGAGGAGTTGGGGATTTGTATCTCGATGGGGCATGGTCTTCATGTCTTTGGGTTACTTCAGGACTGGGCATTTTTTCTTTAGTTTTATTATTCCCCATTACCTGGACACTTCTATCTGCTTTGGTAGATGGTGATGATGCAGACATAAAACTAAAGGCTGCTTCTCACCAAGTGTGACTGTGGGTGTGGACACTCAGGCTCTTGTCCTCAAGCAGTCGAGATGGAAAGGAAAGGACTGGAGATTAAAGGACTGAATTCAGACAAAGACCATTTGAAGAAAGGAAAGGAAGGCAGGGAAATTCAGAGTATAGGAGTGGTCTCCTAGAGGATTCCTGCTTAGTAAATCTTAATTCATCAGACCACATTGAGTTCTTGTTCTTAACAAAAGACTTGGAAGTTGGTATGAGTCACCTAAGTATCACCTTTCTTTCAAAACATATTTGTGTTTGTTTGGCAGGGCTTTTACAACAAAGCCCCCACACTGGATAGTTTAACAAAATAAATTGATTTTCTGACATCTCTGGAGTTTGGATATCAGAGATCAGTGTACTCACTGTCTTCTGATGGCTGAGAGACAACTCCTCCTCCATCCTTTCTCCTTGCTAGTGGTTTGCTCACAATTTCACCTTCCTTGCCTTGTAGCCCAATCCCTGTTTCCATCTTTTCCTTTTCTGTGTCTCCAGACTTCCTGTAGGGGAAGCAGTTATGTTGAATGAGAGCCCACTTTATTTCATTTTAACTTGGTCATCTTGAAAATATCTCATTTCTATGAAAGATCATGTTCTGAAGTACTGGAGGTGAGAAGATTAGTATAGGAATTGGAGTGGAGGGCAGGTATACAACAAAATCTCTAGCTTATTGAACATTTAGGTTGGAAAAATATGATATTAGCATAAGTCATGAGATTTCACTTACATTTCTTGTCCATTGAAACAAGGAAATTTTAGTCCAGGGGGACTTGGAAATATGAAGAACAGTTCTACATAGACCCCTTCCTGAGTCATGCTTGGTACGCATTTTTGAATCAATAAATATTTAGTGAATGAATAATATGATGACTTGCTACTTTAGTCTGTCCAAAAGTTATCTTCTAGGTGAGAATTGGCCTAAAAGCTTCATTTAAAATAATAACCGCAGGGCTGGAGAGATAGTATGGTGGATAGGGCACTAGCCTTGCATGCGGCTGACCTGGGTTTGCTCCCTGATACCCCAATTGTCCCACAGTACTGCCGACAGTGATTCCTAAGTGCAGAGCCAGGAGTAAATCCTGATTATTGCTGGGTTGTGGCCCAAAAAGTTCCTCCCACCCCCCCCCCCCCAAGAAAATTCCAACCTTCTGGCTCTCATTTCCTTTTCTTGTATTTGATTTTTCTGTGTAATGTGCCTTCTACCATGCACTGTGATTCACTTATTTATGGTAGTAATGCCTGTCTCTCCTCCAAGACCCCAGCTAAATGGAAGAAAGCACTTCGGAATATCAGTTACTTCTGTACATACCCACAGTGTTACAGTGGTGGACAGGCATAGGTCTCATATTCACTGAGCAAAAGGGTGAACAGAGCCAAGAGAGAGTGCTGGGATATCCTGGCACACAATCTCAGGCTCCCTTTGGACTTGCTGTTGTCTTTCATAAAATCCCTTTAAAGATCAAAATCCTATCTCTGAAACTTGAATTTCCTCTTAGTCCGGTCACTAGCTGGTAATACAACTGCCATTGATTGCAGTCTGAATTTTGAATCTGAAAGGAAGTGTTTTGGATTGGAAAATGTCAAATGATAGGCCACATGTTACAATTTGTAGTGTGTGTGTGTGTGTATGTGTGTGTGTGTGTGTGTGTGAAGAGAACAAAGATAAGAAGTACAGAGACAGGAGGCCTGGCAGAGATTAGGTGAAACTATAATTAAGAGGCACAGAAAATGAAAATAGACTTTGGAGAGCAACTGGACCATATGACTCATAATTATTTTTTTTTTTCAATGAGAGGGAAAGATACGTATTCAACGACAGAGAACGACCTTACAGGGCAGAGGAAAGCGTCTTAAAGTTCATGCTTCCTGGGGGCCTTGTCAAAATGAAGGTACTCATTTCTCCGCGCCCGCACCCCCAGAATGACTGACGAAGAGGACGGAGCTGCTTGGGACACCGGCAGCCCACCAGCAACCTGCAGTATGTGACTTGAGAGTTTCCGCCAGGTCCCCCGTGCGGAAATCTCTCTCTCTCTCTCCTTCAACTTTCTCCCTGGACTTTAGACAGAAACCCAAAACCGCGCGGCCGCTGCCGCGGCCGCGCGACTTAATGTCATCTTAGTATCAACAGTATGTAATGGTTCCTTCTTAATGGGTCGGACTTTTGTGGGTGTTCCTAACAAGAATAGTAAGTATTTTGTTGAAATATTGAAGGCAATCAAAATGGTAGCCATCTCTCTAGACTGAACTAAGCTATATCCCCACGCTGGCTGAGAAGAAATATCCTTCTTTCTCGGGAAGAAACGTGGCGTGGTGTCAAACATAGTGTGATGTCCATTAAGCAAACAGACCTGGTGGCGTGGGAATGGGAAATAAGGGGAAAAATTAGGTACATGGACCAGCGGGACGCTGGTGGTATCTCGAGCCGGAGCCGATATCAGCGCAAGAGCTTTGGTTCCAGAAACTGCTTCCAGGCACTCTACTAGACTATCAACTAAGCCAGAGCCCCACGCCGGCTGATGACGGGAAATAACCATCCTCTTCGGTTTTTTTTCCCTTGTCAGACAGCGTGGCGATTACTAAACAGGCGTGAACTCGGTGGCGCGGGGCAAGGGGGAAAAAGAAAAGTTATGTAACAAACAGCAGGACTTAATATCTCTATATGCTTAGTAATGGAGAATTATCAAAAGCCTCATTGGCAATAGGACTGTCTTTTTCTTTTTGGGGGGAAACCCCAGCAACGGTAGTGAGTTGTGTGTTGAAACATGGAATGTAATCGAGATAAGCGCAAATGAAGTGAAACCTATCACGTATAAGGGTGGGGACTAGGGAGGTGGGAGGGGGCGGTAGATAGACTGGGGGGGTTGGGAATGTAAGATGGGCACTGGTGAAGGAAGGGGTATTTGAATATTGTATAACTGACATAATCCTGAGAACTTTGTAACCCTCCACTTGGTGATTCAATAAAAAAAAAAAAAAAAAAAAAAAAAGAAAGTTAACCTTATGAGCAGAGGGGAGAAGGCAGATGGAATAGAGAAGGGATCACTAAGAAAATGATGGCTGGAGGAACCAGTTGGGATAGGAGATGCATGCCGAAAGTAGATAATGGACCAAACATGATGACCTCTCAGTGTCTGTGTTGCAAGCTATAATGCCCAAAAGTAGAGAGAGAGTATGGGGAATATTGTCTGCCTTAGAGGCAGGGGGAGGGTGGGAAAGGGGGAGTATACCCGGGATATTGGTGGTGGGGAATGTGCACTGGTGGAGGGATGGGTGTTTGATTATTGTGTGATTGTAACCCAAACATGAAAGCTTGTAACTATCTCACAGTGATTCAATAAAATTTTTTTTAAAAGTTAACCAGAAAAAATAAAAATAAATCTGATGTCTTTACAAACTTAAAAAAAAAAAAAAAAAAAAATGAAGGTACTGATTCTGGGAGCCAGCGTTCCTAACCAGTTCTCAGAGGAAGCCTTTTCTGTATTACGCTTTGGAAACCAAACCATACTGATTAACTGTGGGCTCTTTAGTAAGTTATTTAAACTCTTTGTGTCCTATGTTCTCTCTAACACGGAGACCATATAGGTAGCCTGTAAAATAAATGCTGTCTAAGAGTCACGAATTACTAGCAATCACTCGGGGTAAGGGGTGGGGGAAGATTCAAAGAAGTCTGGGACAGTTAAAAATTTTTAAATGCAGGATTGAGGTATTGACAGGTGTATTGCTTTTGCTCCTCCCTCATGGAAGCAAGTTACATGAGTTACATAAGCAGCCAGATTCGTGATGCGTTTGCTCTGCTCGGGTGGCTGAGGAAGGCTGTTTGCGACCTGCTTTGGGTCTCCGAAGGATCTGGGAGAGGAGCTGGTCTCCATCTGCAGGGCTCATCGCTGCGCTCAGGTAGTCACCAAGTCCCCAGCACCTGCTCGAGTGCCGGCCACAGCGAGGCGCTCGGGAGAGGAGCGCCCCGCAGGGGTGGGGGCGCGCGGACCGAGCAGAGGTGCGGGGCGGGGAGAGGGCCGACCCACGTGGACCACCCGGCCGGGCGGGGGCCGGAGCTCGGGCCGGCGCGGCCAATCAGCGCGGCCCGCGGCGGCGCGGCCCCTCCCGGCCGGAGCGGCGGCCCGCGAGCTCCGCACTGCTCTGCGCTCTCGGCCCTGGACGGGGCGCACCGAGGGGCGCGCGGCTGCTGCGCTCTCCGGGAGTCTGGCGGCAGCTCCCGCCGCGCCCGCTTCGGGCTCGCCTTTAGAGAGACGTGAGAACTTTCTCTAGGAGCCGGCGGAGGCGCTGGGTTGCTCTCGGGGCTGCCCGCAGGGAGGAGGCACGGTGAGCATCTTCGGGCTCGGGGGCAGAGATCCGTCCCTCTTCGTGGGCGCTCGATCCGACTTGGCCGCGGGCGGGAGTAGAGTCAAGGGTAGGTAGGAAGATGGGATTGGGGGCGCCTTTGGACTAGTGCTCAGACACCGCCTGGGGGCCAGCACCGTTCCAACTGGTTACTCCTTGATAAGCTCGGGGCGACCTGACCTCCCCCCCACCCCTTCTCAGCCCGCCCCCGTACTGGCTTTTTGGATTGGGGGTCGCCCTCTGCCGTAGTTGTGCACCCCAAAGTTGGTAGCGGCGCTCCAAATAGAAGATGTTTGAGAGGCAACGGCAGCTTCCAACTTCGGGGGTCGTACCTGACATTCAGAGGCCGCGAGGGCACTTCGTGGCGGGTGGGGTGGGGTTGGGGGGTCCCTTGATCCACGGGTCTGGGAAGGGGAGGGGAGGAGGAATTCACTTTGTTCTGGAGAAGCCCGGCGAGGGTGTCTGCTTTTAGCCTTGGGCCGAGATCGGAGGGGGGAGCAGGTGACCCCAGGCTTCCGGGGCTCCCGCTTTGGGCCGCAGCGTGGGGGGCCCGTCGCCGCCTCCCGCGGGAAGGGAAAAGCTTCGCGCCCCGGTGGAGGACGCGAGCGGGTCTGGAACTTGTCTCCGCGGTCGGCAGGTCGGATATGGTCACTGTCGCTAATTTTCTTTTCCCTTTCAAAGTCTCGTATTCGTACCGGTACCTAGGGAGACTATCCCGACAGGATGCTGTGCCCCACGGTGCCACACACACAATCCATATAATGTTGCGGGGGCGGGGAGAGCCCGTGGACCCCAATGAGCACAAGCAAGTGATGAATCATCTCTCTGCAAGGCATTCACACAAAAAGAATATATATACACACATATGTATATATGTATATACATATGTGTATTTATACATACATATGTATGGACCAGCTGAGACCTAGCAATATGCCCACTCTCCACCAGGATTTAGGTGCCCCCGCCCTCTCCGCTTGGTGAAAAGTATTTTTTTGTGAACTCTTTCCTTTCCCCTTTTCAATGGCTATCTCTCCAAGGCAAGCAAAGCTGATGTGATGTGACAGGCGATCCCCTTGGGCTTGTTCAAAGCCCTGGTCCGGGTCTGTTTCGAAAACCCTTGTGAACGGTTTTGTCCGCAGCAACCTGAAGCCCCTAGGAGCGTACCTAGATATGCAGACTTGCGTGGGCTTAGCTTTCTCATCATACTGGCCACTTCACACGCTGAAAAGGGGTAGAGGGTAGAAACAAGGTAGAGCCGTCTAAAACCCAATTCAGGCAGGACCTGAATTAAAGGCGGGGGGGGGGGGAGAGAAAATAATTTGGGAGCATCTTTTCCCCAATGTTATCAGTATTTTTCTATTTGGGCTATTTGAAAATGTGACTTGAAGAATTCTTCAACAGCTCTCTGTGGTTTTACAGCGAGAAGCATTTCTGCTAAGTTTGTAGTCATAAATCAGTGTGCAAGCCCAACACTTCCTTTGGATTGAAAATCCAGATCTTAACAAGGCAGTGTGAGAGCAGTTTGCAGAATCATTATGACTAATGATGACTTATGTCCTCCCAAACGGACCGTGTGAGTTGTTGGCATTGCTCATTTGTGTAAAAAGCTTTCTTCGTGTGTGTGTGTGGGGGGGTATTCCTTGATCAATATTCTCATAGCCAAAAGCTGTATTTCAAGATTCTCTTCTGTCTCATTGTTCTGCGTAGCGTTACTCTCTCCTATCCCTTGTACCCTCTTAACTACCCTTTGACACTGAAATATATCAGGTTTTAAGCTATGATTTGACTCAGCCAGTTTCCCCTATTAAAGATCAGAAAGTTATCCTTCTCAGGAAGGCAGTGGCTGCTCATTCACTTATTTTTGAATGAATTCTTTTATATTTTTCTCCATTCCCAACCTACAAGCATCTCAACTTGGTTACTTAAAATTTATTTTCTTTTAACTGGAGACCACTATTTCATATTTTTAGGGCTAGAATGTCCTAGGCCACTTGGATATCAGTATTCATTTTTTGCTTTTTTTAGAGATGTGTATTGTTTGATGACCTAGTTCCATTTAGAGAAAAAACCAAAATGACTCTTTGCTTTGTCCCCCATCTCCTTTTCAGTGGCACATAGCCTTTCTCTAACAGGTGCTTTTATCTTCACTACTCACTTATTGTTACACTTAATATACTTTGTTATGTAAATAATATGTGGATTGTGGATGCCTCTGATATTAAACCTGCATTCACTGGGGATTAACCCAGGGGTATGACATCATCAACAGCCAATCCTCTATCTCATGTGAAAAATGCATCGACAAAAGTCACATTATCATATTGAGCAAAGGTTTTTGTATTGCCTGTGATGAATGAGAAAAAGAGGGAAGTCTTTTGGCTCTTCCTAAGTCTCAATTAGCGGCCCAGTTGGAGGGTTGGGATTTCTGTAGTAAGAGGCTTAGCTTAATAATGAAATTCTCAGATTGCAGTTTTATAGATCCCTTTATGATTTGCATAAGTACACCCCCATCCCCCACCTTATGCCTTCTTTTATAGTTTTCACCATGTATTCTGGCTCTATTTACCTATGAGGAGAGCTATCATAGTAAGTGAACTAACCTTTTGGTTATTATTATTATTGTTTTGGGTTCTTGAAATAGATCGAACATCTAGGTGATATACTCATTTGTGCTCATGTGTGTCTTTCATTAGGAGTTGAATGTAGTTCTCCAGGATTAGCAAATTGTCTTCAATCCTGAGTTCAATGACAAATGATTGGGAAATCATATTGTGTATTTTATCCTAATTTTTAAAAGCATGAAGGTGGGGAATAAGTAATAGGAAGTAGAGTTCTGCCAAGAGATTGGGTGACATAATTTTGGCCACATTATTTAAGCTCTTTGTGATTAAATAATTTTGAAGGCATTATTAGGGGGCTCCTGGCCACCCTAGGTAGTCCTTGTAGCTTTGAGTTACAAAGGTTTGACAAAATTTTACGTCTGGAAAGCACCTGAGAATTCATTCTTCAGAAGATCAAGGGTATTCAATATTTTGATTTGAATTTGCTATACTCTTATCTACTTATGATATCTGCTACTGCCACATCTACTATGGTATAAAAAGAACCTGGAATAGAATTTCAAGCACTAACTTCTCACTCAGTGTCCCTCCAATAGAAACCTGCAGGAAGAGCTGCCATAATGCCTTTGAATTTCTCATTTCAGTCCTTCTCTGCAGAGGAAAACAACATCCCCCTGGTTCACAATCAAGACTCAGTTTGTTATAATATGATGCTAGCTGAACCCAGTTCAAGTATTTACTAAGCATGTACCAGCTATCTTCTTTACGTCATTTAAATATTTGCAGTTCCAAAGGAGATATGTAAAAGAGGGCTTGTGCAGAGATTGAGTTGAGCAACTCATTTTGGACCTTTTTGAACATTTGAAAAGTTTCAGATGTTAAAATGAAGATGAGATAATTTTAGATAATGATTTGAAGTTTACCAGTGGAAGAGAACTCAGTATGTTAATTTATTGTGTTATAGTTTCCTCTTTTATACTTTGTGTTTTTTAGTTGCTCTAAAAGCAAACTAATAATTTGGAAGTAAAATTTTATTTTCTGGTATGATTGTGAATAATAGTAATAATAATGGTCATACTAATTGAATATTTAGTTTTTGTAGCCTGTTGATATTAATTAAATGTTCTTTTCTACAAAACTACTGATTTTCAGAGTCATGAATCTGAAATAATGTTGAATGATTTTTGTTCTTCTTTCAATTCAGTGGTGTCTAGATCTTACATTAGCAAATCATTAACATGCGCTTAAATAATTTTAGTTAAAAAGTAAGATAGCATCAGATATTAGAGAGTTCTGGTTGACAAAATAGATAAATAAAAGAAGATGCTATATATAGAAGGAGAAAAATGGCAAAGATGTGGATTTTTCTTCCTTTATGTGATATGTCCTTTTATTTTTCATAAAGTAAAGATATTAGACTTCCAAAAAATTGAAAAATATGTTGTTGCACGCAAAATAATCTATGTTGACTTTGTTAATGCTTTAAGTACTTTGTTAGTGCATTAACATCATTGCAAGCTAGAAAGTAATTGAATAAACATTTCAGCAGCATTTGAACTGTTTTAATGGATGGAGAAACTACCAGAAGCTAGTGTCATTATTATTATTAGTTTAATAACCATCATGTCTTACTTTTTTTCCCTGAGTACTTATGGGTTTATTTTGATTTATTTTCTTGTCATTCTTCTCTCACCAAATCAGGAAAATATTGTTGAGTCCTTGGTATGCCATACGTGTATATCTGTGAGTTATGTAATCCACAACTAAGATTTTAGATGAAGTTTCTGAAATAATCAGAGAAAGTTTTTAGAAAGAAAGAAATTTAAGCACCCTCTAGTGCAGTGGTTCTTAACTGGGGGCACTTTTGCTTCTAGAGGACTGTGACAATGTTTGGAGATTTTTTTGCTTGTTGTTAGCAGGAGTAGAATTAGGTGCAGATCCAATGAGTAGAGACCGAAGGTGGTGCTGAATAACCTACAATAAATAAAGCAGCATACAATAAAGAATTATCTATTAGGGGCTGGATATAGCTGACCAGTGTTGATCCCCAGCATCCCATATGGTCCCACGAGCCCTGCCAGGAGTGATCTTTGAATGAAAGCCAGGAATGACCCAGAGTTCTGCCAGGTGTGACCCTAAAAACAAAAAGAAAAACAAGGGGGCCAGAGTGATAGCACAGTGGGTAGGGCGTTTGCCTTGCAGGTGGCCGACCCGGGTTCGATCCCCGGCATCCCATATGGTCCCCCAAGCACTGCCAGGAGCAATTCCTGAGTGCAAGGCCAGGAGTAACCCCTGAGCATCGCTGGGTGTGACCCAAAAAGCAAAAAAGAAAAGAAAAGAAAAACAAACAAACAAAAAGAATGATCTGATTAAAAATGTCTCCAGTGATGTGGCTGAGAACATTTGTGGCTGAGAGCTTTTTATGCAGATAGCATAGTAGCTTGCCCAGAGTTCCCAACTTAAAAAGATAAAATTATTGAATAAGTGTGGATTACCAAGTTATAGAACTATTCACGATTGAGTTTCACGTGTACAGTGTTCCAATACCAATCCCTTCACCTGTGTCCCCTTTTCTGTACCAGTGTTTCCAGATTCCCTTGTCTGCCTCTATGGCAGGCACCTTCTCTCTTCATTTTTCCCTTTTGTGTGTAATACTGTTACTGAAAGCATAATATACATATAACTCTACCTTTTTTCAGCACCCAGTTCTCATCCAAACTGACCACTTTCCCATATCGTTGTCATAGTGGCCCATTCCTGTCTTAACCCCCTTTCGCTGATGGTGGCAAGCTTCCTACAAAGGACCAGATTTGTCCTTTGTTTTGATTGTCTTTGGGCATTGTCCCCCCACTATATTTCTTTATATCCATAAATAAGTGAGTGTGATCATTCTCTATCTGTCCCTCTTCCTCTTTCTCATTTCACTCAGCATGATACTCTCCAGATCCATCCATGTATCAGCAAATTTTATGACTTTATCCTTTGTAATTGCTGCATAGTATTCCATCATGTATATGTACCATAGCTTCTTAATCCAGTCATCTGTTCTTGGGCACTTGGATTGCTTCCAGATTTTGACTATTGTGAATTGTGCTCCTATAAGCATAGGAGAGCAGATGTCTTTTCTGAATTGTGTTTTTGGACTTTAGGGTATATTTCCAGGAGAAGATTGCTGGGTTATATGGAAGCTCAAGTCCTAGCTTTTTTTTTTTTTTTTGAGGCATTTAGATATTGTTTTCCAAAAAGGCTAGACCAGTGGACATTATCAGCAGCAGTGAGTAAGAGTCCCCTTTTCCCTGTATCATGCCAACGCTGAATGTTGTTGTTTTTTTTTTGTGCTGAGGGCCAACTTTTTAATTATGCTCAGAAACTCAGATAGCTACATGTATAGTATTATTTTAATCACTCTTGGCTTCTGTTTTAAAGATTTTGGTTTATTTTATTTTTTGGACCACACCCAGCTGTGCTCAGGGATCACTCTTGGTGGGGTTCAGAGCACTGTATGCAGTGCTGAGAATCAAACAGGACTGTTATATACAAGGCAGGCACTTTTACTGCTGTTCTCTCTTTCCAACCAAAGGTACGGTTTTCACTTTTCTTTCTCTTTCCTTTCTGTGTGTGTGTTTTGTGTCTAAAAACTCCCCCTAGCTCTGTGATGGAGGGGCTGGGGGTAGGGAAGGGGTGGTCAACTGCCAGTGGCTCTCAGTGCTCGGGGATTACGCAGTGCCAGGCACTGAACCCTGGGCTTCCTGCATGCAAAGACTGTGCTTAGGCCATAGAATTCTCTCTCTTGCCCAAGCTTTTATCCTTCTTTTTAAAGAAAACTTATAAAGATAGCATGTATTGGATAGCAAATAAAAACAATAGAAGAGAATGAATAAAAAGGAAAGTGAAAAACAAAACCATTTTTGCCATCGAAATGATCCCTCTCCATAATTTTTTAAATATAGTTTCATTTCCTTCTTTTGCTTCTATTTCATATAGAAATTGAGAGAATTTATTTTTTCCTTTTTGACTAAACTTAGCTGTGCTCATCTTACTCCTGGCTCTGCGCTATCCTGTTGGGGCTTGGGGGACCATATGAAGTGCTGAGGATCCAGCCTGGGCTGGCCAGTTGCAAGTGTCCTATCCACTGTATGATCTCTCCAGCCCTGATAAATAATTTAAAATAATAATTACATCATGGGCTGGAGCGATAGCACAGTGGGTAGGGTGTTTGCTTTGCATGCGGCCAACCCGGGTTTGATTCCTCCGTCCCTCTCGGAGAGCCCAGCAAGCTACCGAGAGTATCCCGCCTGCACGGCAGAGCCTGGCAAGCTACCCTTGGTGTATTCAATATGCCCAAAACAGTAACAACAAATCATACAATGGAGACGTTACTGGTGCCCACTTGAGCAAATCGATGAACAACGGGAGGACAGGGAGAGGGACAGTGACAGTTACATCATATAATCTGCTTTGCTTTGTTTACTTGGCAGAAGACCCAGTAGAGAGCCTTTGGTGAACTGATAGGGAAGGCAGGAGACAGAGGACTGTGGAATTTGGTGAAGTTCCCTGGATAAGGAAACGGCAGAAGAGGAAACCCCCGCAGGTTTACATGCATTCACAAGGATGTAGCGATGCTGCAGAGCTACTTCTAGAAGGGTGATTACTGTGTAAGGAGTGTCATTGGTTGTTTCATTACATGTTGATATTATGTTTTCTTTCTTTATATAGTTTTGTTTCTTGGGGGGTCCTACCAGGCTGTGCTTAGGCTTACTCCTAGCTCCCTGCTGAGATCACTCCAGAGATCACTTGAGGGACCATATCTGGATCCAGGGACTGAACCTGGGTAGCATCTGCAAGGCCAGCACCTTTCCACTGTACTTTCGCTCAGACCCCAATGTTTAAGTGTTTTGACAAGTGAGAATGCAGGGGTGGGGGTTGGGAGCGCAGAGAGCTAGGGTAGTGTGCTTGCCTTGTGTGCAGCCGACCTGGGTTTCATCCCCGGCACTCCGTATGGTCCCCTGATCCCACCAGGAGTGATCCTTGCATGCAGAGCCAGGAGTAAGCCTGAACACCACCTAGTGTGTCCCCCACATCATTCACCCCACCCCCCGCAAAAATAAAGTCAGAAATGCTATTTTTCAAAAGATCCGAAGCAGCCAGCAGTGGAGAACTGTGGGGTAGAAGGAATCTTGTGTAGTTCTGATGGGAATGTGTATGTATATTGGTGCAGTGATTCTGGAACATAGTAAGGAGATTTATAAAAAGTTAACATCAGAAATTACATGGCAGGGGAGAGAGGTGTGTTGGGAGAGTCATGTCTCTGTGTGTGCAAGGCCTGAGTTCCTCAGGCTAGTGTGTTCCTCCTCCCTCTCCCCACCACCTGAGCACTGGTCTTCAGACTCTTACCAACAGGCTGAACTTCAATGGGTATGAGCCCAAGGCTGCTCTTCTCCTCACACTTCCTTGCCACCGTTGGGTATGAGCCCTAAGAAATTAAATAGAGATTTCATTGGAACCACTGTGTATTTCACTTCTGGGTATTTTATATCTGGGTATTGTGTGTCAGCATGGGGGCAGGTTTGATGGGTGGTTGGGAAAACAGAGACAATGGTGGAGGGAAGATGACTGTGGCAGTGGATTGGTGTTGGAATCCTGAATGCCTGTAGTAAATCACCAGGAACAACTTTGTAAACCATGGCGGTTAAATAAAGTAGGGGAATTTCCACCAACAAGCGATTATAAATTGTGGAGCATACAGCCCCATGCTTATTGCAGCATTATTTATAATAATAAAGGGCTGGAAACAGTCTAAGGGCATATATAGATTGGATAAAGATGTGGCATATACAGGTGTATACACACATACATACACATGCAATGGAATGCTACTACTCATCTATTGAAAAATAAATTCGATGAAATCTGGCCATTTGTGGGAACAACCTTGAGGGCATATGCTTAGTGAAATGAGTCAGATGGAGGAAGGTGAATGCTGTGTGAATCCACTTTTAAGTAGTGCATAGAGATACCAGCCAAACAAATGAATGAAATAAAGTAAATACAAATGTTTAGACTTCAGTCCAAATTGGCGGTTACCTACCAGAAGGTAAATTGGGTTAAATTATGCAGAGGACAGAACTGCACTTTGAGTGCTAAACTTCAATGTACTATATTCAGATGCTTGTTTAGAATGATACACACCTGACTACATTGTTATAATGCTGCCACTTTAATCAAAATTTTAAGAAAAGTCTTCTTATATAAGTCTCTAAGTACCTAGAATTTCAGAAATTTTGAGTTAGTTTTTATTTTTAACTGAAAATAAAAATTCTGAATTTAATTTTATTTCTCTGTGCTCTGGCTTGAACTGAGGGTCCCATATTCACAAGGCAAATGCTTTACCACTGAGCTACAATACCCAGCCCCAGAGATTTATTTTATTTATTTATTTATTTATTTATTTATTTATTTATTGCTTTTTGGGTCACACCTGTTGATGCACAGGGTTTACTCCTGGCTCTGCACTCAGAAATTACTCCTGGCGGTGCTGGGAATAGAACCTGGGTTGGCTGTGTGCAAGGCAAACGCCCTTGATAGCACCCACTGTGCTATCGCTCCAGCCCCCGGGATTACTTTTTTTAATTAAAAAGTATATATTTTTTGATTTGGGGGCCACACCTGGCAGTACTCAGGACTTACTCTTGGCTCTGCACTCAGGCATCACCCCTGGTGAGTTCAGGGGTGCCAGAAATTGAACTGGGTTAGCCACAGGCAAGGCAGGCGCCCTACGCGTTGTACTGTTTCTCTGGCACAGCTTATTTAAAAGAAAATTACATTTCTCTTTGTCAAAGAGAGCAAGCTTCATGTTAATATTGAAATAAGTTATCCAGGTCACCTATTTTTTATTGATGTCCACTTTAAATTTTTAAGTAAGTTGAAAGCCACAACTATTTTGTATAAGGCAGGGGGAGGGTATCTATTTAAGGCCCTCTGGAGGAAATATTACTGAGGAAGATTTTTTTACCTCTTTCACGGGGACAGCACTTCATTGTGGCCTGCAATCTTCCTCGCCATTTAAATCATTTGGCAGCTCTTCCGGCACTGGCCAGATTGTAATGTAAACATCTGTTACCTTTTCTCTGCTTTCAGAACTGATTATGCAACCCCGCTTCACATTGGAGACACACAGCTTTCTTCATCTATATTTTTGGATTAATTTCTGCTCAGCTTGCCTGTGTGCATGCGCATAAAAACACCACACACACACACACACACACACACACACACGTGCGCACATCTATATCTGTGGGTGCAAATTGAAAGACTCATAAAATTGCTAAGTGTGGGCACAGTCCTCCCAGGATATAACTCTCATCTTCTTTTCACTCTTGTCTTGCACTCTGCAGACCATCTGATCGGGGCTTGGGAGCATGGAGAGTATTTATTTATATTTTTATTTATTTATTTATTTAACTTTTATTAGTGAATCACTGTGAGGTACAGTTACAAACTTTCGTGTTTGCATTTCGTTTACATCCCTCCACCAGTGCCCATTCTCCTCCACCAATGTTCACAGTATCCCTCCCACCACCCCCACCCCAACCCCACCACCCCACCCTGCATCTGCAGCAGGGCATTCCCTTGGAGAGTATTTATTTTTTATTTTATTTATTTATTTATTGCTTTTTTTGGATCACGCCCGGTGATGCACAGGAGTTACTCCTGGCTCTGCACTCAGGAATTGCTCCTGGCGGTGCTCGGGGGACATTATGGGCTGCTGGGAATCGAACCCGGGTCGGCCACATGCAAGACAAGATGCCGTACCCCTGTGCTATTGCCCCAGCCCTACTTCTCACTCTTGTCTTGCACTCTGCAGACCATCCAGTCGGCTAGGGAGCATGAGCGTCTTTAAACAGACTTAGGATAGATGTGAGTTGATTCTTGGTACCAGTCTTCTTCTTTGCTGTGTCTCACTCACTCCAAAACCTAGGGTTTGAGGTGAAGCTGGGGACAGATGAGAAACCATCTGGCTACCGTTTAAACACCATTTAAATGATAAGGCCACATAGTTTTATGGGGGGGGTGCGGAGAGGGAAAGGGGTTAGGGAGTTATTCCATAAATAGATATCCATAAAAAGATATTTGTGGAATGTCCCCCTAGCCGTTCCTCAATAGAGTGTGACATTAAGATAACAAATCTCTCTTTCATGCTTTTTCTGTAGTTGTTACTTTTACTTTAGAGAATATTTGTTAAGTATTTACCTTGTGACCTTTCAAATAATTATAGTAACAACAGTTGCTGTCTTTTGTGGAGAAGTCTGTTTCTTGATGCTGTGCCAAATATGTAAAAATGTGATAAAATAGATATAGCATCAAATTGTCCTGCTTTGGGGCCAAAGAGATAGGTAAGGTGCTTGCCGACCTGGGTTCAGTCTTTGGCATCCCATATGGTTCCCTGAGCACCATCAGGAGTATTCCTTGAGCACAGAGCTAGGAATAAGTCCTAAGCACATCTAGGTGTGGCCCAAAAACAGAAAAAAAAATTTTTTACCCACTTTACCATTTTAAAGTGTGTAATCCAGATACATTAAGTAATGCACTTTATCATGCCCTCATCTTCTCTGTTCATCTGTAGAACTTTTTTCACTTTGTAAAACTGAAACACTGTAACCATTATAGGACAATTTCCCATTCTCTCTCTCTGGCTTCAGACAATTGCCATTATACCATCAGTCCCTGGGAATCAAAGTCTTCTGGGTAGATTCACAAAAGAGGCATCTTAGAGTGTCCTTTTGGAGCTGGTTATTTCACTCAGCTTAATGCCTTCAAGGTTCACTGATAGAATGTGTGTCAGAAGGCTCTTCTTTTTGGAGACTGGTTAATATTCCATATATGTGTAACCACACATTGCTTTTTTTCATTTGACAACGGCCTGCATGATAATGCTGCCAAGTATGTATGTGCACATAGATCTGTTTGAAATTTTACATTTTGTTCTTTTGGATCTATATTCAGAGGTGTAATTTTTGTGTCACAAGATTATTCTATTAAAAGTTTCTTTTTTTTTGGGGGGGGAGGCACACTGGCAGTGCTGGGGGCTTCTCCTAGGTTGGTGGTCAAGGGTCACTCTCAGCTGTGCTGAGGCCATGCAGTGCTGGGGACTGACGCAGCATCTGCACCAGTCCTTTGCGTCGTCTTTCTGACACTATTTTAATGTTTTAAAGTACTGTAGTACTCTTTTTCCACAGTGGATGTATGTTTTAACTTGCTAAGCTGCTTTGTGTGTTTATTTATTTAGGCTTTTTGAGTCATACCTGGAGATGTTCAGGGGTACTCCTGGCTCTGCACTCAGGAATTACTCCTGACAGTACTTGGGGGATTGAACCCAGGTCAGCTTCATGCAAGGCAAATGCCCTTCCCACTGTACTATTGCTCTGGCTCAGGTTTGTTTATTCTTGGGTCATACTCAGCTATCCTCAGGGTTTATTCCTGGCTCTGGGCTCAGGAATCACATTTGGTGGGCCTTGGGGGATCCTATGTGGTCACTGAGGATTGAACCCAAGTCAGCTGTGTGCAGGACAAACGTCCCATCTGCTGTACTATTGCCCCACCCCAGTAAAGCTGCTTTATTTAAAATATAATTTATTTGAGGGCTGACTCCTCCGTCCCTCTTGAAGAGCCCAGCAAGCTACCGAGAGTATCTCATCCACACGGCAGAGCCTGGTAAGCTACCTGTGGCGTATTCAATATGCCAGAAACAGTAACAATGAGTCTCACAATGGATACGTTACTGGTGCCTGCTCGAGCAAATAGAGGAGCAATGGGATGACAAGTGACAAGTGATTTATTTGAGAGGGTGTTTTGAGTCACACCTGGTAGTGCTCAGGGACTGCTCTTGGCTCTGTGCTCAGGAGACCATGTATTGGAGAATTGTATATGGTAACCTGGATTCAAACCAGGGATGGCTGTATTCAAAGCATGCCTCCTTAACCCCTGATCTGTCTTTCTGTCCTCTGTTACACTTTTGAAAACGTGCTGTATAATTTAATTCTTCCAGAAGTCCTCAAAGGCAGGCACATTCCTATGTGGTTGGGAAAGTGAGGCATGCTAATATGAACCAGGCCTGGAGCTTGTGAGAACCACTAAATAAACCAGACAACAAGAGTCAGAGGTCTTACTGGGTTCCTTCATTCCCCTAATTCAGGAAAGGTCAGCTGAATTGCTCCCGCGGACAGCCCCAGGGAGCCGGGCAGGAAGAGAAGAATAATAAACAGGTTCATTAAAAAGAGAAGCCCTCCAAGTCCTCATTCTGTTTTACCGAGGAATTTGAGACTTGGAGTTTCCATGGGTCATACAGAGACTGTGAAATTGGTATCTTTTCAAAATAATAAGAGGTCAATAAACATTGTAGCACTGTCGTTCCATTGTTCATCGATTTGCTCGAATGGGCACCAGTAACGTCTCCATTGTGAGATTGGTTACTGTTTTGGACATATAGAATAAGCCACGGGTAGCTTGCCAGGCTCTGCCGTGCGGGCGGGTATACTCTTGGTAGCTTGCCGGGCTCGCCGAGAGGGATGGAGGACTCAAACCTGGGTTGGCCGCGTGCAAGGCAACGGGATGACAGTGACAGTGATACAATAAGCACACTGTAGTTAAAATTCAGCTGTTTGTATTAGTGCTCCCTCCAACCTTCTGGCAAAGAATAACCATGCAACTCGTGGTTTTTAAAACGCTATGACAATTTTTACTTCTCATTGGATGGGGAGAATCATGTTGGGTTGAGGCTGTTCAAGGAAATAGTCAGGATCAACTTGAGTCTTAGGTGAGATTTGAGTGATGTTGCATTTTTGCTTTACAGAGCCAGTGGGCAGAGGACACGGGAATCTCTGCCACTAGAAACAGACCTTAATGGAATTGTTGCAGAGCAAGGCACGTTTAGTCACTTTGGAATTAACAATTGATCAGTTTTGTGGTGCCGGAGTCCTTTAGAAGCACCCTATGTTTATTCATTATTGTGATTACACAGTGGAAGAAGCTCTGCTTGATGTGATGAGCAAAAGCAAGATACAAAGACATTTAAATACACTTGAAATTAACGTTTGCACAAATAGGTGTCTGATGGGCGGTCTAATTTAACTCTAAAGGGCCAGAAATGAGCCGGTATCTAGTGGGGGATCCTTTCATCTTCCGTTCAGACATACATCACTTGTCTGTAAGGCTTATGTGTCATTAAAAAGGGAAGCAGCAATATTTGGAATACGCTAATCCCATATTTTTCATAGGTGCAGTTGGACATGCAGAAAATCATGCTATTGATACTTGTCTAGCATATGGGGTAGCCTCCTTGCAATGGAATAGCAAGCTCTTTTGTTCTTGATTGCAGGGGAGAAGTCAGCTTGTCCTAATATACACAGGAACAAAGTACAATCATCATCCTACGGAAGTATTAATCAGGAAAGGAAAATACTCCAGAAGTCTGAAAGTTAAGGCACCCTGAGAAAAAGGACTGGCAAGATTCCTAGGAAACTGTTTCTTCAAGACATTTTGATTCCGAATTTACTCTCCTCACATTTACAAAAGACTCAGGATCCCAAGTGTAAACTCAGAGCCTGGTTTGATGTGCAAATATTTCTGAACCATAGCATAAATAGACATGAACTTACAAGAAATGCACTACACCCATATACGAATTTCACAGCCCTCATTTGCTTGGAAGTAAGTAATGAAGTGAGATGAATACAGAGTTTATGCTGATTGCATTTTTTTTTTTTTTGGTCCTCTGAAAATTTTGGATTTAAAAAAAATCTATCATTATTATTTGTTCCTCAGTTCCAGTCCGATTGCAATTCTTCATATTGTCACTTAGACCTGTGCATATGAATCATCTGGAGGGCTTGCTCAAACACTGCTCTGGTTCAGTAACTGGGGTAGAGCCTGAGAATTTACATTTCCCACAAGCTTCCACCAAATGGTGATGCTGCTGAATCTTGCGTTTTACTAATTTTTTTTTTTTACAGATTGTCTTTCAGAGTTAAAAAATTAGTATGGAGATTTCCATGAAACAAGGTTGTTTTGATTAGGTTGTGAGTTTCTCATTTTGTCATATGTTGATAAGCTTGTCTAAACAGTATGAACCTGAAGATTGATTTAAATTACTGAACCAAAGATACAAATTAGATGCTCATTCAGTGTCATGTATGAGAAGTCGATTCCGATAACACTCCCACATTTCTTTTCGGCACTGTTTCCCCGAGTGAGTGAGATGTGCCACCAGTGCCCCCACCCTTGGAACAAATGAGGGGGTGGAAGTAGCCTGGGGTGCAATTGGGGGCACTTTGGTTTTGTTTGCTTAAAGAAGATAGATTTCCAGGGTGCATTAAGTGTTTTCTATTTCTTCTGAAAAGGGAGCTGTAGGCTAGATAAGTTTGTGAACCTATAAAGATTGGAGTGTAAGATACATTTTCTGTAACTGAGGTCTTTTATCTTTCAATTTAATTTTTTTATTGAGTCACTGTGAGACACACAATTAAAAGCTATTCATGTTCAGGTTTCAGTCATACAGTGTTCCAACACCCATCCCTCCACCAATGTACATTTCCCACCATGAATAACCCCAGTTTCCCTTTCTCACCCCCACCCCAAGCCTACCTCCATGGCTGCACCTCTCTCTCTCTCTCTCTCTCTCTCTCTCTCTCTCTCTCTCTTTCTCTCTTTCTTCCTCTTTCTCTGTCCATTTGGGCGTTATGGTTTTCCATACAGATACTGATAAATTATTATGTTTGTTCCTTCACCCACTTTCAGCATGCAGTTCTTATCCAGAGTGATCATTTTTAACTATCATTGCCATAGTGATTCCTTCTTTTTTATTTTTATTTTTTTTGCTTATTTTGGTTACCCCCAGTGATGCACAGGGGTTACTCCTGGCTCATGCACTCAGGAATTACTCCTGGTGATGCTCTGAGGACCATATGGGATGGTGGGAATGGAACTTGGGTTGGCTGCGTGCAAGGCAAATGCCCTACCCACTGTGCTATCATTCCAGCCCTCATAGGGATTCCTTCTCTATCCCAACTGCCTTCTCCGCCAGCATCTGAGGCAGGCTCGCAACCGTGAACCAATCTTCCTGCTTCTTGTTTCTGCTGTCCTTGGGTATTAGTCTCATTGAGGTCTTTTGAACTAAGAATTACATAGTTGTTTAACTGGGTGCTGAAGCAGTCTTGCTGCATGTGGATTGTTACCAATATATTGCCTACTTCAATCACCTAGTAGATGACTGTACTGTTGAGGAATAAAAGTGTCTTCTTTTTTGAACCCAAATACTTTTGAGTCTGATTTAAATTGTAATCCAGTTGGCAGGTGACAAACAGAAATTTTGCTTCTTTTCCTGGATAGCTAAGGCCCAGCAGATGTTAAAAGCTGATGTGGATTTAAGATTTCATCCGTCCTGGGAATAACTGAAGATTTATTCATGGCCAGAAGATAGAATTGTAGCTAGAGTTAGGGATTGACAGGGTATGGGAACTTTTTGCACAGATGCCCTGCTTGCTGCATCAGCCTATTACTCAGAAGAATAAATTATCTTCCATGTTTACTGGAAGGAAAGTGTTCCGTGGATTTTACTTTTGTCTTACTCTTACAAACAATTCTGAAGTCTTCAAAGTCTCAGATGAATGAGAAACAAATATAAAAGATTTCAGTTTTAAAATCATTATCATTTATAATTTGGTGGGTTTTTTTTTAGAATTTGTTTTTGTTTTTGGGCCACACTCAGTGGTGCTCAGAGCTTTCTTCTGGGTCTGCACTCAGGGATCACTCCTGATGGGTCCCAGGGGGCCATTTGGGGTGCCAGGATTGAACCCTGATAGCTTCATGCAAGACAAGTGTCCTACCAGCTGTATTATTTCCCTAGCACCTGAGATATTTTTTCCAATGAAGACTTTTTAAAATTGTTGTTTAGGTGTTTTGTGAGCTTTTAGTTTTAGAATTTCAGATTTATAGAAATATGTGGGTGTTTGTATCGGGACTGGGCCTCTTCTACCCAGATCCTCTACCCAGATCCCATTTTCCAGTAGCTAGGCAGTCACACCCAGAAACTGCCCCCGGTGCCCCGTGTAATCCCATCAAAGGCCAACATCCAGAGCCTTGAGACATCTTATAGCCTAGTTCTCTCTCTTGGAGAACCTGGCAAGCTACTGAGAGTTTTCCTGCCCACACAGGAGAGTCTGGCAAGCTCCTTGTGGCGTATTCATATTCCAAATCCAGTAACACTGATGGATCTCATTCTCCTGACCCTGAAAGAGCCTCTAATGTGGCACCCTTGGGAAAGATGAGCAAAGAGAGGCTGCTAAAAATTTCAGGGCTAGGACAAATGGAGACATTACTGGGCCTGCTTGAGCAAGTCGACAATCAACAGGATAGTGATGTGGGTGCTTGCAGGAAGCTTGGAATTGGTGCCACTAAGGAGAGGATGGCTGAGTCTGATGTGCTGAACCCTCTGTGATGGAGGGGTGTTTTAATTACTCGGCTGAGAGGCAGAACTGTCTCCCCGCCAGGCTTTGGTGCAGTGAGTTTGACTAGGTCTATCCCAATACTTCCTTGGGACCTATCACTCACTGTGTCCCTTCAGCAGGTTTGTACTTTGTTCCTCTCTGATCCACTGTCAGGATGCGCCCAGCTGTCCTCCCTGGCTGCCTGCTGTGTGCCCTTTGCCCTGCTCCAGTGCTCAACTCCAGACAGTTAGAAGATGAGACTTCCAAGGTGAGTGGCAGACACAGGCAGGAAACAGATAGCTTATATTCAGGAATAAGCCGCAGACACATCAGACAACAAAATCACTTTTTTTTTTCTACTTGGGTCACAAGTTACCTGTGGCGTATTCAATATGTCAAAAACAGTAACAACAAGTCTCACAATGCAGACGTTTCTGGTGCCTGCTTGAGCAAATCAATGAGCAGCAGGATGACAGTGACAGTGACAGTGACTTGGGTCACACTGAGCAGTGCTCTGGACTTACTCCTGAGTCTGCACGTATGGATCACTCCTGGTGGTGCCGGGTGGTGGGGGTTGCCGTATGTGGTGCCAGGGAGCTAACCCAGGTCAGTCAAATACAAGGCAAGCACTTTGCCTGTTGTACTTTATCTTTTGCCCCTTCATTTTTTTAAAAAAAGAACAAATTCAAAACCAAAACGTGATGGGGACCTGTGGGATGGGCTTAGTGCCTGAAGGCGTCCACCCTGCAAGCATCAAGCGAGTCTGATCTCTAGGGCTGCCTGCCTGAACTGTAGTGGCTCTGCTTTCTGGGACCCCTGGCCCTCAACAGGGTGCGACCTCCCACACACAGTTAGGTGAGAGCACATAATAAAGCTTTCAGCACCGGGTGAGCACTGCGACTGATCAGCAGGACTGGAGTGGTAGATCAGGGGTTCAGGTGCTTGATTTGCATGTCGCTGACCCTGATTCGATTCGGGTGCTGCATATGGTCCCATGGGCATCGCTAGGAGTGATCACTGAGCACAGAACAGCCCCGAGCACAGCACAGTTAGCGTGTGCACCCCCGAGCGAGCACCGGGGTTTAATGAGTGAAAATGGCAATCAGATGTTTGGTCCCTGGTGAGGATGCGACCAAGCTTGAGCATTGCAGCAGTAGCAGCAGCAAGGGAAAGGGGGAAAGTAGAACAAAACCAAACCCAGGACGTTGGCTTTACTGTGGGGCGTGGTTGTGTGGCGGATGCTCTCTGTTGGCTAGGAATGGCAGCACAGTGACATTATCATGGTGAACTGGGCTACTCCCCAGGGGCCCTTGAATTTTGTCTGTCAAATTAGCAAGCAAAATTCCTGGTGCTTCTGATGGAAAGTTTCATCACTTTACAGTGTTAAGTAGGTATGCAGCTGCGGCAGGCTGTAGCCAATGTTCAGGTGTCTCTGCTTCCAGTGTATGACACCAGATCCTTGTCATACACTGTCTTTTCTGGTCCATGATCTCTTTGTCTGACCCCGTCTCTGCTCTCTCTCTCTCTCTCTCTCTCTCTCTCTCTCTCTCTCTCTCTCTCTCTCTCTCTCTCTCTCTCTCTCTCCTCCAGTGTACAATAACCAAATTGTGGCTCTCACTCTTTTCATCGATCCAGTGGACGGCTTCTGAGTCTGAGATCTGCTGCTGGAGTCTGGAGCCTGTGTCTCTTGGTTGGTGTTTGCTACTCTTTGTCACCTTGGCTTTCCTCCGTTTTCAGCCACCTGTGCATAGGTGAGAACTACCCCCTTTCCTGACACCTGCCTATGACTCAGGTTCCTCTCTTGTGCCATGTCCTGCTTTTTTTTTAATATATAGATTTACTACCCTTACCCCTTACTCCCCTCCATGGTACTATTGATATTATAGCAACTGATACTGTGTCTGAAGGACCATGAAGCCACTTAACACAGGGTTATGGCCATTCTGTGGAAGTTCTGGTTCTATACCAAGTAGGAAAAAAGTAAAAGCAATATTAGAATAAAATAAGTAAGACTACCTTTAATTATCGCTTCAGCCCATTTCTATCCCTTTCTTCTTAATACAATGGAGAGTTCCTTATATATTTTACACATACTAAAATATTTCACATATTTTTTTTCCTGAAAAAAAATCCAAACATGGGGCTGGAGCAATAGTGAAGCACGGAAGTGTTTGCCTGGCACATGGCTGACCTGGGTTTGATTCCTGGCATCCAGTATGGTCCCCTGAGCCCCACTAGGGGTAATTAATGAGTGTAGAGCCAGAATATCACCTGAGCATTGCTAGGTGTGACCCAAAAAGCCAAAAAGCAAAATCCAGACATGAGGATGAAGAATGGACGATGCTGATCTCAGAGTTCCTAGATGATTATCTCTAACCATTGGAAATTCAAGATAACCAAGTCAGTGCTAATGATCAGTTAAATCAGCTAATCAAATAGAAGAGGAAAATATATTTAGCACTTAACTTTATTTTAAATATATGAACTGGGATGAAAATGTATTGAACTTTTATAATTATGCTATTTGAAAATATAAGATAGACTTTTTATGTGTCTTCTAAATGTACAGTTTTATGTGTGAAATTTTTTACTTAAATAGTATCATATTATATACTTGATCCCATAATTTTTGACTTACCACTGTTTTGAGTTTTTTCTGATACATGCACATCTCATAGTTCTTTTTTTTTCTTTTTGGGTTACACCTGGCGATGCACAGGGATTACTCCTGGCTCTGCACTCAGAAATTACTCCTGGCAGTGCTCGAGGGACCATACGGGATGCTGGGAATGGAACCCGGGTTGGCCACATGTAAGGCAAACGCCCTACCCACTGCTCCAGCCCCAACATCTCATAGTTCTTACTCATTTCTTTAGCTATCACATGATGTTCCATCATGAAAATATTGTATTTTATTTAGCTGATTGCCTACAGATGGGTATTCAGAATTTTTCCTTTTCTTGGCTTTGGGCCAGACCAGGTGGTGCTCTGGTGCTGCTACTCCCAGTTCTGTGCTCAGGAACTGCACGTGGCAGTTATCATGCTGTTATATAGTGCCAGGGATTGAATTGGGCCTCCTGCATGCAAAGCATGCATTTAACCATTAAACTGCCTCTCCAGCCTAGATTTCCCCCCCATTTATTTATTTGTTTTTATTTTTCAGTTTTCGGGCCACACCTGGCTGTGCTCAGGACTTACTCCTGGCTCTGTACTAAGAGATCAATCTTGGCTGGTCTTCGGAAGTCTGTGGGGTGTTGGGGATAGAACCTGGGTCTGCCATATGCAAGGCAAGTGCCCTATTCGATGTACTATTGATCTGCACCCTCCTTTATTTCATTTAAAAAATGCATAGGGGGGCTGGAGCGATATGCCTTGCACACGGCCCACCTGGGTTTGATCTCTGGCATCTCACAAGATCCTCTGAGCACTGCCGGTTGTAATTCCTGAGTACAGAGCCAGGAATAATCCTTGAGCATCACCAGTGTGACCTAAATAGTCAAAAAATTATGCGTAGAGTATTATGAGAAAGTTTTTGAACAAATTCACTGTTGACACTGAGATGTTGTGTTTACTATTTAAAGATCTTTGATAAATTACACATCTCTCTGCACGCACTTGAGTTTTTCTGCAGAAGTTTTATTGCCAGGTCAATGGTGTGTTTTTAGAGTATTGGTGATATACCTAAAATCCATGAAAAAGTGGATACTACAGAATGTCGCCATTCTTATCATTATATTCTTTTGGGATCTGGATATGTAAATTTCAGATCAGGTCAGGCCCTAACCATTAGAGATAAACAATTTTTTAGTTCCAATAAAATTTTCTCTGATGAGGAAATTCTCTTAAAATTTATGCTATCCGCTATGGTTACCATTAAGCTATTAAAAAATAAGTCAATAAACCTGAAAGCTTTGTAACTTTCCACATGGTGATTCAATAAAAGAATAAAATAAAAAAAAGTCAAGCGCTTGAAATCTGGTTATTATGACCAATGATGTTAATTTTATTACTGAAAAAATCATTATTTATTTAGTTTGGGGGCCATGTTCTGCAGTGCTCAGGGCTTGCTCCTGGCTCTGTGCTCAAGGATCGCCCTAGTGATATTTGGGTGACTGTTTATGGTGCCTGGGATTGAATTTGTGTCAGCCATAGTCAAGACATACTCTTTGGCCTCTGTCCTGTAGTTTCGGTCCTGGAACTGCATTTTAACTTTCATTTTGTTTTAATTTATTTAGCTCTAAGTTCAGTTAACTACACATCTGTCAGATCTCTCATTTTGAGTGGGGTGAAAGGTATATACTAACATAGGAGGAACAGCCGTTTTTTTTCTTCAGTCCCCAGTGTTTGGGAAAGTGACTCAGGAGAGATGGAAGTGAGAGCTGTTAAGCTCAATGAGAAGTTCAAGACTCTGCAACAGAAACTGGAGATATAAATAATCTCCCAAAAACCAGACATGTCGTTAAGATTTATCAGGCAGTTCCCCTCCCGTCCCTCCCAGGTTTGCTGACTTCTGTCTGCACAGCCCACCTTGGGCTCCTGACGGAGCTGCCTGGTCCTACAGGGCTGGCTCTGTACCTTGAATTGATGGGTATGTAAATACAGCCATTAACCTTAAGCACCTCAGCAAACTCCTCAGGCGCTGGAGTTTTCTTGTCCTTGAAAAGACTGGTTGATGGATGCCAAAATCTGACATTTCCTCGAACCCTCCAATACCTAGTTGAAGCAGTGGCCTTCAAAGTGATAGGCCAAGAAAGACACTGACATCGAGGATCTACTAGGTGTATATCCTGTGGCAGTGTTTGGGGATTTTTTTAATTTGAAAGTTTGTAATATCTCTTTATTGTTACTGTACTGGTGCCCACTCGAGCAAAATCGGTGAGCAACAGTATGACAGTGATACAGTGATACAGTGATCTCTTTATTGAATGCTATTTTCTTCCCCCTCCCCCCAATATTGGTAATTTTATGTATTTGCTAAATTTCTTTATCAGTTGAAATTCTGTGGTTTATAGTAATGCTGATAATCATTTATCATGAATATAATTCCAATATGACACCCATCACTAGTGTACCCAGCTCTCTTTCCCAAGGATCCCTCACATCCTCCCTGTCAACTCTTTCTCCCACAAACTCGGTTGTGTGCATCATTTCTCACATTCTGTTGCCTTGGACCTTGGTGCGACCTTGTTGTGCATCTTTATATCGAGAGAGAGAGAGAGAGAGAGAGAGAGAGAGAGAGAGAGAGAGAGAGAGAGATCTTTCTGTATCTGTCCCTCTCCTCACTAATCTCATTCAGTCGACATCCTCTAGTTCCATTCATATTGTTGCAAGTCCAGTGATTTTCTTTTTTCTCAGAGCTGTGTAGTGTTGCATTGTGTAGATACACTGTAGCTTCTTGACTTCTTCATCTCTCCTTGGGCATTCGGGTTGTTTCCATATCTTGGCTGTTGTACTAAATGCCTTGATGAACAAATAAATGTTTTTGTGTTTTTAGGAATAGATTCCAAGACACACTATCACTGTGTTGCATGGTAGTGCTGTTTGCATAGAGACTTTGCTTTTTGTGTTATTTTTTGGGACATAACCAGCAGAACTCAGGGCTTACTCATGACTTTGAACTCATGTGTCACTTTTGACAGTGCTTGGGGAGCATTTGGGGTGCTGGGGGTCAATCCTGGGTCTGCTGCATGCAAGGTGGATGTCATAACTACTCTTTCCCTATCCCTCAGGAATTTGAAGAGGTATTTTGGATATGTAAGAAATAGGAAGCTGTGTATTTATATTTACACCATTTTCCTTCTTCCCTGTTTTATGTTGTTGCACCTGTTGCAGCATCAGGGGATTCGCACTTGTTTGCAGTGTTCATACACACTTAGACATTTTGTGCAGGGGGTCAAACTAGTGGGGCACCAGGGATCACACTTGGACATGTGGGGTAGTGCTGGGGCTGGAACTTGCAGCCTCACCCCTGCAAGACAAGAACTCTGCCACCGAGTCACTGCCTCATGTCCTGTATATCCTATTTTTAAAAATAGAAAAACTGAGTTATGGGTTGAAAGCACTGGTTAACGAGAGTTCGTGGAAGATCCGCTTTTAAGGTTAATGAAGCAATAGAACAATGGAATTTTGTATGTGCTTAAAAATTAGACAAACCTTGGGCTTAAAGCAATACGGTTCCTTTTCTTCAAAGATACTTTGAAAGGTGTCTTGAAAGATTGCGGATTGAATGCAGATGGAGGAGACAGGTGGCAAATAAGGTTCCTATTGGCAATGTGTTCGGCTGTTTGGTTAGAGGAAAGGCAGCAGCCGAAAAGGAGAGGGGGGAGAAGGTTACAGCTGACAAAGCCTGATTCTCTCTGACGCACCTTCCTTACCCGCGTCATATATTTTGTAAAAGAGAGTGTGATTCTGTGTTGAAGGCTTTTGTTTTCCTTGTCATTGTTCCATGCATTGAGATGAAGTGCTACAGGCAGAGTGCAGGGACAAGTAAGGTTAGAATCTAGCCCTCGGTGAGTTCAGAATGTGCTAGAAAGATTTACAGCCTGCCAATTCATAATGTTCTTTTGAGTTATGTGTAGATACAGCTTTAGTTCTGGGAAATCCAAGTGCTGGAAAGCAAACCCCACAACAGATTTGGAATTGTAGAAATAACTATGACACAGATTGATACGAAGAGCCGTTTCTGGGGAGACCCAGACAAAGATATTCTGTGGCTTGGAGGCAAGAAGTTAAGAAAACTGTCAAGGCTATTAAAAGCCATCAGAGAATTCTCCAAATTGCCAATATTGAAGTTAGTTACAACTCATTTTCAAATAAATTGAAGTCTTACCGATTTGATGTGTTTTGACAGGAAATGTATATTTACTGCATGAAATCATGCCAGTTGCTGAGCTCTGAACCACAGTATTTCATAAATGATTAACATTAGACAGTGCCCATAAGAACTTCACACCTGTACTTAAATAGCATTTCACAAGAAAGAATTTCTCACAATTGCAAGATATTTACCTTATTTCCAAAAGTACACATTCACCCTGTAGGTTTTGAACTTGTCTGTCAAAAATACTTATTGCTTCTGAAGATAGAGAAATAGTCACTTAAAATATAAGAAGCTGAGCAGATAGATTCCACAAGTCTTGATCAATTCAATATTTATTGAATGAGGATAGGACTTTCATTTTCTTCCTTCACATATTTTGAAAATGCCTAATTTGCAGAAGGTAGTGGTCTAGATATGATTCTTGATACTAATATGTTTTTTCCATTCTATTTTCAGTTTAACAAGGGAGGTTTAACTACAGTGGAGATTGGAGAAAAATATTTTATATGAGTTAATCCTATTGTAAATTTAGTTAGGAGAAAAAATATTACATATGGTGTGGATAATCCTATTGTATATTCAATTTGAAAAATAATCACTTTCCATAAGACAGAGACAGAATTTTTTTTCTTTTTACTGAATCACCTTGACCTACATTTACAAAACTTTCATGTTTGAGTTTCAATCATACGATGATCGAACACCCATCTCTCCACCAGTGCACATTCTCCACTACCAATGTCCCCAGTATACACCCCCCTTTCCGAACCTTACCCTGTATCTGTGGCAGACAATTTCCCCCATACTCACTCTCTACTTTTGGGCATAATGGTTTGCAATATAGATACCAAGAAGTTATCACGTTTGGTCCTTTATCTACTTTGATCACACATCTACTATCCTGAATGATTCCTCCAACCATCATTGACTTAGAGATTCCTTCTCTATTCCAGCTGCCTTCTCCTCCAGTTCATGAGATAGGCTTCCAACTATGGAGCAATATTACTGGTCCTTGTGAGAGATAGAATTCTTTTTTAAAAAAAATTTTAAATTTTATAATATTTGATTACATTTAATATTCAAACACCGATCTCACCACCATTACACATTCCTACTACCATATCTGGGATGTTTCTATCCCAAGCCCCAATCCCTGTCCCAAAGCATAACCGAAATAATACATTTTGTATTGTTTGTTATGAAAAACTGCTAAAAATGCTGCAAAAACTATCCATAGAGGAAACAGTGTGAAGATTGTTCTATTTTGGCAGGGACCATTAAGACCTTCTTTAGGATGTCAAATATTGTTAAAGGTTGAGTGATGTGAACTTTCGTATATAAATCTGAAAAAAATCACTATCACTGTATCACTGTCATCCCATTGTTCATCGATTTGCTCAAGTGGGTACCAGTAACATCTCCATTCGTCCCAGCCCTGAGATTTTAGCAGCCTCTCCTTACTCTTCTTTCCCAATGATTGGAGGCTCTTTCAGGGTTAAGGGAATGCGGCCTGTTATTGTTACTGTATTTGGCATATCAAATAAGCCACGGGGAGCTTGCCAGGCTCTTCTGTGTGGGTGGGATACTCTGGGTAGCTTGCCGGGCTCTCCGAGAGGGACGGAGAATGTATATCAGACAATATAAGCAAGTATGTTATAACCAAACACATGTGTGCTGCTTTAGGTGCATCAGTGGGCAAGACTATAAGAGGCCACAGCTGCGCGCGCTTCCAGGAGCTTTGTTTTATATAGTCTCTGGATTTTGGTCATTGATGGGATTACATGGTGATGGGATTACGGGGATAGTTTCTGGGTGTGACTGCCAAACTACTGGAAAATAGCGGGGGTCTGAGTGAAGGAGGCCCAGTCCTAATCCAAGGAGGCTTGGAGATCTCAGCCCCAGGTCCCGCATGCCTGGGTTCCTCTGCCAGTTCCTTCATGCGTGGGGCTCATCTGAGTATGTGGAGAGTGGTCTTGAGCCTGGCTGTGGCTGCGTTCTGGAGGTTTTTGGCTGCCGGGGCTCTGCTTGGGGCAGGGAGGAAAACTCAACCCGTCCCCCTCTGAGGGTCCCCAGTAAAGAAAGTCTGGCGTGGGGGTAGGAGATTCTGCATATATATATATATATATATATATATATATATATGTGTGTGTGTGTGTGTATATATACTATGCATATATATTTTCCTCTATGATTGATTGCCTACTATTTGAACCCCATCAGATGTGGTGTGGTACTCTTGGAGAATGGATAGGGAGTGTCTTATGATGTGTCCATTCATGGTTGTGCAGTCCAGGAATAGGTTCACTCGAGCGTGAGGCTTGGCCCGAGTGTGTGGGGAGTAGCTTTGAGCATGGCAGAACTTGGGTTGTGGAGGTTTCGGCTGCCGGAGCTGGGCACCCTGAGTGAAACAGCTTGGCATGGGGTCTGGTGGCATGGCTTTGGGGGGAGACAGAATTCTTAACATGCAGAGGGCTCCCTGGCTCCCTCCTAGTCATACTCACCTCTCAGGGACTGTGAATATATCTCAGCAACAGATTCTGATTTCCCCTTATCTACAATTTAATATGTATAGAAACAAATGGAATATGCTCTTTACCATCTTTCCTTAGTGGCATGGTATGCTATTACATGAGACAGTGAATCTTCTTCACTGATGTGTAATATTTTATTCTGTTTATAAGCCATTCTTTATCTTTATCTACCTTTCTCCCTGTTCCCTAAATTTTGGCTCTTATATTTAAGAGTAGGCTGCTAAGAACATTCTCATATATAATTTCAGTGGTTTCACAGTCACTTCTGTTTCATTTTCTTTTTTTTGTTTTTGTGTTTTTTGTTTGTTTGTTTTGGGGCCACACCTGGCAATACTCAGAGATTACTCCTGGCTCTACACTCAGGGATCACTCCTAGTGGTGCTCAGGGGGCCATATGGGATGCTGGAGATCAAAAGTGGGTTGGCTGTATGCAAGGCAAGCACCCTACCCACTGTACAATTTCTCCAGCCCTTGTTTATTGATTTTGAGGCTAAGCATCCAAACCGTTTTTTTTTCAGTCAGAATTACAAAGCAATATAAAAATCATTGTTAGCATGCATACTGCTTATCATATGACTAGCTCTGTTTCAAATTCTCTATTAGCCTGTCTAGTAGGGTAAGAATTCTTTTGGCTTTGGGATCATACGCAAGTGATACCAGGGGTTGCTTCTGGAGGTTGCTCCTGGCTGCTCTTGGAGTCACCATGTGAATCAAACCTGGTCCTCAGACATAAAAGCCACCTGTCCCAGCCCTTTGAACTGTCTCCCTGGATCAGAACAATAATTTTTTAAAAAAATTTTTATTGAATCACCAGGTGGAAAGTTACAAAGTTCTCAGGTTTATGTCTCAGTTATACAATATTCAAACACCCATCTCTTCACCAGTGCCCATATTCCACCACCAAAAACCCCAGTGTACCCCCGACCCTGCCCCCCACCCCCAACTGTATAACTGATGAATTTCACTTCATTTTCTCTTTACCTTGATTATGTTCCATATTTAGCACAAAACTCACTATTGTTGTTGGAGTTTCCCCCCAAGAAAGACAGCCCTACTACCAAGGAAGCATTTGATAATTAGTTTTCCATTGCTAAGAATGAAGAGATTTGTAGCCCCATTACTCCAAGTACATAACTCTTCTTTTTTTCCCTTTTTCCTTTTCCTTTTTCCCCCCCTCATCCCCCTTCACGCGCCTCATAGTATGGTGGACGCCATGCCACGTTTCTCCCTGAAAATGGGAAACAACCAGGAAAGAGGGATATTTCCTTTTCTAGGCCAGCGTGGGGCTGTTGCTTAGTTCACAGTCCAGATAGGTGGCTGCTACTTTAAAAACCTTCAATATTTCAACAAAAACTCACTGTTATTATTTGGAGATTTCCCCCCACCCCAAGTCAGACCTGTTAAAAAGGAACCGTTTCACATTGCTGACAATTATAGATGTTAAGTTGCGCGGACGCTGCTGCATCCGCGCGGTTTTGGATTTCTGTATAAAGTCCAGGGAAAATTCTGCCAGAAATTGCATAGCCCAGCTTACAGTCCAGGGCATTGCTGTAAAAAGTCTCTGGAATCAAAGTCTTTAGGCTCAGAGGGTTCGTTTCACTCTCAGCAGCTCCAAATTTATCTGGGCCGAGGGCGTGCCGGTTACACCCACTTCCCATGATTCCCTAGGAGCCCCAAGTGTAAAAATCGTATATCTCTGGGTTAGGAGTCTTGGAAGATGGCTCCTGCCATGTGGACATTGCCGCCGCCGCCATTTTCCATGCAGGAAGACAGGGTGGGGAGGAAAGATCCACCCCCGGGCAGCACGGGGTTGTAGCCCAGTTCACAGTCCCAGTGCATTGCTATAAGAGGCTGCGTTGGATGCCCGAATGTGTTAGGTCTCTGGATTCAAAGTCTTTAGGTGTAGAGGGTCCCCAGAGCAAGAATTTTTTGTTTGTTCATTTTGTTGTTTGTTTTGAGGCCACACCTGACAGTGGTCAGGGCTTAATCCTGTCTCTTCACTCGGGGATCTCTGAGAGGGGCTCGGGAGACTGTGTGGGGGGCTGGGGGTGGAACCTACATAAGGATCCACGAAATGCAAGTGCCCACTTGCTGCATGATCTTTCCAGTCTCCAGAGCAAAAACTCTTTTCTTCATTTTACAGATCAGAAAATTGAGGAAGAGAATGACAGAGGATCTTGAGACAAATGACTCATAATTCACAGAGCAGGGATTTCTTTCTTTCTCTCCATCTTGCTCTGTCACTAAGAATGTCCTCCAAACTCTGATCATATTAGTAATATCGATTTCTCCAAATATTCCCATCCAGTAGGCCTTTGTGCCAGAGAGAAGATGTGTGAGGAATGCTCTGTAAATCAAACCATCGGAGCTGGAATTTGACCCTCAGCAGGTTGGCTGCAAGGCTCTGCTCTAAAACGTTCCGCTCAGTTCTGCAAGCTGATCCATTCTGCGCCATCCCATGGCTCTGTCAGCTGTTCTCCACCCCTCCCAACACTGCATTCCCCTTTTTTGGGTCCCTTGCTGCTCCAGCTGGCCAGCTGCCTCTCCTCTGCCCTGCTCTCTAAGCAGTGGTTCATGCTGTGACCCCACCAGGCCATTCGGTGTGAGAGGGAGGGAACAGTGTGGCTTGTGGACCACTGGGCTCTGGAGTTATGTGCCTGGACTGGCATCTGCGCTTCAGTCCCAAAGGAGTAAGTGTCGACTTTTTCCCGTGTCTTCATCATGGAGACGCTCTAGGTGAAGATTAGATGGGAAATGCATGTCCTGCGCACAGCACTGTGTTCGACTCATGGGACGTTCTTGTTTCAGGTGACTTAGGCGAAGTGGGGAGAAGAGAGGGGGCAGGTCCAGAGGGCAGTCTACCTAGTCTTCCTCTCTACCCACCTGGCTCATCTGGGGACGTTCAGGACTGATGGAAATCAGAGTTAGCACCGACAGTATAGGCCTTTTCGATCTGAGCAATGCCCAGCTGCGCACGAGTTGTGCTCGATTGCCTGGTGTGAGAAACGATTCCCGCCACCTGGCTTCTTTAGGAGTCCTGGGACTCGCCAGGAGCGAGGAATTGTTCTCTGAGGAAAAGAAAAATCACTCAGGTTCTTTACAGGTCTGTAACTTCCCCTCAGAAAAGTTTCAGGGAGAGATGAAAAAGGAAGTGAACAGTTTATTTAGAGGTTATGGGGGTGTGAGGGAACACATATGTCTGGATGAAATATAGGGGAGAGAGAGAGCAAGAGAGAGTTTATAGGCCTATGTGGGCCTTTCATGCAGATAAAAATCTGTTAGTAAAGTCTGTTAATGGGAAGAGCTTCGAATGTGGGGTGGTCACCTTTATGCCCTTTCTTCTGCTGGAGTTTCTCCTTCCCCTCTCCAGAGGCGGGTGGTTCCAGCCTACTCTGGGCTAGTGCTGGGCCAGGTAGGTCCTGTGAGCCTCAGTTCTTGTGTCCACAAATTGAATCTGCCCATAATGCTTGTAAGTACTCTAGGGCTAGTGACTGAGTCACTTTCTTTCTTTCTTTCTTTCTTTCTTTCTTTCTTTCTTTCTTTCTTTCTTTCTTTCTTTCTTTCTTTCTTTCTTTCTTTCTTTCTTTCTTTCTTTCTTTCTTTCTTTCTTTCTTTCTTTCTTTCCTTCTTTCCTTCCTTCTTTCCTTATTTCTTTCTTTTTATTTTATTTTTGGGTCACACCCAGCGATGCTCAGGGTTTCCTCATGGCTTTGCACTCAGGAATTACTCCTGGCGGTGCTCAGGGGACCATATGAGATGCTGGGAATCGAACCTGGGTCAGCCTTGTGCAAGGCAAAATACCCTACCCTCTGTGCTATTGCTTTCTTTCAATCACTTCTTGGTTCTATCACATTCTTCAAACTCTTTGCCAGCCCCACCTCCAGACATGTCTGTCTTATCTGCCTTTTTCATAAAAAAAGTGTAAATAACCCAATAAACCAGCAAAAACAAACAAACAAACAAACAAAAACCCCAAAACCCCAAACCCAGCCCTACACTATCATCATCATTTGTTTGGGTTGTTACTCAGGACACTTAAATGACTAAGCAATTGAAGGTCTTCCCATTAGTTGATTACCGTAGGCTATACAATTCCTTAATAACCCCAAAGAGTTCATCTGTAATAATAAAGTCCAGCAGGGGAAACTTCATTTGGGGACAGAGTTTCCTTATGACTCCAGTCATGCCGAGCTTCTCCCAGGAGCCACCCCACGTTGGGAACTTGAGCCCCCAAAGTGAGAGCACTGAGTGCTTTAACATCTACCAGAGAAAAAAATTGGAAAACCCATTTTTTTCCTGACTTTTACTGTCTAATGGTTTTCTGAAGCCCAGAGAGAGTATTCTCAGGGCTTTGCAATTTTCAGGCTATAACAGAAGAACACTGAATTTGATCCCTAAGGACTCATGAGAACAGCCAGAGTCTGGGAGCACTTGAATGGGAGCCAGCAGCAATGTATCCTGGTTTTCAGTTAAACCCGCTATTAAGTCTCTCTGGATGCAGCAGCACACACACAGATAAGTAAGAGTTGATTAACGGCGTGCTGCTTGCTTGCTCATCTGGTCCCACACACTTGGGAGAAACCGTGGGATAAGGGTAGGGGAGACATGTACAGGAAAAAAAAAGAAAAAGAAAACCCCAACATAATATTGCTCTTCCCATCTTACATTAATGCTACTGTTTTGCATTTATGAATGGCCAATAGTTAAATCAAGCATCTACATTTTGTGTCCTGGGCAGCTTAAGTAGTCTATTAATCATAGCACCCACCCCCCTTTTGATATACTATTTTGTAGGCAAATAAAAATACCTAAATTCAATTGGACTGTGGAAGTGGAAGAAAGATTTTGGCATGCTGGTATTTCCCCAAGTCACATGATTAAAGGGGGCCTGACAGATGTAGGAAAGAAAAAAACACATCATATACACTGGGAGAGTGGGTTTCTCTTTAATGTCTTGGCAAGTGGGAAAATAGATGATGGAAAAAGAAATAGAATGAAAAAAATGGAATAATGGTGCGGGGAAGAGTCTGTGAGCCTAGACCTGAAGAATGAAGAAGGATCAGTGATTTGCTGTAACACAGCGGGTAAAACATTGATCCAAGGGGGCTTACAGGAGAGAAGTGATGCCCAGAGGTGAGGTGCAGAGAATTGAAATGATTTCACAGTGCTTGGGCTGATGCGCTGGGCGCTGGAGTTCCCTGTGCGGGTAAGAAGCACATTGCTACCAATAGTGGCCGTGAGCCAAGACAAACTCACTTGCTCACATGGATTCCAACACAAACACACACACACACACACACACACACTACACACAGACAGACAGACAGACAGACACACACACACACACACACACACACACACACACACACACACACACACCCTCTCTTCCCAGGAAGGTTTATGACATTTTAGCTTTCACTTTGACCTCTTCTGATACACAGATATAAATCAATCAGTCTTATCCCTCTACCCCCTATCAGTAACCCCCAAGATTATAGGTAGACCTGTATTTTTATGTATTCCCTGTGTTGTCATTTCTCTGCTTTACCGAGAAGTCACGCAGTGGTTTGGGGGTTGGGGGGAGGAGAAATGGAGGAGGAGGCAGGGCAGAAGCATATAGCACATAGAGGATTTTCAAATATGTGCCGAGCACATGATTCTTTGGGGGAATTCAGTTGTGCTGGAGACATGTGTTATATTAGGGGAAAGCTTCTGGGGATCTGCCTTTCTGTTCCAGTTTTGGAGTGTGTGTGTGTGTGTGTGTGTGTGTGTGTGTGTGTGTGCGCGCGCGCGTGCGCCTTTGGGACATTAAGTTTTCCTCTCTCAAGCTTCTGACTCTTCATCAGTAGGACAGAGTTGACCATCTTCATCACTCTATCACTGAGGGTGGCGAACCTGCCTGGCAACGTTGGCCCGTGCAGGGCCTGACACATGATGTCTCTGTTAGTTCCTCTTTCTCCACAGCTTCTCAGCCCCAGTCTACTGGGAATGCAAATCACTGGAAAAAGAATCTCTGACTCTTAATTGGACAGAACCTTTTAATTGTTGATCTTTTATCTTTGTGTTAGCAAAAGTTGATAGAAACATGGGTGAAAGCAGTTAAGATAGCCCCAAATGAACTCTTCTATAGGAAAAAAATGGATTATGGGGATTAAACCTTACAGTTCATTCTATCGATTGGCTTGGCACAGATGCTCTCCTTGGGAGCGCAGTGTCTTTGCGCTGCAGCCAGCTGAAGGGAATGTGAGCAGGGCCCTCAACATGTTTGGGGGCTCTAGTTATTGAAATGCAAATTCAGCAGAAGACAAAGAGATGAAATTTGATGCTTTTGTTGTGGGAATGGGAGATTAAAGTTAATGAATATTTTGGGCAATACCTTCAAATCATTTTTTACATGTTTAGTGCTCTAGTTTGCATGTGTAGTCATCATCAAATATTTTTTGCATATTTGTAATCGGCTTTAGAAGGCAAGATTTGATCTTTCATAATTAAGTACCATCATTGTGTCCTTTAAAAAAATGATGTTTTATTAGGACAAAGCTGTGAGCTCAATACAATAGAATAGTTCATGGGATTTGATCCTGAATTAAGTGTGTAAAGAAAAATTATATATAGCCAGAATTACTTCCTGAAAAATGTTATAAAATATTTTTTGCACATCCCATGGGAAAACTCTTAACTCTAGTGTTTGAGGGTCGCCGTGCTGGTTCACAGGAAGGAACAGAGGTGCGCCCTACATTCAGGAGTCTGGGCATTCAGATTTGCTGAATAAATGAATGTGGAATAAATTTTGCCTAGAATATCAAAGTTCCATAGAATGGGCCATGGGTTGAGAATTCTAAACTGTTTCTTTGGCTTAAAGGGTGGCTTGCTTCTCTTTTAATCTTAAGCCTCTTAAACCTAAACCTATCCCACTAGATTTGTTGCTGTGAGGTTTAAAGGCTGTTGTGGAGACAAACCCTGCTTACCATCTAAAGTAATTTGTGTACTGAAATGTGCTTATAATGACTCTGTTGTGTGATTAGTGGCCTCATTTTTATAGAACAGAAGCTGGAGCATGCTAAGTGACATGCCAAGGTTACTGTTTCAGACAGACAATATGATGTCTCCATATGATGTCTGCCTGCTTGGTTTCAGACTTTATATAAATGCCTCTCCTTGAGACGGGTAGGACCTAATTTGCTTCTGACCAATGGAACGCAGCAGAGGTGATCAGATATTACTCCTGTGTGTTTTTTGCTTTACCAGCAGGCGTGCTCTGATGACTTGGAGAAGGAATTTTGTTTGCCGGGGAAGCTCATGTGGCAAAGAAATGCAGGTGACCTCTAGGAACTTCCTACAGACTCATTGTCAGCCCTATTGAGAAGCAGCAAACTATGCTCAGTTGAGGATAAAGGATGAATATTATCAACAACTACATCAGTGGGAAAGTGAATTCTTCCCCAGTTGGGCCTTTAGATGAGAACCTGGATCAAAATATTGACAGCAGGTTCCTGAGACCCTGAGCAGAGTGCCAGCTACACCTTTCTCAGAGCCTGCTCACAGAAACAGAGATGTTCCACGCACTATGTGAAGCCTCTGAGTTTGCAGCATCTATTATGCAGCAACAGATATCCGATAGATTTACACAAGTAGATGTCATAATTTGAACCAATCCCATTTGATGATGTACAGATGAATCTTAGCAGATCTTAGTAGATCTGAAAACCCTTTGACCATCTAGTTCAGCTTTATTTTGTGGGTGTTTGATTCTCCCATACCATTCTTTTTTTTTTTTTCGCTTTTTGGGTCACACCTGGCGATGCTCAGGGGTTACTCCTGGCTCTGCACTCAGGAATTACTCCTGGTGGTGCTTAGGGGACCATATGGAATGTTGGGAATCGAACCCAGGTCAGCCGCATGCAAGGCAAACGCCCTACCCGCTGTTATTGCTCTAGCCCCTCCCATACCATTCTTAAAACATTTTTTTTCTTTTCGTTTTTGAAACATTATGGTTTACAAAGTTGTTTATAATAGAGTTGTTTCAGACACACATTATTTCAACATCAGTTCCATGACTGGTGCTCCTTGCCTCCACCAGTGTCCCCAGGTTTCCTTCTGGCATAGAAATAGTAGCACTGTAGCACTATCACTGTCATCCCATTCTTCACTGATTTGCTTGAGCGGGCACAGTAACGTCTCCATGGTGAGACTTGTTCCTGTTTTTGGCATATCGAATACACCACGGATAGCTTGCCAGGCTCTGCTATGCGGGCGGGACACTCTTGGTAGCTGGCCGAGCTCTCTGAGAGGGATAGAGGAATCGAACTCGGGTCGGCTGCATGCAAGGCAAATGCCCTACCTGCTGTGCTATCGCTCCAGTCCATAGAAATAGTATGAAATCATTTTAAAAATAAACTTTGTAACATATTTATTTAATATACTAATTGATATAAAAACAAATTTAATTCCTATTACTTTCTCTAATAAAATGGAGCTATCAGAAAATAAATCAATAAAAGTCAGTTTATGATGAAAGATTGCTAAATGATTTTAACCACTATAAATCCGATGTTAATTCATTACTGAAAATGTGTATAATCCTTTAGCAAGCTCGGAGTAAGCAAACTTCCATGCTGTTCTTTTCTAGTAGAATCCTCCAGACTGAGGAAATTTTTTTTGGTTTTTGAGGTTTTTGTATTAAATCTAGAGAGATTCCTGTTTCATTGAATAATTGAATCATTTAGTTGTTCAGTTTAACTCTTCACGGAGTTCTTCTTTAATGCCAGACCAGGCAATGAGTATAATGACCGCAGTTCTTGTCTTATAGAAATGAGATGGGCGTAGTTATGAACACTTATTTCTCCCTGGCCTCTTTCTTCCCAGTGGGCTCCAAAGAAAATTTCTAATCTCGGGGCTGGGGTGATAGCACAGCGGGTAGGGCGTTTGCCTTGCACGTGGCTGACCCAGGTCGATTCCCCTCATCCCACATGGTCCCAAGTACCACTAGGAGTGACTCCTAAGTGCAGAGCCAGGAGTATTCCCTGTGCATCGCAGGGTGTGATCCAAAAAAAGCAAAAAAAAGAAAATTTCTAATCTCTTTCCCACAAGTAACACTACAGATATTAAGTCCCTTTCGTCCCCTTGAGTTTTTTTTAGGATTGCAGTATTTCTGCTTATTTCACCATTTGGATATGACTTTGGGCAGCTAACACAGTGACCATGAGCTGAGCTGTACTAGTCTCATAGCAAGAGCTCAGAAGCCAGGCATGGGTAGTGATTACTGCATTGGCTGTACAGACATTTCATTATGGTAGCACTGTAGCACTGTCGTCCCATTGTTCATGAATTTGCTCGGGTGGGTACCAGTAACGTCTCCATTGTGAGACTTGTTGTTACTGTTTCTGGCATATTGAATATGTCACGGGGAGCTTGCCAGGCTCTGCCGTGCAGATGGGATACTCTCAGTAGCTTGCTGGGCTCTCTGAGAGGAAAGAAGGAATCGAACCCAGGTTGGCCGTGTGCAACGCCGCTCTACCCGCTGTGCTATTCATTATGGTAGGAAATGATATGGGATAAGGCTGGACTTGAGATCTTTCTCTATTCTGGTCACAGAAGTTGAATAAACCCTGATTTATTCTGATTTATTCTTTTTTTTCCTTTGTAATTAAAATTTTTTTTTTTTATTGAGTCATCATGTGGAAAGTTACAAAGTTTTCAGGTTTAAGTCTCAGTTATACAATGCTCGAACACCCATCCCTTCACCAGTGCACATATTCCACCACTAAGAATCACAGTATAGCTCCACCCCATACCCCAACACCCCTAGCCCCCCCAAGCCCCTAGCTCCCTCCACCCTTAGCCCCCCCGCCTGTGTAACTAATAAATTTCACTTTACTTTCACTTTGATTGCACTCAATATTTCAACAAAACTCACTATTATTGTTTGGAGAGTCTCTCCCCTAAAGTTGGACCTGCTGAAAAGGAAGCATTAGATAATTTGTTTTTCATTGCTGAGAATGAAGAGGTATGAGGTCAAGTGACCACACTTAGTGGCCTCACGGTTTTGGGTTTCTGTATTTTAGTATTTTAGTAACTAAGTCCAGAGAGATATCTGCCAGAATTGCATCATTGCCAACTTGTACTTCTCAGTTACATTATATTCCACATATGAGTGCAATCTTTCTATGTCTGTCTCTTTCTTTCTGACTCATTTCACTCAACATGATACTTTCCATGTTGATCCATTTATATGCCAATTTCATGACTTCATGTTTTCTGACAGCTACGTAGTATTCCATTGTGTAGATGTACCAGAGTTTCTTTAACCAGTCATCTGTTTTGGGGCACTCTGGTTTTTTCCAGATTCTGGCTATTGTAAACAGTGCTGCAATGAACATAGAAATACAGATGCCATCTCTACTATACCGTTTTGCCTCTCCGGGTTATATTCCCAGGAGTGGTATTGCTGGGTCAAATGGAAGCTCAATTTCTAATTTTTTGAGAATCGTCCATATTGTTTTCCAAAAGGGTTGAACCAGTCGGCATTCCCACCAGCAGTGAAGAAGAGTCCCTTTCTCCCCGCATCCACGCCAACACCGGTTGTTTTTGTTTTTTGGGATGTGGCCCAGTATCTGTGGTGTGAGATGATATCTCATGGTTGTTTTGATATGCATCTCCCTGATGATTAGTGATGTTGAGCCACTGAGCCATGTGCCTCTGAGCCATTCAGATTTCTTCTTTGGGAAAGTTTCTGTTCATTTCAATATTCTGATTTATTTTTAACTTGAACTGAATAATAAAATGTTCTTAATTCTGGGCATAACTAACTCAAAGTATAACTTATAACTATTCTGTAGTTTTAAATAGTAAAAATTTTTTTAAGGATAGGGCTACACCTGGTTTACTCCTGACTCTGTGCTCAGGAATCACTCTTGTGGATTCCCAGAGGATCGTATATAGTGTTTGGGACTGAACTGAGGCCAGCCACTTGTAAGGGAAGCACTTTCCAGCCCCTAAATCGTAACCTTTTATTTTATTTTATTTATTTTTAAATTTTTATTGTTATTTTTTAATTTTATCACCATGTGGAAAGTTACAGAGTTCTCAGTTTTATGTCTCAGTCATACCATATTCAAACACCATCCTTTCACCAGTGCCCATATTCTACCACCAAAATCCCCGGTATACCCCCCGCCCCCCACCCCAACTGTATAACTGATGAATTTCACTTCATTTTCTCTTCACCTTGATTACGTTCCATATTTCAACACAAAACTCACTATTGTTGTGGGAGTTATACCCCTAAACAAGATAACCCTATTATGGAAGCATTTGACAATTAGTTTTCCATTAAAAGACTGTATGTTTTCAGGTTTTAGAAAAGGTCGCGCGGCCGCTAATGTGGCCGCGTGGCTCGGATGTGTCCCAGTCCCGAATTCCGGAGCCGTGTTAGTTGCTGCTCAGTGTCGCCAGGGCTCCATCTGGAGAAGGTGTGCAGGCTGCACCTCCTCCTTCCGGCTCCCCGGTGTTGTTGGCCCCAATTCGGGTCCGGAGCACTAAATTGTAACTTTTATATATAAGATCAAAGTTGCAGTTTTAGCAGTCATATTGTATTAATCATTTAAAGTCCAAAATTAACTAAGCTATTTATGAGTGCCAATTCTCTTTGTGCTACCAGAACAGTTTTTACTCAGACCCAAGCTTAACAATATTTCACATCTACCTCTAGATAGTTTCATCCTTTTAAAGGGTGAAAGCTTTCAGTGGGTTGGTTAACTTTTGTTTGGGGGCCACACCTGTGGGTGCACAGGGCTTGCTTTTGGCTCTGCACTTATAGAGTGCTGCAGGCAGGGTTGTCGGACCATATAGGGGGCTGGGGATTGAACCTGGGTCAGCTAGGCAAGTGCCTCACCTGCTCTACTTCTCTCTAAGCCACTGGACTAACTTTTTGGAAGTAAAAATTTTGTTTCAGACATTTTGCAATTGCTTTTATTCCTAGTTTCAGGATATCATCAAATTTGAATGGAATTTTGACAACATCAAATTTGAATGGAATTTTGACAACATTGGCATCTAAGTTTTTGATAACACGTATGAACAGGACGAGTCTCGGGAGCAGACTTGGAGGCATTCCACTGGAGACTACGTTCTGCATTAAAATAGATCTGACTTATTAGCACCTTGATTGGAGAACTGTTACTAGGGTATTGATCTTCATCATGGGTAGCCTATACATCCTTCTATTTTTTAAAAAATATTTGCTTTGCTTTTTTGGTCACACCCACTGATGCTCAGGTGTTTCTCCTGGTTTTGCACTCAGGAATCAATCCTCGTGGTGCTCAGGGCACCATATGGGATGCTGGAAATGGAACCCGGGTCAGCTGCGTGCAAGGCAAACGCTCTACCCACTGTGCTATCACTTTAGCCCCACATCCTTCTATTTTTTATAGTGCAAATTTCTTTTCTCTTCATTCCATCCCTCTCCCTCTCTGTCTCCCCTCCCCTCATCCCTCCCTCTTCCTTCCCTCACTCTCTCCCCCTCTCCTTGGTGCTATCGCTGTTCTCAGGGACCATAAATGGCTCTGTGACACCTGAAGGAGCTCAGAGGACCATATGCTCTGCTGGGGATTTGAACCAGAGTTGTGGCCATCACAACCACATGTGGGTCAAATACCTTGCCACCTGCACTATCTCACCAGTAATACTGTAGCACTGTAGTACTGTCATCCCATTGTTTATCGATTTGCTCAAGTGGGCACCAGTAACATCTCCATTGTGAGAATTGTTACTGTTTTTGGCGTATTGAATACACCACAGGTAACTTGCCAGGCTGCACCGTGCGAGCGGGATACTCTCGTTAGCTTGCCAGCCTTTCTGAGAAGGATGGAGGAATTGAACCCGGGTAGGCCACGTGCAAGGCAAATGCCCTCCCCGCTGGGCTATCGCGCCAGTCGCACCAGCAATACTAACGTTAAAAAACAAAACAGTGAGAAGATCTTGCAGTATTCTGGATTTTATAGCCACCGCTCTCTCTTGAGCCTCCATTTCCCAGAGTTGAAAACAGGAATTGAGCACGACTTGGTCTGACTTACTTTAGTGAATCCGTGCTGATTCCCAGTGATGCCGCTGTTCAAAGTGTTCATCATTTCTGCCCCCTTCCAAAGGGGGCTCTGGAATTTTTGTCTGGAATTGGCAGATTGCTTCCTGATTGATAATGGGAAAAAAATCTCTATTTTCACCTGTCGCTATATCTTCTATTCTCCAGGATTCTCTAGGTTTTCAACAATGTTTTTGCTACTTTTCCCTGCCTGCACGAGTAAATGGGGTTTAATTCATCAGGACCAGGAACCTGGGACTCATTTAGAGAGGGCAGCCCGGGCTGGAGTGAAAGCACAGTGGGTAGGGCATTTGCCGTGCACGCGGCTGACCTGGGTTCGAATCCCAGCATCCCATATGGTCCCCTGAGCACCGCCAGGGGTGGTTCCTGTGTGCAGAGCCAGGAGTACCCCTGTGAATCGCCGGATGTCACCCAAAAAGCAGAAACAAAACAAACAAACAAAATAGAGAGGGCAGCCCTTGAGCAGCCAAGTGCCTGTTTTGGATTCAGTTCCCTCCACCTGGTGTCCTAGATGAAAGCGTCACACCTTGGCAGAATGCAGCTGCAGACTGGAGGTTGAACAGTTTTCCTGACCATCACTCAGTGTCAGGCCACTCTTGCCACAGGAGACCTGTGTTTTCCTGTTGTTCTCCTTGCCCCGAGTGTAACAAAAATAACCCTTTTGTTGTTCTTCCTGCTTTCTGCTGCACTCAGCTCATTCCAGCCTTTTGCTTTCTTGACACTTGTATCACAAGCAGGATAATTTTTCATTGGAGAATCGAGACATCCTTTGAAGCCGATGACTTTAAAGAAGCCAGCTAGATAGGAAGCCAGTATATTAAGAATGACAGTTGCTGCATATCTTTGCCACCACCTTCTGTTCGGACAATGAGCATTAATTTCTTTGACTACTTTTGGTATTAGTGGAAGATGATTTGCTCGAAAATGTGTCTCCCTTGCCTCTTACCCCACCCCCTTCTGTCCCCTCCGCCCCCGGTTCTCTTGGTTAAAATCACTTTACTGAGAGCCTTTCAGGATGGTTGTAATATCCTGTGGAAACCAGTTTTCAGATGATAGTGAATTTCGTATAAGATACAGGGTCTTCCTGGAAGGCTGATTTCCAACCCATTCAAAACTGCAGAGTGCCAACTGTCCGGTTAACTGTGACTTAGCATAGCACTAGAGCATATGGTTGAGAGAAGGACTCTGGGGTGAGAGCATAACTGCTTCAAGTCTCAGCTTCCCTGTTTACCAGCTCTAGGCTCTTGACCATATTCTGAACTTGCTCCATCTGAATTCCCTGTAAGGAACAGCCCCTGCCCCCGATGCTGCCTCAAGACCCCAGTGAGTTAATGGAGATAGCCAGTATCCAGCATGGTATTTTGTGCACGGGGAATGCAAGGTCCAGGCTCTCTAATAACGGTGATTATTATTTGTGTACAGAGCTTCTCAAGACTGAAAGGTCCTAAATAATTAAAAGGAAAGGGCAGTCACCTGGCAAGATCTTCATTTCTGGTGCCCAGGGAGGGACATGTGAAATCAATACCTGATTTTCTGTTGCACCAATGAATATAAGAACAGCCAGACCAAGGGAGAGAAGCAGCATTCACCGTTTCAAGGAAGGAATCTTGATATTTCAGGAGCATTTTAGTCAGCTTTTTGCTTTTTCACATGTCCTGGTACCCATGCACTCAGCTCCCACATGCTCCTTATCCGCTCATCATCAGGTGAGAAATGAATCGGTTGTTGACTTTGTTTTGTTTTGGAGCCATACTGGTGATGCTTAGGGGTTACTCCTGGCTTTACACTCAGGAATTACTCCTGGCGGTGCTCAGGGTATGATATAGGATGCCAGGGATTGAACCTGGGTGGACACATGCAAGGCAAATGTCCTACTCGCTGTACTATCACTCCAGCCCCATTGATTGTTTAGTTTTGATGACCATAAACAAGTTGGGATCTTTGCTTGGGCTTGAGCCTAATTAATACTGTGATACTTCAAGTTCAGTGATTCGTGGATCTAAATATGGTGGGGAGACACAAAGACAAAGAAGACTTTAGTTTGACTGGGTGTTATCTCGATAGGAACGTCCTGTATGTTTGTTCAGAACCTGTCACCAATGTTCACAGTATTGCCCAGTCCTTGACCAGTGGTTGTATAAACACTTCCCATGACCATCTCATGGGACATTGTGTTATCTATTGCGTCAGTTGACTTAATTGTACCCCAGGACCTTTGAACATGCTATTCTTACTGCTTGAAGTCTTTCTTCTGCATATTGCAGACAGGCTCCTTTTCATCTGAGCAACAATTCAAAAAATGAAAGTCTGTGCATCTCTGTCAAATAGCCCACTTCCCTCCTCATCAGTCTGGATCCCTTTATAGCTCCTTTTAAATCAATATCTTGAGCACTCCTTTCTCAGGATTCCTGGCTGCTCTTAATGGAAAGGTAGAGAGGTAGAGACCCTGCCTGCCTGTCCATCATGGTGTGCAGTGCCTGGAGGTAGTGCCTGTGACATCACTGATGCTCAGAAATATTCGGCGAGTAAAATCAATTTTAAAATTCAGTGCGGAGGAGGCTAGGAGAGAAGAACAAAAATGGTTCTTTCATGTTTGCCATGGGTTGCAGACGCCTCTGATACCCAATCCCTACCCCCAAACTCCCATAGTTGCACAGGCCGTTCTGAGCAAATTTAAGCTTATCTCCAGCTTATCTTTCGCTGAGTAAGGCTTTATCATGCTCACAGCCAGCACTGAGGCTTGCTTCACATAGCCCCAAAGAACCTGGGGGTTAGTGTCCCCTTGGGAACCTGTTGGATGTCTGTCCACATCACCTGTAATTTAGCAGACTATCCTGTGGCCATGTCTATGCTTATTGGCAGGTGCCAGGTGGAAATCAACTGCCATCGCTCCCATCAGCAACCTGAATCATGGTTTCTTATTTCCCTCCTTTGGCCCTTTTGTCAGGCTCTGCTTTGAAGAGAACCCACCCTTAGGGTCCAGATCTCATTTTAATAACTTTACTTTCTTGTTGTCTGCCCTCTGTCATAACCAGCATAGACACTTCGCATGTAAACGGGAAAGCCTTTTGTGACCCTCAACAAATACTTGCAAGGATTTCTTAAAATTCCTTTCATGATGACAAGGCAGTCTTTGCCCTGGGACTTCTGACACCTGTTACCCTAAAGGTCTGAGGAACTCAGCTCCCTTTGCTCATTGCGACTCACTGAGCAATTGTCTCCCTCAAGCTCTTCATGTTTCTTTTTAGACCCCACAGTCATGGATCCAGCGTGCCATTGCTTTCCCAAACCAGGTGTATTTATAGCACGGACTTTTGATTGCAGACTAACTTTCAGAGGTGGCTGCTTTGAAATAGACTTCTCTGAAGAACCTCTGTGGGGATAATGAGGCCATTTCTACACTTGCAAGCTGGAATACATTACAGATAGTGGTCTCGAGAAGTACTTAAAATGGCGGCGCTTTCCTTCCAGGGCAAATTGTTTTTCTTAAAAATCCTTCCAAGATTCATTCTGTAACTATTTCCTTGTGCTTTTGTGACTGGTTTATGCTTTTCACAGAAGTGATTGCATCATCTCTCACTTTTCACCTAGATTTCCTGTGTCAGTACTGATAGCATTGGTGGGCGATTAGTTCACGTTTCCAGGGGTAGGGAGAGGTGGGTGAAGGCGACCGTGATTGATTGTCAGTGTGGTGCTTTGAAATGTAGTGATCAAAATATTAAAGCTCGTTGGGTCCTAGAACAAGCACTTCTGCATCACATCCTTGGAAAGTCCATTCTACAGGCAGGTTCATTAACTCCAACCTTGAGGTTGCCATGGGTCTATATTTTCAGGTGTCTGCACCAAACTGTAAAGTGACCTGAAAAAAAAATGCGTGGTTTCTATTTGTGACTGATGCATTGGAATTGCTAAATATTCCTGTGGTTTGTCACTGACTTTCATAGCGGAAGGAAATGATAACTTTCCAATAGAGGTTAATGAAAAGAAAAATGTTGTTTTTAGTTTCCTCACTCCCACCAGAATCTCTGTCCTCAGGATTTTCAGTTCTCTAAGGTTTGTGCTGAAACTGCTCTTTGCTAGTCTGTAAGGGACCTTTTACTTTATAGCATTAGCTTTTTTTTTTTTTTTTTGCTTTTTGGGTCACACCTGGGGATCCACAGGGGTTACTCCTGGCTCTGCACTCAGGAATCACCCCTGGTGGTGCTCAGGGGACCATATGGGATACTGGGAACCAAACCCGGATCAGCCGCATGCAAGGCAAACACCCTACCCGCTGTGCTATTGCTCCAGCCCCTATAGCATTAGCTTTACGAGAGAGATTTGGCCAGTGCTGCTTGCAGAAAACTTTGCTGAGCACCGTGTTGGCTGATGTTACAGTTTGGGTGAGTGTGAATAGCAAGAGTGGTGAGGCCGAGATATTATCTGTCAGGATTTTTGTCTCCACTTTCTTTGGTGGTGGTTGTTGTTCCTCTCCTCTATTATAGAAATGGCCATTGATTGGGAGAACCAATGATGTCTGAAATTACTTATTAGATTGAAAATACTTTGGAAAGTGATTTTACTAACCTAGTTTGTCAGGTTTTCTCGAGCAGGGTCTGTTGCTGATTGCTGTTTTGCATAATGAATGAGCAGGTTGGCTTTTAATTTTGACCTCAAGTGTTGGGTGGCCTAGTGTACCCGTGTACAAAAGCATGTACATGCAGGCAAGGGTATTAGAGGAGGAAGCCCTATAAACTTGGAGTCTATATTGTAATTTTAATATGCATATACAGCGTGAATGATACAGGTTTGGGCTGGAAGGTTTGACACTGGCAGAAGTGGAAGGTTGGGGGATGAGTGGATGCCCATGTTTTGATATTAGAGAGGCAGTTTGGTTCTGGGGTCGGGAGAGAAGACTCTGGAATCTCGTTTATTTCCCAGCTCTGCCACTTGGACTTGGGTAGGAAAGGTCACATTACTCCCACCACAAAATCTGGAGGAGGATCCCAGGAGCTAATGCACCCAAAGCTCTTGGAGTGGCCTTTGTCTGGTAGCTAGTGATTCATCATCACAGCTCACTCTTGTACAGGTGTTCTTCAGATTGCTCCTCTCTGCATCATGCCTCATTTGACAGTTCCCATCCCCGAGAGAGCCTCATTAAAATACATTTGCAGGAGGAAGAACTTGAGGAGGTTGAGAGAGGTCCAGGATTCGCCCATTGCAATGATGCTACCCAGTGGAGACAGGAACCCAGTCTCGGGCTCGAAGAGCTCGCCCCCGGGTGGGGTGGCCCACGTGTGCAGGAGTGCCCTGAGACCCACTGCTGCAGTTTGTCTCAGGTTTCACGGAGGAAGAGGACAGATCCTCCAGGGAAAGGGTGCCTGAATTTCCTGCAGGTGATGTTTGACAGCTGGACTGTCCGGTGCGGCAGCATTCCTGCCACGGAGCTCCGGAGCCCTGGAAGTGTGACTTGTGGGATTGATGAATGGAATTTGTCATCTTAAGTTGATTGGCACATGGGTGGCCACCTGTGTCTAACAGCTCCCACCTATCTGGGAGAGCATAAGAGGTGCTTTGTGTCAGCAGGCTGAACCCCAAGACGGAGATCTGGAGGGTAAAGCAGGTTGGGGAGCAATGGGAGGCTAGTGTCTCCACCTAGGAAATAATGCACTTCTCTGGACTTGGTTACAGACTCACTTACATTAGGCCAATGATGCAAACGATGCTGCTGCTTCTGATTTTCAGAAAAATGACACGGGTTCTTGTGGGATCCCCAGGAAGAGATGGAGGCAGGGCAAGTAAGGTTACAAATAGAGAATTTCAAAGGACCCCACCCATGAGTTTCTGCTTTACTTTTTCCTTTCAAACATCTTTGCTGTTCTTTTTTTTAAAATTTAAATTTATTTATTTTTTAATGAATCACTGTGAGGTACAATCATAGACTTACATACTTTCGTGATTACATTTCAGCCATACAATGATCGAGTACCCATCCCCCGACCAGTGCCCATTCTCCACCACCAATGTTCCAGTATCTCTCCTGCCACCCCCACTCCTTCCCACCCCCTGCCTCTGTGACAGGCACATTCCCTCTTATTCTCTCCCTTTGGGTGTTGGGTACTAAACAACCATCATGTTTGGTCCATAGTCTACTTTCAGCACACATCTCCCATCCCAAGCGAATCCTTCAAGCATCACTTACTTAGTGGTCCCTTCTCATCCCTGTTGTCTTTCCCCCAGCCTGTGAGGCCAGCTTTAAAGCCATGGAGTGATCCTCCTGGTTCTTATCTCTACTATCCTTGGGTATTAGTCTCTCATTCTGTTACTTTACATTCCACAAAGGAGTGCAGTTCTTCTATGTCTATCCCTCTCTCTCTGCTCATTTCACTCATTGTTTCCCAAAGACCAGCTCTCTTTGTTCCCCCCTGCTACCGCCGCCCCCCCCCCCCCGCCCATGCTTCTAATGAGAGAAAAGCTCTGGTCACTCCAGAGCTTCTGATTTTTTTCCTTTTGGGGTCATACCCGGCGATGCACAGGGCTTACTCCTGGCTTTGCACTCAGGAATAACTCCTGGTGGTGCTTTGGGGACCATATGGGATACTGGGAATCAAACCTGGGTTGGCTGTGTACAAGGTGCTATCCCTCCAGCCCCAGAGCTTATGATTTATATCTGCCTCCTAAGCTCCACTCAGGATGGATTGTACTGGTCAGGGTTGGGTGGCTGAACTAAATGACAAAGGTGCCACCCTGCCTCCTCTGTCCCCTCTTCAGGGCTGCCCCTTGAGCTGTGGCGGAGACGGGAATGGTCTCAGTGAAATTAGTTGAAGGGAATTGGGTTCACACCTAAGAAACTGTCTTTAGCTAAAAACGTTGCCCCAAGGTAGAAACTGATTGAAAAACCAAATTTATTAATGGAAGGAGATTAGAAATTCTGATGAAGTTTAGGTTTTCAGATTCATCTGGAATTCAGCAAGTCTTTATCGAATGCTTGGTCCGTGCCAGGCTCTGTGCCCGGAGCTGTGTTAGGGCCGACAGTGAGAGGCAGTGCGGGGAGTAGACACCCAGTCCTGTCTATCCCCCGGGGTTCCTGTCCTACGAGGGGGCCCCACCGGGACCTGAAAGTGAAGTTCTGCAGGGTCAAGAAGAAAAGGCTAACTTAGATATGGTTAATTGCTATTGCCAGAACGAAAGCCAGTGTTCACACACGCAAGGCAAGTGCTCCAACCCCGAGCTACAGCCCTGCTCCAGACAGTGAGAAAGTTTCCTCTGTAATTACGAGAGTGCTTCCCTAGGAAATGATGGTTGACATTTGAGCAAGAGCTAATGTGTGTGGCTCCAAACAAAAGCAGTGGCGCGTGCAGAGGCTCTGGTCTAGATCATCCTGAAGCATCATCATGTTGTTTTTCCTCCCTTGGGCCTGGTTATCAAGGATATTTGGGGGATTGAATACAATTGATGGCTTTTCAGGTATTATATTACCTAGAGGTTGAAAGTCTCGTGGGTCACCTGATAAGCGTGTGTGCTAATTTTGGGGGCTTCCCAAGCTCAGAGGTGGCTCCTAGTGATATTCAACCAAGAAGGCTGACAGGTTTGATGCTGGGGACCGGACCAGAGCTGTGGGGAGGCCTCAATGCTGGTGACCACTGAGAAGTCCAGGACACCAGAGCCACACTTGAAGGCATTCAGCAGGCCACACAGTGCTGGGGACTGAATCAAAGTCCTGCATGTGCAAGGCCTACATCCCTGGCCTCTGCGCTATCTTCCCACCCAGCGTGTATTAATTTTTGTTACGTCATGAGTTGCAGTGATATCAGACTTTACTTGTATTTTTTTCCTTTTAGGGATGATGAGAGCATTTATAACCATTACAGGCTTGAGTTTGTGATTGACAGGGAGCTCACTCCCCCCACAGTCTCCTCTGTTTTCCCGCTTTAGAGGTCTCCTACAGCGGGGTACACCTCTTGCATGTTGGAATAACGGCATCACGACCTCATATTTCTTTCTAGAGGCACAGTTGCTCCCAGGCTGTGGTTTCTTGTGTGAAAATGTGGATTCAACACAGAAATGTGCTAAGCCTGGGTTCTGCTAGTAATGCATTATACATGCGAGCTGTTTCCCTTCTAGGTCCTGAATAAGAGGAATGGCCTATCAGGCCTTTATCTGAATCACTGATGTCAAACCACGGGAAGAAATTAAGATACTGCTGTGAATGCGAAAAGGTTTTTCCAAATGAAGAAAAAAAATCACAGAGTGTATTGCTGACTGTGGATAATGCATTCAGTTATTCATTATTGTATGAATTTCATTTTAACTTTTAGAATATATTTTATTTAATCTACTATTTCTAAAACAGTCATTACAACATATCATTAGTATCAGAAAAGATTAATGGCAGGCTTTGTGTGTGCGTGCGTGCGTGCGTGTGTGTGTGTGTGTGTGTGTGTATGATCACATTTTAAAATCGACAGTATTTTTCATGCTTTAAAGCACATCTCTACTTGCATGGGTGCTTTTCAATTGTCATTAGAAAATTCAAAGGTAATCTATGTACTAATGACACTTGTACATTACAGAGTGTGTATATGTTAAGGCATATGTTTTTTTGTTTGCTATTTGTTTTTGGCCCATCCCTGGCGATGCTTAGGGGTGACTCCTGGCTTTGCAACTCAGAGGTCACTCCTGGAGATGCTCGGGGTCAACCATGTGGAAGGCAAGCACACTTCTCTCCAGGATGTTTTCTGCTCACAGCCATTGCTGCTTTTCTGTAGGGGCAGGCGGGGGGACTTTAGCTGTTGTCTCTAGGAGTCTCTTCTGGTGAGGCTTGGGGGGCCCTAGGTGGTAGCAGGGCTTGCACTGGGGTCAGCAGTGTGCAAGGCAAGTGCCGTCCCTCCTGCTGCATGCCCTTCTCTGCCTCTTTCCAGTATGAGTCAAGGCCCAACACATTTTTGTGGGCTTTTGGATTCCCCCACCATCTGCTGATCTTAATTTTGGGTAACGTGACTGGTTAGGAACCGCCACGTCTCAGGACTGATCATGGGGTGTCCTGCATGACCGTGCATGCAGTCTCTGCCAGGTTCCTGCTGCTCACCTCCTAGGCAGCACGGCCCAGTCTTCTGTAAGTTAAGTCGAACCCTTCCAGTTCTTGGCCCCCTTCCTGCTCACCACAGTCTAGCAGAAAAGCCATCAGTGAGTCCCAGTGCCCCACCATCTACTAAGTCCTATGCTGCAGAGCCTAGGAAACATTTCCCACTTTACTCTTCGGATATCGGGCGTTATCCAGGGAGAGCTAGGGCAGGGCAGGGCAAGACTTATGTAGGGTAGATAAAAGGGGAGTGGATGGAGAGACAGTTTGGACAAATTGAATTGTGTACCCTCAAAGCAGCCATTTCTCCATTTATCTGTTCATATCCCTGCCCATGAAAACAGACTTGAGGAAGATTCGGTGAAATGACACGTAAAGGGGAAATCAGGATGAATAAACATAAAATCTCACCTTCTCAGGCTTCTTGGGCTCTAAGTAGCAGTGCCCAGGGTCTGGTGTTGGCTCTGTGCTTAGGCATCAGTCCTGTTGGTTCTCTGCGGATCCTTTGCGCCTTTGGGGCATCAACCTGGAGTCAGCTACGTGCAAGGCAAATGCCTTTTAAGAATTTAATTTTAGGCACTGTGGTTTATGCATAACACATCCCAGCACCACACCCTCCACCAGGCTGTCTGCTCTCCCCACCCCCCTTGTCCCCACTGACCTATCCGCCCTCTCCACCACTTTTGCCATGGCATTGGTTTTCCTACTGAAAACCAGCTCTCAGGTTCCAGGGCAGGAAGGTACCTAACTCCTGTCTGTCTTTCCAGCCCAGTAGTTTCTTGGTTTCTGCGTCTGTCCCTGAGTGCATTCTCCTCCCAGCAGCTGGCGGCCTCTTTCAGAACCCCAAGCCTCCTAGACTTGACCTGAAGAACGAACGTTGGAATTGCTAAGGTCCACTTTCGCGGGCTCTTTATCTCTCTGCAGGCTTGGTTGGCGTTTCCGAGTTCAGTCCGCTTCAGTTGTCAGATGGGTCTGTGACCCACCGGGGTGGACTGACCCTAAATTTCATGTGGAGTTTCCTCTGCTTCGAAGACACTGTCCTGAGGTCAGAGGTCAATGTGTTTCTCTCATGGTTCAGACTCACATCACGCTGTGGCCTGAAAGGTACAGTGCAGGCGTAAAGGGCCTTGCTTTGCAAAGTTCAACGGACTGACCTGCAGTGCTGCATTGGGTCCCCTGAGCACTTCCAGAGGTCAGCACTGGGCCCAGAGCCAGGAGAAGGCCTGAGTACTTCTGGGCATGGGCCCCCATCCCTAACTCAAGCAAACCAAAAATACAGCCTCTGACATCGCATGGGGAATAAAGTCTCAGCTCCAGCCCAGGGCCTCTCAGATCTCCGCGGCCTGCTCCCGAGGTCTCTGTGCTGCCACCTGCCTTCCTCAGTCCCCTGACCACCCTGGCTGCCTCTTTTCTCTCAGCCACATCTCCCTTGTTTAGTGCCTTCTCTCCCGGGCTCCACTTCCCTTGGAAGTCACATTACACCCAGCACCACTGCCCGGGAGGGGCCTTTCCTGAATGCATTGCTCAAGTCAACTTTCTCCCCGACCCAGCCAGGCCCACCCACACTATTCAGTTCTATCACCCCCGTGACACTTGCTCAGCCTGCAGTTACTCCGGCACACTTAGGTACCTATTTGTATCCATCCCATCCTGGCATGCAGGTGCCCTGACTTTGGGATCTTTCCCCTCCTCCATGCTCAGTACCGAATTCAGGCCCCAGTGCAGATGAGTTTATCAGAAAATATAGGCTGCAGGAATGCTGCAAGGGCACTAGAATGTGGAAGGCTGTTAAGCACTTCTTGATGACCCACCTGCCATGTCTTCACTCCTCTCCTTCAAATTCCTAGCTTTCTTTTTTTTTTGGTGGGGGGGTTAAAATGGAGGACGGTGTTTTTGACCATACTCAGGAGTGCTCAGGGCTCACCCTGGCTCTGAGCTCAGGGGATCACATGCAGTGTCAGGTTCTGAACTGGAGTCAGCTGCATGCAAGGTGAGTGCATTACTCCTGGACTATCTCTCCATTCCCTTCATGACTTACATCAGTGGCTCCTCCACATTCCCCACAAATCAAATCAGAACAAAAGAAACCCACATGCACATAAAGATTTCCCCCTTCAACAATAAGCAAACAACTGCCTCGGCCCCACCCCCCATAATCTTCCCACCTAATGCTTATTTGCTCCTTCTCTAAACATCATTTTACCCCTATTTATTTCTCTTGTTGCCTTTTCTAGGATATTTTCCTAGACTGTAGTCCTTACTGATGTTTCCAGGTCTTATTTTTTTTTAATTACTTCTAAAGATAACACCAGATATGAATGATTTACTCTCTTGGTTGTTTTATATTTGCCTTTTCAAGTTAGATGGTCATTTCTAAATAGAAAGGAATCATCATCATCATCATCATCATCATCATCATCATCATCATCATCATCATCATCATCATCCTGTTGATTGTTGAATTTCTCAAGCGGTCTCAGTAATGTCTCCATTCGTCCTAGCCCTGAGATTTTAGAAGCCTCTCTACTCATCCTTCCCAATGGTGCCGCATTGGAGGCTCTTCAGGGTCAGGGGAATGAGACCCAGCATTGTTACTGGTTTTGGCATGTGAATACACCATGGGGAGTTTGCCAGGCTCTCCCATGTGGGCAGGAAACTCTCGGTAGCTTTCCAGGCTCTCCCAGAAGGAGTAGGCTATAAGATGTCTGGGAGCTTGGTTTTATAGTCTCTGGATGTTGGCCATTGGTGGGAATAGAAAGGAAATAGTCTTAATATTGATTCCTTCTAGCATAAATTGGTCAGTACCTGAGATATTTCCAGCACATAAACTTTGATAATGTAGCATGGATATATTATAGAAGTAATAAGGAGGGGCTGGAGAGGTAGTACAGTACATAAGCCCTTGTCTGAGACAGACACCTGACACCCCACTTAGCTCCCCTGAACAGAGAACCAGAAGCAAGCCCTGAGCACATCTTGTTGTGGCCCAAAAGAACAAAAAAGGGAGACCCAATGTTACTAAGTCCTGTTAAAATCTATTGTTTATTGTATGTAGTATTCCATACAAATACCTTTAAAAGCTATTAAGGTATTTTGATTTAACTGTTTTGCACTTTAACTTAATATTATACTTAAATTATATTGAATGTTTATTTTTATTCTGTTTGTACATGTGGGTTAGAAAACCAAAACAAACATAATAAAAGCTTGCTGTAAATCAGTTAACACAGAAGCAGTGCCACCAAACTTCCTCTTATGGCCACACGAGGGCACTGTTGTCAAGCAAAAGAATTTTAAGCTTGAAATTTAATAAAGGTTTAGATTAAGCGTTTAAGAAGCATTTATCTCACTAATGGATTAAAATAGCCAATATTGTCTTCAATGGACATTGTCATGGTATATAATCCTTCTGCAGCTGAATTTACTGTGTTATATGTAATTTATTGAATTATAGGCCCGTGAGCTGAATGGTGCCGCCGACAGACCCATACTATGTTTTTCCCTGCTTGCTCTCGGAATATTCTTTTTATTCTGCCTCACTGACAATGCTCAAGGGTTACTTTGTTACTTTACTGGGAATCATTCCTGGTGGCACTTGGGGAACCATATGGGATGCTGGGGATCATAGCCGGGTTGGTGTGTGCAAGATAAGCGCCTTCTTAGTTCTTAAAAATGCAGCGTGTGAATTTTATTAAAAAAATATAGCACACCTATTTAGTTTATTTAAATCATTTCTGACTAGAAGAATCTTTAAAAAGAACTCCGCCACCTAATATGGATGAGCTGGTATTGATGGATATTGATACGGTATTGACTATTGCTCTTTGAATCTTGTGATGGAAGGTTCCTTGACTGCCATTTAGATGATTTGCGTTAGTTTTCAAGCAAGGAATTTGGAGAGTGCATAGGTGAAATGCCCATTAAATTAAAAAAAATTTTTTTTTGCTATACCTGGTGGTGGTCAGGGCTCACTCCTGGCTCAGGGCTCAGGGCCCTTACCTGGTGGGAGTTGGTACACCATGTGGTAGTTCCAGGGATGAAGACCCCAGTTGGCTGTGTGCAAGGCAGGTGCCCTACCCACTTTACTTCAGCCCCTGAAATGACCATTTGGGACTGAAAAGCTTGTATTCATTTATTTATTTAACAATATATGATGTACACTGCATTATGCTAGAGGTTAGGAAAGAAGAATGAGGTCTCGTAAGACAGACATTACGGATGGACAAGGCCCGCTAACCTACCCCTCCACTTCCCATGGTTGAATTATTAAAATAGTAGAGGTCTTGCTGTTGGTATTTTTGTACAACTTAGCTAGTTCTTATTTATGTAGAAGTCAGATCATATAACATTGAAAAAAAAAACCTTTAGTAAAGGTCAAGTCCTTGGTAACTTGAGGGGCAGGTTGATCTCTGAACAACCTACCCCTCAAGGTCAAGGTTGATCTTGGCCTTTTAATTTTTGTTCAGTAAAATCATTGGCTACTCTGTTTTGATCATTTGAAAAATGAGAAGTGAGAGGAAAATTTCCAATTAGAAGCTGGTCTAATTAAAAGGAATCAACTCTCTGCTATAAGGATAATTGGGCCTTGAGAGATTTATGGCTAAGTTCCCATCACTGTTCACATCTGCTGGGCCCCAGGACTGGGCAGTTTCACTTGGACAACAAGCCTGGGAGCCATGCTGCGTGCCCCGGAGTCAGGTGAGTCCAGATGATTCTCTGGAATGGACTGGTTTGTGTTCTCCCCTGACTGTCTGCTGGCTCTGGAGCACCACTGCTGCTTAGGGTGGAGTGCTTTTGTACTTTTTACAATCTCTGGAAGGAAAGAAATTCTCATTAACAAAAAGCTGTTTGTCTGTGCTCCCACTAGAAAGAAATATGTCGCTGCACTTCAATGAGTAGTTTTAAGGAACTTCTCAGTTCTTAAAAATGGCAGGGTGTGAATTTTCTTAAAAAAATATAGCACACCTATTTAATTTATTTTAATCATCTCTGACTAGAAGAATCTTTAAAAAGAACTCCGCTGCCTAATGTGGATGAGCTGGTATTGATGAGACTTGAAACTGAAGTGTCATTTATGAAATTCTTTAATATTTCATAGACTTAGTTATTGTCTTGAATAACGCATTTATAGCATGCTTAGCATGGCATAATGGCCCAGCAGTCAATTCCTTATAGATGTCTTTAGGCAATAATAAAGAAGTAATTTATACCACGTCTTGAAAGAAATATGTGCCAGCTGTAACATAAGACAGTGAACATGCTCTCAGTTGCAAAGTTACTGTACACATCATATGATAATTATAACTGATAGCTTGGTGGTGGCATCAGGCATGTATATGTGCTAAGATGCATTCACATAAGCATCGGAAACCTATTTAATACATTTATTTTCATTAGCAAACTCTTAAATATAAGGAGCTCATTACTACTTGTCCAGTTCTGAATAAATTTGTCAAGAGGTTATATTTGATTTTACCAGAAAAACTGTTTGAATATTTCTAGCAAGTAGTTCCTTGTGGTTGGATTATCTAAAGGACTGGGTACATCTTTCCTTTATTTCTGACTGAAGAAAGTGGGATTTATTCTAGGTGGGCAAGTTCTGGTTTGAAATTTCTGTTATTTGTTGGCTAAGACATTATATAGTGCATGATTCTGTTTAATTCCCTAAAGATCTGTCTTTTTGTTCTGCCAAATTTTGTAAAATAGTTTTTTTTTATTCTGGAAACTTAGGTGGCTGGGGATGAAACATATCTCACCCCTATCATCTTCTGTCTACATTCAATAGAAATTAGAATTGGAAAAATCATTTATACCCTCATGCCTGACTTCTTAAGGGCGTCTCTTCTTACATCATTAACCAGAAGAATTATTCCTACTTGCACCCTGGTACTGGGGCTGCAGACCAGGGTCACCAGGCCATTGAGTAGTTCTGCCCCGATGCATCAGAGTTGAACTGATGGTGAAGCTAGAAATAGCTGGTACTTCGGACATACTCACTCTGGGGTGATGCAAGCCAGTGCCTGGGCACCTCCCTGACAAAAGGCAGCAGGCAAGGGCAGTGCTGTTCTGGAGCACCTGGCCTTTTTATTGTGTGATTAAACCAGCATCTCCAAAGCTCTGTTGTTGCTCAAATGTTACGTCAGAAAATCAGTCTGAGTAGATGCACAGACAAAATCCCTTTTTGTGGTTGTGGTGGGGTTTGTTTCCCTGCTGAATTCCTTCGCAGAAACTCACAGAAGTAATTTAGCCTTCCTGTGTTATATTCTGGTTGAGCTACAATTTTTTTTTCTGAAATATTTCAGAAGAACTCTGATCTGAAACGCTGTTGTTTTCCATTTTTGTGAAAAAGCAGCAGCTTCAACCGTTCAGGTCTTTCGAATTCTTGCATGTTTAGGCTTAATTTGGAAAATGACATAAGCTTCAAATACTTAGCATAAAATCAAAATCCTGCATACATCAAAGCCACTGTTCTTCACTAACTTTTCTGAGATGACACAATATTTATTTCAGAGTTAATTTTTTTTTTTTGCTTTTTGGGTCACACCTGGTGATGCACAGGGGTTACTCCTGGCTCTGCACTCAGGAACCACCCCTGGCGGTGCTCAGGGGACCATATGGGATGCTGGGAATTGAACCCGGGTCGACTGCATGCAAGGCAAACGCCCTACCCGCTGTGCTATTGCTCCAGCCCTTATTTCAGTGTTAAGATAAAACATATTAGACTTGGACTGGAGAGAACTCAGAGGCTCCAGGTTTGCATGCAAAGAGCCTGGGTTTGATCCCGGGCTCTGCATGGCCCCCTGAACGCACTCGAGAACACCTCCCAAGCTCAGAGCCAGGAGCAGATGAAGCACAGCCAGGTATGACTCCAAAATTAACATAAAAGCAAATGAAACACGGTAGGTCAACTGAATTATACACTTAAGAATGATTAAGCTGTGCAACAGAATAAAATATTTATTTTATCACTGTAAAATAGTGGAAAATGGGGGTTGGCATATCTGGCATAGAGTTTCCCATAAAATTTAAATGAGTTCTGAGAGTGAAAAATACAATCTCAGGCTTAAAGTTAAGATCGGCTTGTATGTTCAGTCCAATTGCCTGCACACGTTTGCCCGCAGGCAGACAGAATTTTATTCTTTATGTTGATGATTAATGTCTTGTAATCATCAGAAGATGAATATACGTGTAGGTCTTTTACTAAAGTATGAAAAGAAATGAATGTCTTTTGGAAAAATTTGACATGAATTGCCTGAGAACAGATGGTTGGTTATACCAATGGAATAGTATGCAGCTGTTAGGATGAATGAAATAATGAATTTGCTTATAAATGGATAGACATGGAGAATATCATGCTGAATGAGATTACATGTTTTTGGTTTTGTTAAGTCTGTGCTTTTGTTAAGTCAGAAGGAGAGAGATAGACATAGAATGTTTGCACTCATTTGTGGGATATAAAGAAAAACATAGTATGAGACTAATACCTGAAGACGGTAGCAATAGAAACAAGGGCCAGGAGGATTGGTTCACAATTGGAAGCCTGTCTCAAGGGCTGGGGGAGGCGGCAGTTGGGATAAGAAGGGACCACTGCAACAATGATGGTTAGAGGGATCTCTCGGGATGGGAGATATGTGCTGAAAGTGGGTAAAGGACCAAATATGATGGCCTCTCAGTATCTGTATTGCAAAGCATAAAAGAGAAAGAGAGAGAGAGAGAGAGAGAGAGAGAGAGAGAGAGAGAGAGAGAGAGAGAGAGAGAGAGAGAGAGAGAGAGAGAGAGAGAGAAGGGAGAGAAGGACAGTGCCTGCCATAGAGGTGGTGGGCGGGGGGTTGGGAAGAGGGAAACTGAGGACATTGGTGGCGGGAAATGTACACTGGTGGAGGATGGGTGTTGGAACGTTTCATGACTGAAACCTGATAATGAACAGCTTTGTAACTCTGTATCTAATGGTGATTCAATTAAAAAATTAAACAAGAAGAACTGAAATAGTGGGTGTCTTGTTATAGGACGATCCAAATTAAAATCCTGGCCTTGCCACTTGCTACTTGGGTGACAGAGGGCAAATCCTTGCTTCCTTATATCTCACTTTCTTCATTTGTATACAGAACAAAAACACTAATTTTTTGTTTTGTTTTGATTTGGGGGGACACACCCAGCTGTGCTCAGGGCAGACTCCAGGCTCCGTCCTCAGGGATCAGTCCTGGCAGACTGGGTGGACTCTATGGGGTACCCTGGGAATTGGACCTAGGCTGGCCACATTCAAGGCAAGCACGTTATCTGTGCTATCTCTCTGACCAGTTGAAGCCTACTTTTAAGTGAGAAAGTATTTTGAGGTGCTTATCACCATACTTGTCTGAAAAAAAAAGCACTGTGTAAGTGCTTTTTGAATAAGACCAATGAAACTTTCTTGGTGGTTTTGGATGAGTGCTCATAATTGCATTAGTCAGAACATAAAGGTTTTGTAAAATTATTGTTTTTATTATTTCATGGGTTTTGAGACCTCACCAAGATGCGTAAGGGCTACTTCTGGCTCTGAGCTCAGGGTCACTCCTGGTGGTGCTCAGAAGACCCCCGGTGCTGGGACCAGCCGGAACTTGCTCTCTGGAGGGCTCGTGTCTTAACCCAGACTCTATCTCATGGCCCCTCAGAATACCAAGCTTCAAACTCTCCTAATTGTGCAGGCTTGGTAAATTTGAAATAATTTTAATATAGCTTATTCATGGAAACCTTATTACAGTGAATATTTAATGTCTTATTTTGATATGATTTCTCTCTGAATAAAAAGTTGAAATAATAGTCCAAGAACTACCATGGACACTTGACTCAAATAAGCCAGTTTCTGACAATTTGCTCCATTTCTATTTTTTCTTTATTTGCTCTTCAGTCTTCTCATATTTTCTTTTTCTTTCCTCTCAATTTATATCAATTTCGTGACATTTGAAAACAGTTTGGAGACATTCACCTTTTTTTCTTAAAAAATTTCAGGGTATAAATATATATATGTTAATGACTGAAATTCTTTTGATTAGCTAAAGAATAATTATTAAAATAAAGCATATTTTATGTTGATTTGGGAATGTCATTTATATACTGACTTCAGAGATGTTTCGTTATGTCCTTTATAGCTATCTGTGTGTGTGTCTGTATGTTTGTGTAGATATACTTTTTTATGTTTGTGTATGTGTATATGTTTGCGAGGAGGATGGCCCCATGAGTATGAAATTTTTCCCCATCCAAGACCTAATGTAGGATCATAAGTGCATTTAGTCAAAGTTTGTCTCTGTTTTAGTTGAAACAATTCCTCTGATTTCTTTCGACCTTAAAAAAATTTTAAGACTACACGTCAGGGCCTGGAGAGATAGTCCGGGGTCCCAGTGCTTCCCTTACATGCATCCAACCCCGGTGAGATCCCCAGCACCCCACATGGTCCCTCGGTCACTGCCAGCAGTGATCCCTCCACACATTGGCCGGAGGAAGCCCTGAGCACTGCCAGGTCTGCCCCCAAGACTCCTCTTCCAGGGGAAAAAACAAAAACACACAAAAAGGAATGCAGAGCAATTGGCTTGTAGAAGGTTCCCCAAGTTTTAATTAGTCTGGTTCTTTTTTTGGGGGGTGGGGTCTCCCATCCAGTGTTCAAGAGGTCCGAGAGCCCTTCCTGTCAGTTCTCAGGCAGTTGGGCTGCGAGGTCAGTTTGAGGACCGGGCAGTGCGGTCTGCTCAGACCTTGGGGTGCTGGGAGTTCCCAGCCCACACCCCATGTGCTCAGGGGCCTGGGTCCACTCCTGCGAGATGTGTGCGTTTACCCCTGTACTATATTTCTGGGTCATTTTCCCTCATGATCAGACCCCCAGAATATAAGTCTCCTGAGTTATTTATTGATGTTTTTTCTTTTTTAAAAAAACATGTTGTTTGATCCCCATAGATTCTGAGAGTAAAAAGATGAGGTAAACTAGATATTGGGTAGATGGCTGCATGTGAAATAGGGTGGGGTAGCAAAACCGGCAGAAGAGGTGCTCTGAGGGTGCTTGTCTTCACGGAGGAAATAACTCAGTTCCAAAGGAGCAGCTCTCTAGGGAAGCACCACACCAAGCGGAAGCAAGTGTGTCAAGAGAGGAGAAATGTCCAGCCCTGTGGTTTCCTGATTAAAGGTGAATTCCTTTCTGTGGAACACAGACGTTAATGCTGCTGAGTGATCTCTCTCTGGGAAGCTCCCTTTCCTCAGTGCTGAGAAGCACAAGCAGGGATTCTGCCCTGTTGCACTAAAGGAGAGAGTCGCCACAGGATGCCAGCCAAGGGTGGCACATGAACAAGGTGAAAGATGAAAGATGTTGCTACGCAGCATCCAAATGCTTTGTAAAACCTTGTTTAAACACCGTGGCTTACAAAGTTGTTCATAATACAGTTGTTAAGGACATTCAATGTTCCATCCCCAATTCTGCCCCCTGAGTGACCTTCCCTCCACCATTGTCCCATTTTCCCAACCACTCTCCCCAGCAGGCACAAAGATATTTGTTTTATATTGTTTGTCACAACTAAATAGCAAATGGGATATCAAAAAGTAGTTCAGTAAAAGAGAATCTGTGAAAGTTGTATCTTACCATGGGGTGACAATTGAGCCTTTGTATTATTGTTTTGTTTTTTAATTGATTTCTGTTGGCTTATGTTACTCTCCCATCTAATTCGGTGTGCTCTGATGAGGATATCAGAGTTGTGGAGTTTGGAGGTGTTGCGTGGCCGCATATGCCACCATGTACTCCAGAAATTCCAAGATTTGCAGACCTGGGCAGATGGAGGAGTTGACTTGGTGGTGCATGTGGGAGCTGGCTGTGGCTGCTGGCAGCTCTGGAAGTATGGGGGTTGTCCGCCCCCACTCAGAAAAGACCCCAGAGTTCTCATCCTGAAAACTGGTGAACCTGGAATTCTTGTTGGTTTGGTGTCTCCCCAGAGATGAGTTGAAGCAGTGAGTTGGGTCCTTGGCATAGCAACAGCTGTGGAGTGTGGATTCTGGAGATTTGGCCGGGGAGGGGAGAGGGGGACTTGGCCAGCCCCCCTCCCAGGGATAGGAGAAGGTGCCCTAGAGTTTGCAGCCAGAAAATCAGTGTACCCATGAAATTTTACTGCTTGACTTGCATGTCTTCCAAACTTTAATCGTGAATGTGTAGAGCTGGCCAATGGATGAGTTTACATGTTGGCAGTGGCTATGGGATGTCAGTCTTTTTTTTAAAGATGGTTCCTGGTGGGGCTGGAGCGATAGCACAGCGGGTAGTGTGTTTGCCTTGCATATGGTCGATCCGGGTTCGATTCCCAGCATCCCATATGGTCCCCTGAGCACTGCCAAGAGTGATTCCTGAGTGCAGAGCCAGGAGTAATCCTTGTGCATCACCGGGTGTGACCCAAAAAGCAATAAAACAAACAACCACAAGATGGTTCCTGGCAGTGCTCAGGGATTACTCCAGTACTCAGGAATCACACCTCATGGGGCTTGAAGGAACATAGGTGGTTGAACCACAGTCAGCGGCATGCAAAGCCAGCACCTTGTCCAATGAACTTCCTCTCCAGTCCCTAAATGTGAGTCTTTTCAATTTATTCTGAGAATTACACATTACTTTTTTTCCAAGTTCAAATATGGGTGATGTCTTTCATGATTGAAAACACAAAGACTCTTAAAAATAAACAGATTGAGAGAAAAGATTGTGTTAGTTTTGGGGAGAACTGAGAGAAATGAAATGACTTGAACAAAATTCTCCCAGTACCAGGCATGAAATTATTGAGGATCTTGAACATCCTCGAGTTTAGAAGTGAGCAGAAAGTGTTAATCCTTTTAAACACGTGCCTAGGGGACACTCTGGGAAATCTGACTGAATGAGTTAGTGCTCAGCCTAAAATTAAACCCTTGGCTCCTTGTCGGGCATACAAACTATTAGATCACATTTCTTTTCACTGATGGATCCATTTTTTTAATGAATTGAAAAAAGAATCCCTGGTGGTTCCTCTTGTGTGAAGAAAACAAGATAAATATTAGCTGGGAAAGGTCATTTCAGTTTCCAATATGTGGTGAGTTTATTATGATGGGTTCTGATAAATTATACTGTGTATTTTTTCCAATAATAGAAGGTCATGTTGTGCCCTTGGGCGGACATCAGGACAAACATGCTTAATAAAGTTGGAGAATCTGGGAAATGAACATTTTCCAATTTTTTTGGAGGAACTCATATTTATACAGTTATTTGAAGGCATTTCTGTCTTGCTGAGCTAATCCTTCAAGCCTTTCTTTCTCTCCTTTTCCTTCCACTGCTCTGTCCTGCACCCCCAAAGCGCAGGATCTTCAAATCTATTATCTAAAGTGTTCTCTCAAAAAAATTCGAATTGTCCTTAGGGACATTAAAAAAACAAGAACAAAATCTCAGTTGTGCTTTGTGGTGGATTTGTAATGGGTTCAACAGGATTCTAAAATAATTGGACTATGTTTCAAAGAATCATTTTAGCTTCATCAATATTTTTTCATGCAACATCATTTTTTCCCCACAGGAACAGGGTATTAACTTAACATTAAAATGTTATGTTTTATGTGTTATTTTATTTTTGAAGCAAAATAGATTCTATTGAAAGAAATTTAGAGAAATGTGGGGGTAGAGAGGAGAGAGATGAAAGAGAGGGAGTGAGAGAAGAAAGGGAAGGGAGAGAGGAGAGAGAGAAGAGAGATGTTCAAGGGAGAACATGGGTTTCTTCAGAGGGGTAAAAGCCTATTTTACTTTGGTATGCATTAAATGTTGCTCAGGGCTTACTTCTGACTCTGTGCTCAGGGTTAACTCCTGATGGGGCCCAGGGGATCATACAGTATGACGGGGATTGAACCCAGGTCAGCTTTGTGCAAGAAAAGTCTCTCATCCACTGTCCTATGTCTCTGACCACTCTTATTTTTTAGAAGATGGTTTTAGAAGCTTGAGTGACTGTATGGTGGTAGGGCATTTGCCTTACATGCAGCTCTCCAGGGTTTGATCTCCTGTGTCTCCTACGATTTCCTGAGCACACCAGGAGTAATTTTCCAGTTTCCATCACCTGAGCTTAGAGCCAGGAGTAAGCCCTGAGCACCACTGGGTGTGGCCCCCAAACAAAGATGTTTTTAGTTGGAATCATCCGAATCTTTCTTATTAGATTGTTATCACGGAGTAGAAATGTCTTTTTAAGTTCTGGGCATTGAAGGAGGATGTTGAGTATCATATACAGTAGAAAGTGTTCTTTTCGTTTTAGTATGTTATATTTTATTAGCAGAAATGTTTTCCCCTGCCTCCCATTAATATTTTTCTCAAAACTACCTGGCAGATTGTTCATCATTCTCTTCCTATGGTTTATGTCACACAAATCTTGGAATTCTTAGCTCCATGCTCTCTTTTTCACTGTTCCAAGTAGCAGGGAATGTTTGGTAACTCTTGGCACTAAATCAACTCCAATTTATGTTTTCCTTTTAGAATCAGTGAATTCGGGGAATAAAATTATACATCTTGAATGTCATGTTTTGAATTTTTTGATATTTAGGGAATATTTACTTTAAAACTGTATTAAAGTCGCAATAACATACTATCTCTTACCTGTTAAAATGTCCATCTTCAAAACAAAAACATGGTGAGAATGTGAGAAGAGGGACCCTTCAGCACTGTTGGTGGGAATGTAAATTAGTGCAGATACTTTGAAAATCAGTATGGAGGGTGCTGAAAAGATTAAAAATAGAACTACCATATGATCCACAGCTCTACTTCTGGGAATGTATCCAAAGGAAACAAAACTGTAACTCACAAAGATAGATCCCCACGCCCATGTTTATTGCAATATTTTTTTAAATGGACAAGACATGGAAACCACACACATATATGGTATGTATATACATACATATACAAAATGGGAGATTTTTAGACGTAAAAAAAGAGGAAGTCTTACCGTTTGTAAGAACAGAGGTGAAACTTGAGCATATTATGCAAAGTGAAATTAAACAGGGTAACACAAATACAGTGCCATCTCATTTCTTTTTAAATTTATTTATTTTTAATTAGAGAATCACCGTGAGGGTACAGTTACAGATTTATACACTTTTGTGCTTATACTTCCCTCATACAAAGTTTGGAACCCATCCCTTCACCAGTGCCCATTCTCCACCACCCGTAAACCCAGTGTCCCTCCCACCCTCCCCAATCCCATCTCCCCCCCACCCCACCCTGCCACTGTGGCAAGGCATTCCCTTCTGTTTTCTCTCTCTAATTAGCTGTTGTGGTTTGCAATAAAGGTGTTGAGTGGCCGCTGTGCTCAGTCTCTAGCCCTCATTCAGCCCGCAACTCCCTTCCCCCACATGGCCTTTGACTACAATGTAGTTGGTGATCGCTTCTCTGAGTTGACCTTTCCCCGGACCGTGAGGCCAGCCTCGAAGCCATGGAGTCAACCTCCTGGTACTTATTTCTACAGTTCTTGAGTGTTAGTCTCCCACTCTGTTATTCTATATACCATAGATGAGTGCAATCTTTCTATGTCTGTCTCTCTCTTTCTGACTCATTTCACTCAGCATGAAACTTTTCATGCCCATCCACTTGACTACAAAATTCTTGACCTCCTTTTTTCTAACAGCTGCATAGTATTCCATTGTATAGATGTACCAAAGTTTCCTCAACCAGTCATCCGTTCTGGGGCATTCGGGTTTTTTCCAGATTCTGGCTATTGTAAATAGTGCTGCGATGAACATACATGTGCAGATGTTGTTTCGATTGTACTTTTTTGCCTCTCTGGGATATATTCCCAGCAGTGGTATTGCTGGGTCAAATGGGAATTCAATATCTAATTTTTTGAGAGTCGTCCAAATTTTTTTCCAGAAGGGCTGAACCAGTCGAGTGCCATCTCATTTTTATGTCTCTGTCACTGTCATCCCGTTGCTCATCGATTTGCTTGAGCGGGCACCAGTAACGTGTCCATTGTGAGACTTGTTGTTACTTTTTTTTTTATGAGAAATTTAAAAAAGGAGAAAATTCAGAATATGATAACAGATATATGGTTACAGGGCAGAGGGTAGGTAGAAGGGGTATTGTAGGAAATTAGTTAAAAAGTACAAACTTGGGCCTGGAGAGATAGTCCAGAAGGTAAGGTACTTGCCTTGTATGCAACTATAGTGACCAGGATATTGCTTAGAATCCCTGGCATCCTTTATGGCTCCCTGAGCACCACTGGTCACTCCTGAGCACAGAGCCAGGATTAGCTCATGAGTACTGCCTGACCCCTATTTTCCCCCAAATAAATAAAAGGTATAAATTTTCTGTTATAAGAAAAGTTCCTGGAATGTAGTATACATGTGATGTTTATAACTAACACTGTGGTATGAGAGATAAAGCTGTTAGGTGAGTAATGATCCTAAGAGTTTTCTCACCAAGGGTTCTACTCAAATGTAGACAATAACAAGGCAAATGTCATGACCAACTCTTTCCCCCCACCCCCCCACACACACACCAAAAAAAAAAAATAGAAAAGAAAAACCCAAGTCTTTTATTTTTTTTTAAACCTAAGTCTTAGAAGCAGTGAAATATGATGGTTACTGGAGGGAAAAGGGTGTGAGTGAGAAATGGGTATAGGGTGGTTTTAAAGGTGGGTTGCCTCTGGAATTTTGTTGGTGGATATTGTGAATCCTGTACATGCATAGAGGGGTTATTCTGGATTTCTGAAGTTTCATAGCATTGTTAATCAGTGGATAGTTACAGAGTGTGTGAGGCTAAAAGAGCACCCAAAGATTCTTATCACAAGAATTTTCTTCTTTTGTCCTCTTTGTTTTTCTTATTGTAATAGTATATGAGAAAATAGATATTAGCTGAATCTTTGCAATACTTTACAATGTGTTTATATAAAACCATCATGCTGTGTGCCTTAAAAATGTGTAATTCTAGACATGTCACCTATTTCTAATAAATATGGAACTTCCATTAATATACAAAATATATAGTATATTTATATAACAAGTTAATGAATAATGGATATAGCATTCTTTATATCCCTCCTCAAATCTTAGGGACATATGTAAAATATGGATATACTTGGCTATTTTCCACTCACTAAAACTACAGAAATGTTAAAGAAAAATATTATTTTGTGAAGGAAAATGGTCTCATTTCAATATTAAAAGGCTAATGATCTCTTTTTTTTCTAATAGGTCTTTTAAGCTAATTTTTTGGAACTGCAGAAATGGTTGATCCTAGCCACAAACAGGAATTTGGAGTTGCTCTGAACTATACCCTGGATTAATTGTATTTGATTGGAACCAAAGCTTAAGACACATCCAAGGTAAGAGGTTTTTTTATCTTTACCAAGTATCAAGAATTTGGCCAAAATAAGTATTCTAATTCTGTATCTTTTATAAAATATTTTATGTACATGGAAAATTTTGGAACTTAGGGAATCATAGTATTTTTGTTTTGCTTTGCTTGAAAATTTAATTAATTTATTTTTTAATTGAATCACTGTGAGATACACATTTGCAAAGTTGTTCATGATTGGGTTTCAGTCATCAATGCTCCAACACTTGTCCCTTCACAAGCATACATTTCCCACTGTCAATTTCCCCAGTTACTATCCCCACAACCACCCTCCACCCCTCTCTCTCTTCCTCTATGGCAGACACTTTCTCCTCTCTATCTAGTCCTCTGTTCTCAGGCACTCAGGTTATTTCCAGACTCTGGCTATTTCGAATGGTGCAGCAATGAACAAAGAAGTGCAGATGATGTTCCTGCTGTTTTATGGCACTCAGAGTGTGGTATTGCTGGGTCAAATGGGAGCTCAATTTCTAGTTGTTTGAAGAATGCCCATATTGTTTTCCAAAAAGGCTAGACCGTCAGCATTCCCAACAACAATGAATGAGAGTCCCTTTTTCCCTGCATCTGCATCAGCACTGTTTGCTCCTGTTCTTTTAGCTGTGTGACAGTCTCTGGGGTGCGAGATGCTATCTCATTGTTGCTTTGACTTGCATCTTCCAGATGATTAGTGATATAGAGCATTTTTCATGTCTCTTTTGGCCATTTGAATTTCTTCTTTGAGGAAGTTTCTGCTCATTTCTTCTTTCTTCTACCCATTTTTTATGGGGTTGAATGCTTTTTTCTTGGTTGGGTGTATACACACATATATCTGTATATATATATATATATATATATATATATATATCTCCAGTGCCTTATATTTCTTTGATATTAATCCTTTATCAGAGGGGTATTGGGTAAATAATTTTGCCCATTCTGTGAACTGTCTTGTATCTTAGTCACCATTTCTTTTGAGGTGTAGAAAATTCTTAGTTTAATGTAATACCATTTGTTTATCTTTGCTTCCACTTGCTTGGTATTTCATCTTTGAAGATGCCTTTAGCTTCAATGTCATGAAGAGTTTTGCTTATGTTTTCTTCCATGTACCTATGGACTCAAGTATGATGTTGAGATATTTAATCCATTTTGATCTGACTTTTGTGCATGACATTAGAAAGAGGTCTAAGTTCTTTTTTTATGTATAACTGCCCAATTTTCCCAGCACCACTTGTTGAAGAGGCTCTTCTTGCTCCACTTCCTATTTCTTGCTCCTTTATCAAAGATTAAATGATTATAAACTTGAGGGTTTGTGTCAGGATATTCAACTTTATTCCATTAGTATGCAGGTCTGTATTTATTCCAATATTATGCTGTTTTAATCACTACTGCTGTGTTTAGAGCATTGCCATTTTGAAAATGTTAATTCTCCCCATCCATGAGCAGGAGATGCATCTCTATTTCCTTGTGTCCTTATTTATTTCTTGGAGTAGAGTTTTGTAGTTTTCTTTATACAGGTCCTTTACCTCCTTAGTTAAGCTGATTCCAAAGTACTTGATATCCTAATTACAATGGTGAATGGGATTGTTTTTTAATGTCACTTTCTTCTCTTTCATTATTATTATACAGGAAAGCCATAGACTTCTGGATTTCGATTTTGTAACCTGCTACTCTACTATACAATTCTACTGTTTTTAGAGACTTTTTTTGTGGGGCCTTTAGAATTCCCTAAATATAGTATCATGTCATTTGCAAATAGTGAGAGCTTGACTTCTTCCTTTTCTGTCTGGATGCCTTTGATATCTTTTTCTTGCCTAATTGCTATGACAAGTACTTCTAGTACTATATTGAATAGAAGTGGCAAGAGTGGGCAACCTTGTTTTGTACCTGATCTTAGAGGGAGGGCTTTTCATTTTTTCCCATTGAGGATAATACTTGCCATGGGCTTGTGATAGATGGCTTTGACTATATTGAGGAAAGTTCCTCCAACTCCCATTTTGTTGAGAGTTTTTTTTTTTTTATCATGCACTGGTGCTAGATCATGTCAAGTGTTTTCTCTGCATCTATTGATATGATTATATGTTTTTTATTTTTTCTTTTATTAATATGGTAGTTATGGTGACTGACTTGTGAATATTATACTGTTCTTGCATCCCTGGGATAATCCAACTTGGTCATGGTCTTTTAAATGAGTTGTTGGATTCTGTTTGCTGGTATTTTGTTGAGGATCTTTGCATCTATTTTCATCAGGAATATCAGCCTGTAAGTCTCTTTTTTTGTGGTGTCTCTGTCTGCTTTTGATGTTAAGGTGATATTTGCCTCATGGAAACTATTTGGGAATGTTTCTGAATTGTAACTATTGTTAAGTTGATATTTGTAGGTACTTGGAACTTGTTACTGCTCACCCAGGTACCTGATACAAGAGTCCTTGTTAAAAAGGTGGATCAATGATTGTCTCCTGAGATTTGCAACAAGTACACTTGAGGCTTTTGATTTGGGGTTTGTTGTTGGAATCCAATCAGAGAACAGAGGACATTCTGATAATCTGAAACCAAGGGAATTAAATTCGGGGAACTGGGTGGGAGATACCATAGCTGGCCGGAACGAGTCTGAATTTGAAGCTGTCATTGCATGGGAAACTGAGGCAGATGGCAAGGGAGCCAACCCCTAAGCAGGAGAGTGTGAGGTGAGGTGGTGGGATGGAAGTTTTTAAGTTGGTAGAGGCATGACTTGGGCCTTAGAAATCAGATGAAGAACAAGAAGGCAGGTTTTAGAACCAGTTTGAATCATGTGGATTTCGACAAAGAGAGAGAAGAGCCTTATACCTGAGGTTCTCAGAAACGTTTGCATGGCAGAGAATATATGGTTGGCACATGGAATGTGCTGGAAGATTCCGGCCTTGAGGCTTCTCGGCCCTCCATCGCCTACTTTCTGAAGGAAGAGATGGCAGGAGAGCTTCTGCTTTTAATAATGCTTGCTTGTTACCCCATTCCCCATGATGTGGGTTGGAGATTCTGTACAGAGGTTAAGCCACTTGACTTGCCTGCAGCCAACGCTGGTTTGATCCCAGGCCTTGCATATTAATCCCCAACTACTGCCATGAAGTGACCCCCTAGCACAGAACCAGAAATAGTTCTGATCCCCAGAACTGCTCGGTGTCGCCCCCAAGCCCAAATATTTCCCCCACCCCCAATTTGTTTTCCATGGTGAATTTTGAGACTAAACTGTGTTTTTAGATAGGTATTGAGACTAACCTGTGTTTATAGACAAACAAATTTTCTTCTTTCTCATTGCTGAATTGTATTTCACTGGGTGTACAAATGTGTGAGTCTTTAACCATTCATCTATTGACATGTGAGGTTAAATTTGTTTTCTCTTCAGTTATACTAAACTTTAGGTTGCTTTCCTAAAGTATGAGGTCAGTCTTCCAGGCCAGATGTCCTTAATATGCTGTTAAGGAAAAAGTGTTCAGGACCAGCATGTAAAATTTCTGTCATTTCTTTGAGAAGTAGAAAGAACGTATTTTTTACTGGGTCCAGCTCAAAGTGTGTAGTTAAAAAAGAATTCCTAATAAAAAAGTATGTGTATGTTCTATCAGGGCAACTCAAGCTATGCCTTTGGGACCCATAAATAAATATCTCACCATAAATAAACAAGATAGCATGTTGCTATCTTGGCAAACTCTTAATTACAAAAGGTGTTTATTGAAAATTGAATTAATGCATCATGCAAATAAGGTTTGATAGCCCTGCGGTTTCCCTGGGGGAAAGAACTCTGCCGCTCATCCTGCCCGCCTCCCTTCCCTCCTTCTCAGGGTCCTGCTTGCTGCAGTCTCCCTCCTTCCCACCCTCCCTGACTCTCGGTCTGTTTCCTGTCCAGGATGAAAATCTATGCTAAGTCTGTGTTGCTGTCACACTGGCTCTTTCTGGCCTATGTGTTAATGGTGTGCTGTAAGCTGATGTCCGCCTCGAGCCAGCACCTCCGGGGACACCCAGGTAAGTCCTCTTAGCTTATTATGCACCGCTGAGATCAATTAATAAAGCCCTTTCAAACGTCAGAGGGCATGGTTCAGACACTGGAATTGACACGAGCCTTTGACAATGTGTAAATAACCAGAAGAAGCATGATATTCATCAGTGTAAAGCAGCTTAATGATTAGAGTGCTGTTCTGTCATTCTTTTTTATTTCACATTCCCTCTTCCCATTATGAGTATATTTCCATTTTTTCCTACTTTTTTGGATTTTGTAGACTTGGGGCCACTCCTGGATCTGTGCTGGGGGATCACTCCTGGTGGTGCAGAGGGGACCGTCCATAGGTCGGGGACTGAACTGGGCTCGACCACATACACGACAAGTAGTTTAAGCCTGGTGTTCTCCCTCCAACTCTATTTTCCCTTTTATAATGATTTTTTTGCCTCAGGAATTCTGGAAATCTCAGCAGCACTTTGTTCTTTATATACATATATTCATCTGTGACATGTTACATTGAAAAAACAGAGCATCTTTAATAATAAATCAACATAGGACAATATGGATGGGAACTTTGTAGATAATTTAAGACCCTTTAAGAGGCATGAAGAAAAGCTGATGGGTGATTCAAAAAAGAAGAAAGAAAAAATGTGTTGCTAACTTTTGCAAAGGAATTATAATTTGGGGGCTAGAGCGATAGCACAGTGAGTAGGGCATTTGCCTTGCACGCGGCCAACCTGAGTTCAATTTCCAGCATCCCATATGAGTCCTCCGAGAACTGCCAGGAGTGATTCCTGAGTGCAGAGCCTGGTGTAACTCCTGAGCATCGTTGGGTGTAACCCAAAAAACAAAACAAAACAAAAAAGGAATTATAATTTGACTTTGGAGACTTTTGTTTCCAAAGAGTTTTGGAGAATGATTATGTAATTTCTAGAGACCGATGCCTGTATTTTACTTATGCCTAAAGAAAGATAAAAATGATCAGCTATTTGTTTATACTGTGTGTGAATGCATGTATGTGGGCATGTTCGCCTATCCTTGTTATATCCACATTGAAATTGACACAGGGTTGGAAACTCGATAGTAAGGTGTGTTTTTATGAATAATTCATATGCGTCAGCAGACTTGTTGCTGAACAATTAATTTACCTTCATACTGGTAATTTGAGTGATGCCAGGAATGCTTTGAATTCTTGGTAAAAGAGTATAGCTTGCACCTGGAACCACTTCTGTGTCAGACTAAATTCTTTGTCTAAAAGATCTTCTGTGTGGGGAATTGTTTTCAGATATCCTTACCCTCAAGTACAGAGCAGATTGTGCTTTTTACTTTGCTATTCTGATATTTTAAAGGTGAGCCATCACTTTAGTCTTAGATCAATTTTACAATTACACAATCCAATTTATCTTTCTCCAGTGAGAGTTTCAGAAAGGTTCACAAATAATAAAAATTTTGATAAATAAGTATAAACTAATATCATTTGGTTACTGCCAAGTGCCTGCAACTAGTTGATTACTGTGATTTGTGTCCTTTGAGGAGCATTTTCCTAAAGACAGAGTGTTTGCAGTCACTAGTCCTACCTGTTCAATATACATCTTTTCTTGGGTGAAGGTTGAGAGTTGGTGATAAACAGGAAGAAAAATTCAGTGGTTTGCACTCTCATCCACAGATTTGCACGTTTTCAAGAACTAGACTCAAAAGATCATGTCACAGTGATGGAGACTTATAGGGAACAGAGAACTTGATCACATCTAACCTTATCTATGTGACAATCCTTATTTCATGCCATGATCCTTTAAATTTGGAAATATAGAACCTTTTGGTTCTATTCTTAAATTAGATCTAAATTAAAAATAGAAATTCTATGTTCGAGAAATGTGGACAGTGTCTTCTATATAAACAAACTCAACAGCAACTGGGCTTATGAGGAAAATTGAAAGGTCTAATTAAAGAAATAAAATCCTAGAATGTCTGGATTTTAGAACTTGAATTTTCAGCACATATTCCCTGGGTTTTGGGCTTGTCTTTGGTTTGGGGAAGATTATTTTTATCTTTGCAATTTATTTATTTGTGTGGACTGACACCAGGCTGTGCTCAGGTCTTACTCCTGGCTCTGTGCTCAGGCATCCCTCCTGGTAGTGCCGAGAGTCTATATATAGTGCTGGGGTTTGAGCCCAGATCACATCTGAGGCAAGTGCCTCTCCTGCTGTTCTGTCTCTCTGGCCCTTATCTTTGGAAATTAAATTCCTCCCAGCCCAGCTCTGAGAGTCAAAGGAGTCTGGGCTGGTTCCTGCCTGTAGGGGGCTCTGTTCCCACTCCTCCTTATGGGCTTTCATAATAAGATCAGCTCACTGTGTGTCTCTCCAGAGTGATTGCTCCTGGGTCCTAGGGCCCACCCTAACTCTCTTCGAGGTCTCATAAGCTGGAATAAAATGGGTGCTATTAATTTAGTATTTTTTGATATGATAGATTGTGTATTTTTCTGCTGTAGTAAACATCCCAAACAATATAGGCAGGTGTGAAAGATAACTTCTTAACCTGCTTATTATTGAGTATCAGGTTTCTTCTGAGAGACACTAGTATGTATAGATCTATGTATTTCCCCTCTTGAAGAACCTGGCAAGCTACCGAGAGTTTCCGGCCCGCACGGGAGAGCCTGGCAAACTCCCCATGATGTATTCATATGCCCAAACCAGTAACAATGATGGGTCTCATTCCCCTGACCCTGAAAGAGCCTCCAATGCGGCAACATTGGGAAGGACGAGTAAAGAGAGGATGCTGAAATCTCAGGGCTAGGATGAATGGAGACGTTACTGAGACCGCTTGAGAAATTCGACAATCAATGAGATGATGACGATGATGATATTTTTCCTATCCATGATTGGTTTATTCTGTAATTATGGGATACACACATTTGCCATTCATTATAAGCAATTGGTCCACACCATTGTGAGGTTGGATGTCTCTTGATCAAGCTGAAGATCAGGTGAGAGCAGTAGAGTGGTTTGAAGGCGAGGGCTGATGGTGTTGATTCTGTTTCGTGTCTGAAGAAGCAGGCAAGCAGAGGGCAGGGGATTGTGATTGAGCTCAGCCTGCAGGCAGAGAATGAATCCCCCCGAACCCTCTTAAAGAATTGAATGTGGCCCACCCTCATTGTAGAGGAAATCCTCTTCATCCTATCTTCGAATTCAAGTGCTATTTTTTTTTCCTTTTTGAGTCAAACCCAGCAATGCACAGGGGTTACTCCTAGCTCTACACTCAGGAATTACTCCTGGTGGTGCTCAGGAGACCATATGGGGTGCTGGGAATTGAACCCGGGTTGACCACGTGCAAGGCAAACGCCCTACCCGCTGTGTTATCGCTCTAGCCTCTCAAGTGCTAATTTTTCTGGGAACACGATCATTCTCAAGCACACTTTGAAAAATGTGGAAGCTGAGAGTTGGGTCTCCCCTGACCTGGTCAAGCTGTCATGGAATCAGTCATCATAACTCTCATTCTCCAAACAATGTGTACATCAGCGTATATGCACACACATATGTATCATTCACCATGTGTAGCAAAACATTGATTTTACTCCTCCCATTTATCAATAAAGTTTACAGTTCTTTGATTACTTACAGATCGTTTTCTCTCCATGAAATACCACATTGTTATCTATTGCCCAGGTATGCTATAAATTATTTGATCACTTCCAGTTTGGGGGGGCATTAAGCTTGTTACCATATTTGCCTAGTACATACATGTACATATAATCCCCCACTCTCGGGCTGTGACAACCCCTCTCATGGGGATTACACATTAACAGATGTTCAAGGGCTTCAGGTGGCTCTCTCCCGCCGCCCGCCTGCATTGGGTGCTCTCGAGCTGCTTCTCCATCCGGGACGGCTGTTGCCTTGGACGGAAGAAGGAAGAACGAGGGCCAAGCTAGTTACTAATTAGTCGCCGTTTATTCAGTCTCTCGTCTCTCCCAGCTCTCTTCTTCCTCTCTCTAACTCGCTCTACAGTGCTCTCTCTTACTCCTCTCCAATCTCTCCAGCCACTCTTACTCTCAGCCTTCTCTCCAACTCGGTGTATCTCGCAATCTCCTGTCTTCTTCTGTCTCCATCTCTCTGTAACCATCTGTCTATCTCTCTTTCCTCTCTCTACCCCCGCAGCAACCTTCTTTCTCCTTCTTGCAGCCGCTCTTTATCGTCCTTCATCACGCCTCCCCAAGCACGCCTCCCCACGGGAAACGCAATCAAAATGTTTTTCCAGTCTTGCCGACCACCTGCAGCTCACAAGGGCAAAACAGCCCTTAAGATGTGTTTCTCCTCTTCTTAGGCCAGAAACTTAATTAACATCTTTAATTATCCTTCCTAATATTTACCTTTCTGTATGAATACAGTAATAGACACTTTTAGGCTTGTAGTGTTACTCTCCTGGGAACATCTCACCACAGATTCAGACTACAGTGCTCAGGCTGGATCAGTCGTTCCTAACCCCAGCAGGGTCCCAATCTAGTTATTACTTTTTGGATCATGACAGAATTTGTCCATGACCAAGGCTTTTAACTTATAGTTAAGCATCAGGGCACTTTGACCAGGCCCATTTCAATGCCAGGGTAGCTCATAGCTCACCGCTTGCCCTGGGTCCATCCAGTCCCTTGCTGGGACCCTGCTTTGGGGGGTCTAGGAAGTAAGGGCAGCTGAGGCTTAAGTCAAGAGAGCAGATGTCCAGGAAGTATATTATCTGGAGTCAATCAACTCTCAAGCCACAGACTTGTCTTTTTAGCTGTCTTCCTGTATCCATACAAAAAGCAACTACTCTGAAATAATAACCACGCAGAGGACAGTAAGGAGAAGAGAAAGACATTATTTACAAGTTAGAGTCTAATCAGGAGACAAAGGTAATTGAGAGGTTGGGGGGCAAGTAACAAACACAAGTTCCCAGCGGCCAGAGGAAGGGCAAACCAACGTTGTCCTGCATGTGTATACCTCACTTGAATTCTTAGGAGTGGAATTGCTGAATTAATAGTGCATGTAATGATAATAGTTAAAATGATCACTCTGGACAAGAACTCAGTGTTGAAAGGCAAAGGGATACACATGATAACCTTTCAGTATCTGCATTGCAGAGCGAGAGAGAGGGAGAGAGAGAGAGAGAGAGAGAGAGAGAGAGAGACAGAGAGACAGACAGAGACAGAGAGAGTCAGAGACATAGAGACAGAGTTAGAGACACAAAGAAAGAGACAGAGGAGAAAAGTGTCTGCTATAGAGGCAGCGGAGGGGGACAGGAGGGAAACGGAACATTGGTGTGGGAAATGTGCAATGGTGAAGGGACAAGAGTTGGATATGACAGAAAGCTAATCATGAACAACTTTGTAACTGTGTGACTTAATAGGAGAGTGCATGTAAATGTATCATTAAGGAGAGCAGGCGAATTCCCCCACGTCATAGACCAAAGATGCACAATGATTCAGCAGTGTATTTGCTGCGCATGCGTCCTAGGTAGGTAAGCGTGTCCGCAGCCCCTCTCTACTGCCCCCCAGTGTACTACAGTGGGCGGGAACGCCAACATTTTCACCTCACGATGTCTGGGTTTTACTGGAGTGGTCCTCGTTGCAGTCAGGTGGCAGGGAAGCTGGACATAGAGGTACAGGCGTGGCTGCTGTGACGGCCTGGGTGTGGCTGTCCTGGGCCCAGGTCACACCGGAGCAAGAGCAGCTGGAAATAGGCTTCTGGCAGTGGACCCAGGAGAGAAGAACAGGAAGTTTGGTGACAACCTGCTTTAAATGTGTCAATAGTTCCAGTATCTCCCCAGAATGTGGGTTCTGTAGCAACGATAGAGGCATGAGAATGTCGTTTCCGCATGCCCTTACTGACTAGCAAGTTTTACTTTTGTACACAGTGGGTAGGGCGTTTGCCTTGCACATGGCCGACCCGAGTTCGATTCCTCTTGGAGAGCCCAGCATGCTACTGAGAGTATCCCGCCAGCACGGCAGAGCCTGGCAAGCTCCCCATGGCATATTCGATATGCCAAAAACAGTAACAAGTCTCACAATAGAGACGTTACTGGTGCCCGCTTGAGCAAATCGATGAACAACAGGATAACAGTGCTACAGTGCAGTACTTTTACCTATCCTAAGCTCTAGGGACTAAGTAGATGCTTTGCTTGCAAGAGGCCAGGGTACAGTTTCTGGCACTGCTACCCTGAGCACTGAGCTGGGAGTATCTCCGGACCAAAGCAGGCCGTGGCTTTAAAAATCACTGGAAGTAAATAAAATTTCAAAACACTTCTGATTTTCACAGGATGTTGGGAAAGTATGTCTTTAAGGCAAATGGTCCTGCCAAGCGTCCACAGTGTTTTGAAGGAAATATTTAACACAAAATATTTCTTAGTCATTTTTAAACATTTTGCTTGACCTAATGGTTGAGTCAGGGATCACATAGAGTCTTTTTCCCTCCAGGTCCAGAAAAAGACAAAGGGCAGCTGTTAAGATAGTTTCTTTCTGGGCCACAGACAGTGCTCAGACTCTGCTCCTGTCTGAGTGCTCAGGGATCGTGTGGTATTGGAGATAGCACCCAGGGCTCCCACATGCAGTGCTCTGGCTCTCTAAGTTATTTCCTCTGCTCCATCTTAATTTATTCATCTCTTTTGAGGGGGGCCACACCCGGTGATACTCAGGGTGTAACAGCAGACTCTGCTCTCTGGAATTACTTCTAGATGCCAGGTATTGAACCCAGATAGGAGGCTTGTGGGGCATGTGCTCTACCTGCTGTACATGCTCCAGCAACTTCTCTTTTACAGAGAAGCCAGGCAGAGTTAACGCTGTTGTTTCTTAAAGAAGCAGTGAGAGTGTAGAAGCTTCTTAGTTTGATGTAGTCCCCTTAGTTTATGTTTGTTTCCACTTGCTTGGTCAGTGGGGTTTGGTTCTTAAAGATGCTTTTAGCCTTGGGGCCGGAGCGATAGCACAGTGGGTAGGGCGTTTGCCTTGCATACGGCCAACCCGGGTTCGATCCCCGGCATCCCATATGGTCCCCCAAGCACTGCCAGGAGTAATTCCTGAGTGCAAAGCCAGGAGTAACCCCTGAGCATTGCTGGGTGTGACCCAAAAAGAAAAAAAAAAACAAACAAAACAAAAGATGCTTTTAGCCTCAATGTCATGGAGGGTTCTGCCTATAATTTCCTCTGTGTACCTTATGGATTTGTGTCTGATAAGGAGACACTTTAATCCATTTTGATCTGACTTTTGTGCCTGACATTAGACAGAGGTCAGAGTTCATTTTTTTTGCAGGTAGCTATCCAGTTTTCCCAGCACCACTCGTTGAAGAGGCTTTCCTTGTTCCACTTTACATTTCTTGCTACTTTTTCAAAGATTAAGTGGTAATATGGGCTGGAGTGATAGCACAGCGGGTAGGGCATTTGCCTTGCATGCGGCTGACCCATATTCGATTCCTCCGCCTCTCTCAGAGAACCTGGCAAGCTACCGAGAGTATCTTGCCTGCACCACAGAGCCTGGCAAGCTACCGTGGCATATTCAATATGCCAAAAGTAATAACAACAAGTCTCACAATGGAGGTATTACTGGTGCCTGCTCGAGCAAATTAATGAGCAATGGGATGACAGTGATACAGTGAAGTGGTCATATATTTGGAGGTCTGTGACAGAATGTTCAACTCTATTCCATTGGACTATGAGTCTATTTCTAGCTCAATACCATGCTGTTTTAATTAATACTGATTTGTAGCACAGTTTGAAGTTGGGGAAGGTGATGCCACCCATCTTCTTTTTCCCAAGAATTGCTTTAGCTATTCGTGAGGGTTTATTGTTCCATATGTATTTCAGTAGTGTTTTGTCTATTTCTTTGAAAAATATCATGGGTATCCTAATAGGGACTGCATTAAATTTGTATAGTGCTTTGGGCAGTATTGCTATTTTGATAATGTTAATCCTTCCTATCCATGAGCAGGGGATGTGTCTCCAATTCCAAGTATCCTCTTTTATTTCTTGAAGTAGTATTTTGTAATTTTCCTTGTTATAGGTCCTTCAGTGCTTTGGTTAAGCTGATTCCGAGGTACCTTGATTTTCTGATGTACAGTTGTGAATGGGATAGTTTTTTAAATGTCTCTTTCTTCTCTTTCATTATTTGTATGTAAGAAAGCCATGGACTTTTGGGTGTTGATTTTGTAGCCTGCCACTTTACTGTACAGAGCCTAAAATTTAGAGAGAGCCCACAGAATGGGAAAGAATATTTACCCAGTACCCATCTGATAAGGGATTAATATCTAGGATATTAATGTGACACTAGTCGAATTGTCTCGCACGGCAGAGCCTGGCAAGCTACCTGTGGTGTACTTGATAGGCCAAAAACAGTAACAACAAGTCTCCACAACTGAGACGTTACTGGTGCCCGCTTAAGCAAAATTGATGAGCAAGGGGATGACAGTGATACAGTGACAGTTGAATTGTACAAGAAAATACCTCCAACCCCATTAAAAAATGTGAAGAAGAAATTAACAGAAGCTTCCGCAGAAATACAAATGGCCAAAAGGCACATGAAAAAAATGCTCCACATCGCTAGTCATCAGGGAGATGCAAGTCAAAACAATAATGAGATATCATCTCACACCACAGAGACTGGCACATATTCAAAAGAACAAAAGCAACCAGTGCTGGTGTGAATGTGGGGAGAAAGGGACACTCTTTCACTGTTGGTTGGAATGCCAAGTGGTCCAGCCTTTCTGCAAACAATATGGACAGTTCTTCAAAGACTAGAAATTGAGCTTCCATATGACCCCGCAATACCACTTCTGGGAATATATCCCGAGGGTGCAAAAAAGCGCAGTAGAAATGACATCTGTACCTATATATTCATTACAGCATTGTTCACAATAGCCAAAATCTGGAAACAACCCAAGTGCCCTAGAACATATGACTGGTTAAAGAAATTTGGTACATCTATATAATACTATGCAGCAGTTAGGAGAGATGAAGTCATGAAATTTGCTTATCAATGAATAGATATGGAGAGTATCATGCTAAGTGAAATGAATCAGAAAGAGAGGGACAGACATAGGACTGCACTCATTTGTGGAGTATAGAATAACATCACATGAGGCTGACACCCAAGGACAGGGCCAGGAGGGTTGCCCCATAGTTGGAAGACTGTTTCATGAGTGAAGAGGAGAAGGCAGATGGAATAGAGAAGGGATCACTAAGAAAATGATGGCTGGAGGAACCAGTCGGGATGGGAGATGCATGCCGAAAGTAGATAATGGACCAAACATGATGCCCTCTCAGTGTCTGTGTTGCAAGCTATAATGCCCAAGAGCATAGAGAGAGTATGGGGAATATTGTCTGCCATGGAGGCAGGGGAAGGTGGGAAAAGGGGAGTATACTGGGGATATTGGTGGTGGGGAATGTGCACTGGTGGAGGGATGAGTGTTTGATCATTGTGTGATTGTAACTCAGACATGAAAGCTTGTAACTATCTCACAGTGACTCAATAAATACAAAAACAAAAACAAAAACAAAACCCAGCAAAAAATGAAGCAGTTCTTTTGTTTCTTTTACCCCCTTCTTTTTCTGTAAGTGGCACCATTTCCCCACCAGAGGGCAGCAAACAACACAGTGGGAAGAAGCTGGCAGTTACAGCAGGCTCCAGGAAAGAATCCTTCTGGCGTTTTTGTGAATGTCTCATCTGATGGAGACATGATAATTTGGGTACACAAAGCACCCTATAGCTTCAGATTTATTCCTGAGATATTTGGATACTCCAAGATGTAAATTTTGAAGATAAATTTACATCAGCTTTTCTGATGAAACTGAGTAACCAAGGGAAGTAACCTTGGGTCTGCTGATTTATTTGATTTAATTAATTAAATGAATATTTTTGGCCACACCCAGCAGTGCTTAGGGGTTACTCCTGGCTCTGTGTTCAGGGATCATTCTTGGTGGGGCTTGAACGGCCTATGGGGTGTCAAGGACTGAACCCGGGTCAGCTACATGCAAGGCAAGTGCCTTGCTCATTGTATTATCTCTCCAGCCCTTGATTTACTTAATTTTAAAAAAGAAAATTACATCTTATTGCTTTCAGACTTGCTTGTCAAACCCATTTTTATATAAGCCAAGAAAAAGTGAGTCTTATAATAGTAATGTGAAGTATCTATCCACCTAATTCATCCTTGAGAGATCAACTAAATGTTCACATAATTACAAGCAGAAATAGTCTTCAACAAATGCAACATTAATTTAGGAGGTAAACAGATTATTTTGTATATTATGTTAGCCTTTGAGTTCAGAATTATTATTGAATTAAAAAAATTTACATACCTCAATTTACAAGACTGTTGATAGGGTTTCATGCACACAGTGTGCCACATACACCTGGTGGCGATTTTATTTCTACCTTGCACTCATTTCCCTTTTCTTTAAATTGTGGCATTGGATATTATATTTAATTATATATTTACTATGTATGCTTTTTTTAATAGAAGTTTTTTTTTATCAGATTGAAGATAATTAGTTATTCCTAACTGCTGTCTGTATCACAAGTTTATTTTAAAAGTTCTCTTCCCCCAGAGAACCTCAATAATGGCCTGTTTTGGGGTATTTTATTTATTTATTTTTAATTTTTTTGTAGTCCAAAGACTTCATTAAATTTTTTTTATTAAATCACTGTGAAATAAACAGTTAAAAAGTAGTTCATGATTGGATTCTAGTCATACAATTTTACAACACCCATCCCTTCACCATTGTACTTTTCCTACCACCTGTGTCCCCAGTTTCCATCCTTCCAACCCGCCCCCCCCACCAACTATTGGGTGTTTCAGTTCTAGCAAATACTGTGGTGAGGGGCTGGAACCATACAGTGGGTAGGAGGCTGGTCTTGCATGCAGCCCTCCAGGTTTGATCCCCACCAACCCATATGGTCCCTTAAGCCAGCCAGTAATGAATGACTCCTGAGCACAGAGCTAGGAGCAAGCCTTTAGAACCACTGAGTGTGGTCCCCAAGCCAAAATGTTGTGGCGCCTTCTTTTAACGTATCTGTTCAGTGCTGTCTATTGAGAAATAACCAACTAAAACCAGCAAGTCAGCAGAGTAGGAACTAGTAAGTTTTCTAGGAGTGCCCCAGAGCTACCTTGCAAACCATTAGAGCTTAAACGAAAGCATGGATGGAGCCTCAGGGAAGATCCTCTTACATGAAAAGCAGGATTGTTTGCTTCACATCATCATAATCATCATCATCATCATCATCATCATCATCATCATCATCATCATCATCATCTCGCTGATCATCGATTTTCTCGAGTGGTCTCAGTACCGTCTCCACTCATCCTAGCCCTGAGATTTTAGAAGTCTCTCTTTACTCATCCTTCCCCAACGGTGCCACATTGGAGGCTCTTTCAGGGTCAGGGGAATGAGACCCAGCATTGCTACTGGTTTTGGCATATGAATACGCCATGGGGGGGGCAGTTTCTGAGTGTAAAAACATGTAATGCTTCATGAATTTGCATGTCCCCCACTCACGTTGCTTCACATAATAGGTTATAATGTAACTTTTACTCCTTAAACAATAGATGTAAATAGTTACCTCATACCAGGCCCTTGGGAAACAGTTTAGTTTTGCTTACCCATGAAGCATAACTAACAAAGGACCCAGGTTAAACTAATGTTGGAGAGAGCCACCCTCTAAGACCCCTCCACCAGGAGGTAGGACTTTCTTTAGTGACGTAGCCTGTAGGTGATCCTGGGAGGGGAGGTGTTCCCGGCGCGCCTTCCGCCCAGAGATGAACCAAGAGCCGCGGCACGAGAAGCAGAGCCTCCCGCCTACTGACTGTGATCCTGAGGTCTCCTAACCCATTTTGGCACCAGAGCAGATTCTTGCAGCCATGCATTTTGACTGCGAACTGAACTACAACCTCGTGCAGCCCGGGAAGGGATTTTTTTCCCTCTCCACCCCATTTTTCTGAGTGAAAATGGCGGCAGCGGCAGCAGCCACGCGGTGAGAGCCACCCTCTAAGACCCCTCCACCAGGAGGTAGGACTTTCTTTAGTGACGTAGCCTGTAGGTGATCCTGGGAGGGGAGGTGTTCCCAGCGCGCCTTCCGCCCAGAGATGAACCAAGAGCCGCGGCACGAGAAGCAGAGCCTCCCGCCTACTGACTGTGATCCTGAGGTCTCCTAACCCATTTTGGCACCAGAGCAGATTCTTGCAGCCATCCATTTTGACTGCGAACTGAGCTAAAATGTTTGAAACCCAAAACCGCGCGGCCGCTATTGCGGCCGCGCGGACTCATGGTCTTCACTTTTACCAAGGAAGAGAAATTATTAGATGATGATTATTCAGCAGGCCTGATTGTTGGGGAAAATTTCCAATCAACAATAGTGAGTTCTGTATGGAAATATGAAATGTACTCAATATATAGAGAGAATAATGGGAATATCATAAGCTACTTAGATGGGGGGTGGAGTGGGAGGGGGGTGTATTGGGGTTCTTGGTGGTGGAACGGGTGCACTGGTGAAGGGATGGTGGTTTAATCAGTATTTGACTGTGACTTAAACCTGAAAGCTTTGTATTTTTTTTTGTTTTCACGGTGGTTCAATAAAATATTTCTTTAAAAAAAAAAATAAATAAAGGAGGCAAGAGCTTCAAAAAAAAAAAAAACTAATGTTGGAGAGGAAAGTCTTTTCAAAAGGTATTTCGGAGCATGGACAGGTTAAAAAAAAAAGAAAGCAGATCACTATTCAGATGTGGAAAATTGTTGCACTGTCGCATTGTCTTCCCGTGGTTCATATATTTGCTTGAGTGGGCAGCAGTACCGTCTCCATTGTGAGAATTGTTGTACTGTTTTTGGCATAATGAATATGCCACGGGTAGCTTTCCAGGCTCTGCCATGTGGGCAGATACTCTCAGTAGCTTGCCGGCTCTCTGAGAGGGACGGAGGAATCCAACCTGGGTCAGCCGCGTGCAAGGCAAATGTCCTACCTGCTGTGCTATTGCTCCAGTACATGGAAAATTGTACAAAGACTAATCATAGTGATTGAAGACTTGTTTATAGGACCTGAAACAATAAAAGAGAAGAAGAGAGGTGATACGCCTTCTGGACATCAGCCACAGATCTATTTGGAGACTTGACTCCAGTGGCAAGGGAAACAAAAGTAAAAATAAGCAAATGGGACTACCAGATTAAAAAACCCTTTTGCACAGTGAAAGAAGCTCACAAAAACCCCAAAAGGCAACCTCTTATTTAGAAGAAAATATCTGTATATCATACATCTGTATATCATGCATCATACATCTGACAAGGGGGTGAGGTCTGAAATACATAAAGAACTCACACACTCAGCAACAACACAAATAAACCAGTAAAAGAAATCAGCAAAAATTCAGAAGAGCCATTTCCCCAAAGACCTACAGATGGCCCACAGGCCTGTGAAAAAAATGCTCAGCACGACTTATTATTAGGGACATGCGAATCAAAGCAACAGTGAGATGCCACCTCAGGCCTGTGGGAATGGTCTGTATGAAAAAGATTGAGAACAAAAAGTGTTGGCCTGGATGGGGAGAAGAAAGGAACGCTGGTAGATTATTGGTGGAATGTGTTGGTACAGCTTCTATGGAAAGATTTTTGCAGAAACCTAAAAACGGAATACCAAGTACCATATGATCCAGCAATATCACTATAGGTATTATCTGAGAAATAGAAAAAAATACTGTTTCTTTTATGTAGTAATTTAAAAGGAAATACATCATCTCGATGTTCATATTTGCCTTATACACAATAGTTCAAACATGGACTCAAACTGTTGTGCTGGTGCCGAGAATGAGGGGAGAGAGGAGGTGGCGAGAGGTGGGGAGAGAGACAGAGACAGAGACAGAGACAGAGATGGACAGAGATAGAGACAAAGACTGAGAGAGACAGAGACACAGAGAGACAGAGACACAGAGAGAGACAGAGACAGAGAGGAGAGAGAGAGAGAGAGAGAGAGAGAGAGAGAGAGAGAGAGAGAGAGAGCTCAGGATTAGATAGTTTATTAGCTCAGCACTGAGGACCCCAAGTCAGAAGAGAGAGTCCTGGAGCCCCATCTGTTAAGAGGGTCTCTTTTAAATTCTCTAAGAGTAAGCTGTAATGTACAAAAAGAAAAAATGAAGCATCTTTCCCAGCCTTCAGATGCCTACACGCCCCCCTCCCCCCCAAATAAAAACATACAAGAACCGTCTGTGTCAGTATCTCTTGCCCATTTGGTGTGACCTTCGAGTGTCACCTTCCATCACTTCCCTAAGTCTGGGAGGCCATCCTCTGGCAAGCACTTATCCTACCTGATTAGGGTCACACAGAGCAAATAACTTTTCCTCCCTTCTCTGGCTGACCTTGGGTTAGTTTCAGTGTCTCAGTTCTCGTTACATTCTCTTGGTTCTTATTACAGTTTCATAATTCTCATTACATAGTTTCTTATTTGCAGTGACAAAACTAAATGCCCTTCAGTGGATTGCCAGATGAAGTTGTGGTGTAGATAAGGAAATACTATTAAGATACTACAAAAGATGAAATTGTGCCTTTTGTAAGAACATGGATAGAACTTGATCTGACCATGTTAAGTGAAGTAAGTCTGCAAGTAAAAACAAGTATTGGATGCCTTTATTTGTATGGGTGATAAAAATAACCAAAGTACATGAAATAGCACAACACATGAAAAAGAATTTTTAATTTGGGGACTTGCCTTCTCTTTCGGAATGAATTCCACTTTATAGAGGCTTCATGTGGTTATTATAATTTATGAAAATTTAGGTTGTCTGACTTCTGAATTATAAATGATAATACTAAATTTAGTATGTTGTGATATGTGTTTTGGTGCCTTGTGTTAATTGTTCACTGTATCACTGTCATCCCCTTGTTCATCGATTTGCTTTCGTGGGGCACCAGGAATGTCTCTCTCCATTGTGAAACTTATTGTTACTGTTTTTGGCATATCAAATACGCCACAGGTAGCTTGCCAGGCTCTGCCGTGCAGGCGGGATATTCTCAGTAGCTTGCTGGGCTCTCCGAGAGGGATGGAGGAATCGAACCCAGGTTGGCCTCGTGCAAGGCAAATGCCCTACCCACTGTGCTATCGATCCAGCCCAGTGTTACCTTAGGATAAATTATTTGAAGAGCACAGCACTTGTTGTTGCATCCAAATTTGAGCACATGGTTTTGATCTGTATATATACTGAACATTTTCAGCAACACTGCAGATTCTTTTGCCTGGAATGACTATTTCAGGCTTAATTCTCCACAGGAAACTTCTCTTTTGTTCAAAGATAAAACTTACGTAAAGAGCATAATTTATGCTAAAGAAGTTATTTTGTGAGGCTTAAATGCGACACATTATTTCTTAAAATTTCAAATAAGAAAAGTATCTTTAGGCTACTATTTTATTTTATTTTTTCACTTTGCAGACTGAAATACAAGTGTTTGAACTGGTGGTTTGGAAAAATGATTTGTTGGCACTGCTTGAGTTTGGACACTAGGGGGCAGGAAAGGCTTAGAAGAACGAAATAGTGAGAAGCAGTGTCTCCAACGCCCTGGACTAGTAGGAACCGGAGAACCACAAATGTAATTTTAATTCTGTTGCCACATTAAAAAGTCAAGAGAAACAGTGAAGTTAATTTTAATAATATGTTTTTTAGCTTAACATATCTAAAATATCAACATGACCCAAAACATATCAGGGCTGAAGCTACTTTAATAATCAACACAAAAGAGTGGAGATTTCACACCAATTTAGTAATATTATAATTGTGAATTATTTGTGTTTTTATATAGGTTTTCACTTGTCCTTCCTTATTTTTGTTTTGTATAGTTATCCCCCACCCATTATGCACATAAGTATCTAAATTTGGGGTGAAAAGTGCAAAGTGAATAAGGAGGGGGCAAAATAGTTACATTTCCTAATAAATTGCTATGTGGTTGTTCTTTGCAAGAATGTAATATTCAGAGAGAAAAATAGAAAGGTAAGGGAGAGGGAGGGAAGGATGACTTTAGTCCATAAGTGCTGAAGTTGTTCCTAGAAAACTTAATTTGACCAGTAACGGCTGTTTCCCACTGGAGGACTGTCACTGTCATCCCATTGCTCATCGATTTGCTCAAGCGGGCACCAGTAACACCTCCATCGTAGACTTGTTGTTACTGTTTCTGGCGTATCGAATACGCCACGGGTAGCTTGCCAGGCTCTACCGTGCAGGCGAGATACTCTCGGTAGCTTGCCAGACTCTCTGAGAGGGGTGGAGGAATCGAACCCGAGTCCGCTGTGTGCAAGGCAAACACCCTACTGCTGTGCTATTGCTCCAGCCCAAGTTGGTGGTAGTTTTAACATGGATTCTTTCAGCATCGTGTGTCCCCTCCCTCCTGCCCCACTTCCATGAGTGGTTGCTTCATTAAAGTCATACCGGTACACCCGTTCACGTGCAGGCAACTAACTCCACAGCAGTGTCATTCACTTTGTCAGCAAGGAAAAGAACTGGGGAACAGCAGGGGCTGGAGAGAGAGTGCTGCAGGCGGAGCTCTTGCCTTGCACGCAGCAGACAGGGGTTCGATCTCCGGCACTCCATATTGTCCCTGGAAAATGCCAGCAGGATCAACCCCCGAGGATTGCTGAGTGTGTGACCCCAGGACTTAAAAAAAAAAAGTCAAATCATGGAATGGTCAAAAAGCTGTACTTTTATCAAGACTGCAGAAAGCTATCTGTATGCAGATGCTTCCTTGCTTTCTCTCTGAGAGCCTGTGGACTGGAATACAAAGCAACAAAGACCACGAAACACCTGCATGCCCTGGTCTCCCCAGCTGTGTTGCATTTGGATCTTGAAGGGTGCGGTGGAGCTGCTGCTATGTATTCCCAGCTGCTGTGGGGTTTTAGGGCTGCCTCTTCAGAAGGAAAAAGCAAAAGCAAGCCTGTTTCTAGTTCTTATCCAGATGCAGGTTTCTGTGAGAGCCCCGTATTCCCCCTCCTCCACCCCCCCCCCCACCAAGATGACCTCCCTTTCCTCTGTAGATGGACTTTGATAATACTCATTTGGCATTTGGATGGCCCTTCCTAGGTACTAAACACTTCTAGTATTAAGGGATTCCATTGACCTCTCTTGTCCCCAGCGTTATTTTTCTCCAGTGTCATCTTGATGGGCTCATCAGAATCCTCAGTGTTTAATAAGAAGGGAAAGGCGCAGATTCTATGAGGTGCTAATACCTGACTTTTTTTCATCTCCTTGAGCGCAAGTTCAAGTCCCAATGCCCTTGGCAAGGTCAGCAACGCTCTCTAACGGATGAGCACACGGCACTTGTGTTTCTGGCGGGAAGGGCTGTTACCCAGAGTAAAGCATTCCAGTCTCTTAAATGAGTTGGTGAGCCATCCTGCTCGGGAGAGGCTCATTTCTCTCATTTCTTTTTGAGTCTTTGAGGCAGAACAGGCGCTGCCTTTGAAAAGTTCTCTTACGTCCTTAGGGAAGAAAAAGCTCCTTTTTACCCTTAAGGGAAAAAAATTCCTCTTTCTTCTGGAAAAGCCATGCACTTAAAGTCATTGAAACAAAGTTGACAATTTGGGGTTTAAAAGGCTATAGGTCAATGTCTCATCAGTATGTCAGTGTGATACCAGGGAGCTAGAGCCTTTTGTTCCAGGTAAGGAAAAGAAAGTCCTTGGGTATAAAGACTCAGGAGGGGTAGAGATGGCGCGGGGGGGGGGGGGGGGGGGGGGGAATGAGGTTTTGTATTTTAGTTGACATTACTGGGATGCTGGAGATATTTTGGTCCATATGGTGGTCTCAGAATAGTGCATTGGAAATGATATCATTGAAAGGACATTCAAAAGCCCAGTAAGAAGGATTAATTCTTGTGAGAAGACTGTGCGTACAACAATTAAAAACAATTTCTCTCCAAGTGCTGGCATGTGCTTTTGTGCTTTGCTGAAAGAGAAGCATCTCACTCTGGCAGCTTCCCCAGCTGGTAGGCTCTGGTTTTTGTTTCTTACCAGTTGTGTGGACAAGAATGGGAACCTGGAACAGAAAATCAAACAGTAAAGAATGTAGTTTCAGGGCAAAAAAGAACATGGATGTGCAAGGAAGTAAGTGTGAATGGGACTGTAAAAAGCAGATGATTTTTCTGGAGTCTGTTGCTGACTTCTTATTGTACTCTTAAGACTTGTTAATTTTTTATACCCCCCTCCATTTCTTTCCCTTTGCTATTTTTGTGACAACTGGGGGTTGCACACACCAGGGAATGTGAAGTGTCTTGTGGCATGTGGGGTAGTACTGTAGGGGATTCTGGCTCTGGGCTCAATACTGGCAAGTTGGGTGTGCTGCTCCTGAGTACCCCGTCATGGCCCAGGACCGGAAGGAGACCCTCTAGTTCAGGGGGGAGGAGGGGAAGGAAGGTCTTGAGCATCTTGAAATTGATCATGAAGGAAGGAAGACAAAGTTAAGGTGTGCATCATCTTCCCCTAAATCTGTTATTTAAACTTTAAATGTAGAAGTATGTATGGGACCCGAGAGATAGTACAGTGGGTTTGGTGTTTGCCTTGCACGCAGCTAAACTGGGTTTGATCCTCGGCATCCTGTGTGGACCCCCAAGCCACACAGCAGTGATTTGAGCGCAGAGCCAGGAGTAAGCCCTGATCAGAGCCTGGGGGTGGCCAACAAACAAATGTCCGTATCTGTTGGGCGTCTGAGTTCTGAGGGCTCCGGCGCCCAGACACCGGGGGCAGCAGTGCGAGGGGTCTGGCTGTGTTGTTCTGCTCCAGCTTGTCTGGGAGGGTGCCACACCCAGTAGTGCTCAGGAAAGCGTGTGGTGTTGGGCGCGCACTCCTGACACAGGGGCGCGCTCCTTGTCTCGGACACAGGCAGTGACTTTGTTATTTGGGAGATATTTGCAGAGGATGGTGAAAGGTGTTTCCTCCCAGAGCGCCTTTGAAAGCCTGGCTGGATGGGAGCCAGAGAAGGGAATATGTTGATATTTTTGACAATGTCAACCCTGAATCTCAACTGATCTGTTAAAGACTCTAAGTACAGGTAGGCTAGGGAAAGACAGTGGCTTGCAACTGGGGGTATTACCTGTGTTTGAGCTGTTGTTGACCAAACATACCCCAAGGAAATCCCACCCAAATTTAAAGGAAACATCTGGAAGCATTCAGGATTGGTTGTTTGGATACTATGTGGAAGTTTGGAACATTTGAGAGAGAAAGAGCTCTAGTTTCTGATTGAAGTGAGAGAGAGAGAGAGAGAGAGAGACAGACCAAGAGTCAGAGAAACAGAGTCAGAGAGACAGAGACAGAGAGACAGAGAGAATTGAAACAAATACAGAGGGGGGGGGAGAGAGAGAGAGCATTCTTCTGAAGATAAATGACAGTGATTGATCTTTGCAGGCTTAAACCTTTTTTTCTGTCCTATGTTGTACTGGTCTTGGATTTGTTTTCTAATGAGCCTGACCTGAGACGCTTCCTGTGTGACATGTCAACCTGAACTGTTTCACTGAGTCACTGAAACCTTAATTTGAACCTTATTAACTTTAGAATCTGTGATGATCTCAAAATGATAGCACCGACATTTACCTGTGTGCTGTCTATGAAAGCGATTTACTAAGTAAATAAGTAGCGTAAATACATTTTCTCGGAAGCTGTTTAAGTTGTCTTTAAAAATTGTTAAGTGCTTTGGAAGCATTTATTTAAGATAAAATAAAAATGTTTGCAACTTTCCTCTAAAAAGCCCTAGTGGTTTTATCCTGCCTATCTGGGCCTCAGTTATTTTTTCCTGGAAATGGATTTTAGAAAATTCCTTTCCTCAAAGTGTTTTATGAGGTTAGGTAAGATAATTCCCATCAAAGATTTCTTATTAAGTTTGAAAATGAGTTTTGCTTTTTAAAATAGGTTTATTGAGGTATAATTTACATTCAGTTAGATGCAGATACTTAAAAGTGTATAATTGAGTAAACAACTAAAAGTGCATTGCCTATTAAAAAAAAGAGTTGATAGTTTTCTAAATATTAAGTTTTGAGAGTTCTTTAAATATTCTTGATATAATAATTCTCTTTTTACAAGATAAATTAATTGAAAATATTTTCTCCCACTCCTCTGTTCTTCTCATACTGTTAATGTCTTTTGAGAGAAAAAAAATATTAGTTTGCTAAAGTCTAGTTTACCAGTTTGTTCTTTTATGTATTGAGCATTTGATTGTCTTAGAGTTTATTGCTTCTAACCCCAGGTTAGGAAGCTGTTTTTTAATGTTGTTTTAAAGACCTTTTATAGATTTTAACTTTATACTTCCACCTATCTATTTTGAATTACATTTTTTTCCAACACCTTAATTTGTCTTTAATAGGTGAAGACATTGCTCATTATAAATTCTCCTCTGTTTCCTAGTTAATGTTATTCAGATTACTTGTAGATTAAAAAAAAATCACAGATTTATTCTTGGGGGTGGGGTTTGGGCCACATCCATCAGTGCCCAGGGGCTACTCCTGGCCCTGTGCTCAGTGGTGACCCCTGATGGTGCTTGGGAAAACCACATGTGGTGTTGGGTATCAAACTAGGATCAGTGGCAAGCAAGGCAAGCACCTTTCAATCTATACTATGTCTCAGGCTCACAGATTTATTTTTAAATGACTGGCATTTAAATAAGTCAGACTGACATTCCCACACAAATTAATCTGAATGTATGAGTTAAAATAAAAATGTCTCATGATTTTAAAAAGCTTTTTAGTTGAGAATATTTTCAATTAATTTTTTTAACCTTTCCTTCCAATTGTTGTGATTCTTGGGATGTTCTAGGATTTGCCACCTTGTTTGTGGTGCTGATATAGTTGGCCACAGTATGGGGGGGTTATTCTGTCAGAGCAAGGGATTCCACTCAGCAGTGTGGGGTGGTGCCAGGGACTGAACTCACATCCTCATAAAAACAGGGTAGGTACTCCACAGCAACTCACATCCCCGGACCCAGATGAGACCATTTAAAACAGATCATGTCTGTGCAACTAAAAATAATGAGAATGCCAACTTGAAAGCAAGGAGATAGTTTTTCTTCCAAATGTGAGCAATAACAAGTTGTGTAGACCATGACAAATGACTGTGACAAATGGTTTAATTTCTTAGCCTCCATTTCTATAGCTGTAAAACACAGAAATAAGATGAATTTTTAGATTCACAGTGTGAAGATACATTGTCTAGGGGTAGAACAGATTCTCTGAAGTTCTTACATCTATGTACCAGTAATTGGCTAAATTGGTTAAATGTCCCTCATCTACCTGTGTGTATTTTAGTTTCAAGGATGTGGTGGAGGTATTTGATGGAGAAAATATACATTGACCTAAAAGGGCATTGCCTTCCTATCAGTGTATTGCCATCTCTGTAATTGCAGTGAATACTTACACAACCATTGTCTGCTTGCAAATGTTTTGCAGGCTTTAGTCTTACTAGTCAAATGCGTTCTTACTCAGGGTGGGAGCCTCCAGCTGAAGAATATCAAACTCTGAGGTTTGATGAGGTCCTGATAGGACATACAAGGGACCAGTGGTTATGGCTAGGGACGACGCACTCTGCTTCTCTGCCTGTGGCACGCTGCTCCATCCATGCAGTGGATGTCCCCGAAGATGGTCTTGGCAGGAAGCAGAGTGATGCACACCCCCGTGAGAAGCTAGGGGCTCTTCAGTGCGGGCATGAGAATGTCTGCTTGTGAACATCCTGTAATACTAAGCGTTAACTTGTAAACCCGGAGTAAGATGTTAGGGTACAGTGAAATAGCCTACGAGGACAATCTGGGGGTTCATATGCTTCTGTTTATTTTTACGAAAAGCAACTTGTCTGCACACATTTGCACACCACAAGCAACGCTTAAGGATTGTGTGGGTTCTTAAAGCGTTTTATTGTATTTTTGGTTTTTGGGCCACACTAAGCAGTGCTCAGGGCTTACTCCTGGTTCTGAACTCAGGAATCACTTCTGGGGGGATTGTGGGAACATATGGGATGTAGCAGATCCTATATGGGTGGGCTGCATGCAAGGCAAATGCCTTACCCACCATGTTCTTGCTCTGCCCTCTCCCAGGAGTATTTATTTATCTATATACTTATTAATTTTTTCAGGAATAATAGCACTGTAGCACTGTTTCCCCGTTGTTCATCGATTTACTCGAGCGGGCACCAGTAATGTCTCTATTGTAAGACTTGTTGTTACTGTTTTTGGCATATCGAACACGCCACGGGTAGCTTGCCAGGCTCTGCCATGCGGGATAGTCTCGGTAGCTTGCTGGGCTCTTCAAGAGGGATGGAGGAATTGAACCCGGGTTGGCCGTGTGCAAGGCAAACATCCTATCTGCTGTGCTATCACTCCAGTCCTTCAGGAATAATAATTTTAATTATTCAATCTTTCCTCTATTCTGCATAACTATTTTTTTTAATTGAATTACTGTGAGATACACTGTTATAAAGCTGTTCATGATTTGGATTGTCATACAGAGTTCCAACACATGTCCCTTCCCTAGTGTACATTTCCCGCCACCATTGTCCCCAGTTTCCCTCCTGCCACCCGATCTTCCCCCATGCAGCCTCTCTCTGTGGCAGCTACTTCTTTCTCTGTCTTCCTTTTTTTTTTTTTTTTTTTTTTGGGCATTATGGTTTGCGTTACAGGCACTGAAAGGTTATCATGTTTATCCCTTTACCTACTGAGCACTTCATTTTTATTTTCAAAAAATTTCTTATTTTTTTTAAGTTATAGTTACAACAGAGATTAAGTTTTACCAAGTTACACACTACCAATCATAGTACTCATGACCCTCTGTCACTATCCTTGTGCCACCGTGGGTCTGACCTTCATCCCTCCATCCCATCCCTACTTTAAACCAGAACAACTGTTTCCTTTGCAATCAGGTGAATTTCTCTGCATTTAAAATTGCTGTTCATTAAGGGATATTCTGGATAACCTTTCAGTATTACTATTGCAAACCACAGTGCCCGAGAGAGAGAGAGAGAGAGGGGGAGAGAGAGAGAGAGAGAGAGAGAGAGAGAGAGAGAGAGAGAGAGAGAGAGAGAGAGAGAGAGTATGGGGAATATTGTCTGCCATGGAGACAGGGGGAGGGTGCGAAAGGGAGGGGTATACCCGGGATGTCAGAGGTGGGGGATGTGCACTGGTGAAGGGATGGGTGCTTGATCATTGTGAGATTGTAACCCGAACATGAAAGCTTGTAACTATCACGTGGTGAGTCAATAAAATTTTTTAAAAAAAAAGAAAAAAAAGAGCAGTGCCTGTCATAGAGGTGGCAGGGGGTGGGGAGTGATGGGAGGGAACCTGGGGACACTGGTGCTGAGAAATGCACACTGGTGGAGGGATGTATGACTGAAATCCAATCAGGAACAGCTTTGTAAAAAAAAAAAATTGCTGCTCGAAGAGGAAGTTTGTTGTTTTCACTATGGTCTAAAAGAAGTGAGAAATTGCTGGATTTACTGTTAGAGCTTTTCATACCGCTACCCCCCCCCCCCCATCATGCGCGCATCCCCTGAATTGCAAAGGTCGCTGATAACCCAGGCATCACCAGGGACTGAGATGTGATGTGCTGGGAAGAGATGTGATGGTCAGCAGGAAGTGACATGATGTCAGGCGTCAAGAAACCATTCTTTTCCCGTGGGCCGCCAGCTGGGGAAGAGAGAAGAGGGGAAGGTTGGGCCGCAGGCCTGAGTGTGGCCAGTGGCATGATGCTCCTGACTCTGGGGCTTGGCGCTGGCCTGTGACCGACGGCGTGGGGAGCGGACATTCGTCTGGCCCCAGGTGCGGCACTCCCCATGGATGGGTCAGTGCGCTGAGTCTCCTTTATGCAGTTTTTTTAGTCTGTGTTTCCAGCAGGGGAGACTCAGGTGGGCTCAAGATGGCCTTGATTTTCTGATGAATCCTTGTGCCCCTCTCTTTCCCTCTGTGTGGAGAAGAAAACTGAATACTTGAAAATTTCCAGGACTGTGCTGTATTTTTCTGGGGGTGTAGACATCACTTGTATCACTTGTCATCTCATTGGTCTTTGATTTGCTCAAGAGGGAGCCAGTAACATCGCAATTTGTCCCTGCCACATACTAGTACAGCCCAATAATATCTGCTTGCTCTAGGAACAGGAAGAGCCTCAAATTGTTCATTCAGGGATTTGACGAAGAAATCTGACCATCTAGTTGGTGGGCAGCGGCCACGAGTTCTTCTGATGTCCTGTGGAATCCAGTCGGTAACAACTCTAGTCCAGTGGTTGTCTCTGAATCACATTACATGACCGGCCCATCTGATTTTTGATGCCTTGGCAAGCAAGACAGCATCCCTGATTCTTGACCGTCGACGAAGGTCAGAACTCCGGATTTCTTCTCTCACTTAGGTGAGATGTGATACTCCTAGCATAGCTCTTTAGATTCCTCTTTGGGATACCCAAACAGCATTCTCATCCTGTTTGCGTAGGGCCCAGGTCTCTGAGGCATACGTTAGTGCAGGAAGAATGGTGGAATCAAAAAGATGTGCCCGGAGTCGGAGGTTCTTCATTCTCTTAACCACATCTTCGACACTCTTGAAGGCATTCCATGCTGCTCTCTTCCTCCTGTGCAGTTCTGGCGCCATGTTCCTCATGTTGATCTCTCCACCCAGGTACACATAGCTGCTGCATTCGGAAATGTTCATTCCTTTGAGAGCAAATGGAATTTCAGGGACCAGTTTGTTTTTCATGAGCATCGTATTGTTGAGATTCATTTGCAATCCAACCTTTTTCCACACTCATGGTCGAAGTCGGCCAGCATTTGTGCTCCTTGGCTAATGTTTGGTGTTATGAGAATGATGTCATCAGCGAAGTGGAGGTGGTGTAATTGCCAACCATCTGTCTTCACTCCCATTCCTTCCCATTCCAGTCATCAGATGATGTTCTCGAGGGTGATACTGAAGAGTTTCGGTGAAATGGTATCACCCTGCCGCACCAATGATCCATGATCACTTCAATGATCACTTCCTTGTAGAATGGTGAGATCCTGGTGGTGAATCCACAATACAGCTCGCAGAGGATTTTGATATACCGAGTTTGAACACCCTGTTTGGCTAGGGCTTCGAGGACTGCTTCAGTCTCACAGAATTGAAGGCCTTCTTTAAGTCGATGAACATTAGATAGAGCGGCATCTTGATCTCTCGAGAAACTACAATGAGTGTGGATATGGTCGATCATGTTGAATCCCCTTCGGAACCCAGCTTGCTCGCATGGTTGTCCTTCATCTAGTGTTCTGCCTTTTCTATTCAGGATGACACGAGTGAACAACTTGTAGATGACAGACAGCAGGCAGATTGGGTGATAGTTGCTGATGTTGTGGATGTCTCCCTTGTACAACAGAACGGTCCTACTGGTTTTTCACTGAGACAGAAGCTTGCATTCAGACAGGTAGCGTGTGAAGAGCCAAGCCAGTGTACTGATGAGTATTGGCGGCAGATTCTTCAGGTGTTCAGGTCTGACCTTGTCTGGACCAGGTGCTGTATGCATCTTTACCAATGAAATGGCATGTTGGATTTCAGAAGGGAGGATGTTGGGACCAACATATCCATCCTGTGGAATTTGGTATGTGGGCAGGTAGACATGGCTGTCAAAGAGATCCGAGTAGAAGCCGTGAATAATCCTCTTCATTGCCTTTCTGGAGGATGTGATAGATCCATCAGGACGTCAGAGGGCAGTCGTCTTGGTCTTGTAGTTGGCAAAGGACAGGCAAGCGTTGCGAATACTTTTCCCGGCTTCTGCTGCACTGGCCAACACTGCTGCTCTTCTCTCTTTGAGGTCTTCCTTTATCGCATCTCTGCACAGCTTTGTGAGCTCAGATGTTAGCTTGTGGTTGCCTGAGGCTCGCGCCAAACCATGTTGACGAATGAGCTAGAGAGTTTTCGAAGACAGGCATCTGTTTGTGGCTTTCTCACTTTCGGCATTCTTTGCACAGACATGGAGGTTGTGGACCAGTCGATCATATTCCTCATCGATGTTGTCAAGGATGGCATCTTCCCACCTTGCTGCAATAGTGCCAAAGAGCTCCCAATTGGTGGTCATTCTGGGAGTTGCCTCTTAGACTTAAATTTTGCAGACTTTTCTCCCCGCTCTGTGAAGTAGAATTTTGTACGAAGGAGATGGTGGTTCGATCCTTTTGAAATTTTGGGACAATAGCGACATTGGTCAGGCAAAACCTTCGATTGAATATGATGTGGTCAATTTCATTGTGGAACTGTCCACTGGTAGACTCCCATGTCCAGCGTTTAGATTTGGCCTTCTGGAACTGTGAGTTACCATGGATGGTTTATGTCGACATGATGAATTCAGACAGTCTCTCACCCTGATCGTTCCATTCTAGGCCATGGGTCCCAATGTGGAGTTCTTAGGTTGACCTTCTTGGACTATCTTGGCATTAAAATCACCAACAATGATCTTGTAGAAGGTGTGGTCTTCTTTATAGAACTTCTCCAGTTCCATGTAGAACCTCTCAATTTCTTCTTCATCATAGTTGAATGTTGGTGCGTAGATGACAAAGATAGAATCTGCAGGCAGTGAGCCACATCTATTCAAGTGTAATCGTAGACATAGGTACAGGAAAGTGGGCTCATTCCTGCCCTGGCCTCCCTCCCCCACATCCTACGGTGGAGTTTTTGTTGTGCGTCTGTTGTGGCCGTTACATCAGCAATGAGCATAGTTGTCTCCCTTTCAAGGCAAATAAAGTAGGCATAGGTGTCTTACTTTTGCTTTTATATAAGGTATCTAGTTTGATGATTAAAAAATAAAGAAAATCAACTCTCTGGATATTGACTACTGTATATGTCAAACTTCAGATTCCCCAGGATTGGTGATCTCAGGTTTTTTAGCGTATAACTGGGAACAATCTGCCCAGGTTGTTCTTTAAAAATATTTTTTTGAGGCTACACTGTTGTATGTGTTGTTTATATGTATGCACATATACTGTTTATATACATACTGTGTTATGGCTGTGCTCAGGGCGTACTCCTGACTCTGTGCTCAAGGATCACTCTGGCAGCACTGGGTGGACCATATGTGGTTCCCCAAGCTCACCAGGAGTGATCCCTGAGCTCAGAGCCAGGAGTATGCCCTGAACACAGCCAGGTGTGCCCCCCAAAACAAAACAATACAAAAAATTAAAAAAGAAAGAAAAAGAAAATGTGTTTTGTGCTTTCTTGATCACTTTTAGAGTCACTGTCCAATAGTTAGCATGTGCAACCAGCATATCAGCCTAGGGACCCAAGGGCTAAATAAGTGCTTGTAGACTCGAACCACCTCTTTACAAATCCTTTACAACCCTGTGACTTGTGTATTCTAGACACATACTCGGCACACAATTAAAATTTTGTAGTATCTTAAAAAAGCCTGATGTTAGAGTCCTTAAACCGTGGCTATTTGTCACCCTGATCACAATATTCGTTTCCCCCCACTTGGTTGAGTTTTCAGTGGCCATTCTGGCTGGTGAGCTGTCCTGCCAAATCTGTTCAGATGCAGTTCAATTCAAGGTTGGTGCATAGTTGGGAAGTTCTCTGCCTAAATTATTTCCATTATTTCCTAAGTCTCACTCCATTAACCAACTTGGTCAAAAGGCCAGGAAGAGAAATGGCATTCTCAAAATATTATTAGCATTTTGCAGTGAATGCTAACTACTGTACATTTACAGCCGATTAAGTTTTGCTCTCTCTATTTTATTATGGATTATGACAGGAATTTTGAGATAGAGTTCTGTTAAATAATAAATAGAAAAAGCAAGGTCATTTTTGACCTAACCAAAGGAAAAAATTGCGGCAAGAGAAGGAAGAAATATGTTGAATTAAGTGTTTTCTAGGGCTGGGGAATTTATCTTTCAGAGATGCTTAAACAAATTATTATAGTATAATGTGAATATTCTCAGTAATTTATTGAATATTCTCAATAATTTATTGCAGTAATTTTATGTAGGCTTTTCTCACCAAAAATCTGGTTAAGTTATGACTTGAAGTAAAGATCTCAAAATGTTGACTCATAATATTTAGGCCCATACATATGTTTTGTTTGGCCCCATTTTTTTGGAAGTTTAAAAGTTTTCTAAAGAATTAAATTGCTTGAAAAAATGACACATTTGCCCACAAAAGTCCGAAGTTTGGGAACCATTGGGAAAATTTGTTATAAGTAACCCGTGGCTGACCCAAGTAGGTGGAACATTTTTCATTCTCTGTATCTACCCTCTTCATTTTTATTGACCTGCTTGGGCCTACAATATTAATAGCTGAGTTTCGGAACTTAGGTTAGCCTCATGCAAGAAAAACACCCTACCTGCTGTACTATTGCTCTGGGCCCAAGATTTTTTTTTGCTTTTTTGGTCACACCTGGCGATGCTCAGAAGTTACTCCTGGCTCTGCACTCAGGAATTACTCCTGGCGATGCTCAGGGGACCATATGAGATGCTGGGAATCCAACCCGGGTCGGCTGTGTGCAAGGCAAACGTCCTACCCCCTGTGCTATCGCTCCAGACCCCCAAGATGTTCTTAATGTTGACTGTTGTACTACGTTTTTATGCCAAAGTTCAAGACCACTTAATGTTTTGTGTATGATTATGTTTGGCAGAGAGTTGGTGAGAGAGAACTTTTTCACTTTTCAAAACTGGGTTATACTTAGCATTAGCTGTGCAGGCCTTGCATGTAAAATATATTATTTTATTAATATATGCTTAAGAGAGTATTCTCTGAAGGTCAAGGATAGAGCTCCATGGTAGAGCACTTTTTTGCATGTGTGAGCTCTGATTTCTTTGATCCCTGACAACACACACACACTTGTCTGAAAAAATAAAAACAACAAGGAATTTCCCTTTTGGACAGTAGGGATAATTGGCATAATTATAAGTCTTGGCTGAAAACCATAGCCAACACCTCTTGCTATAGATATACCTTTATTTTACAAGACTTTTTTTTTTTCTTTTTGGGTCACACCTGGCGATGCGCAGGGGTTACTCCTGGCTCATGAACTCAGGAATTACTCCTGGCGGTGCTCAGGGGACCATATGGGATGCTGGGAATCGAACCCAGGTCAGCTGAGTGCAACGCAAATGCCCTACCCACTGTGCTATCACTCCAGCCCCTAAGACATTGTTTTAAGTCGCAATTTTATTTCATTTTAGTCTATTTTGGAAGCCACACCTGACTGTGCTCAGGGCTTATTCTGGCTCTGCACTCAGGGATCACTCCTTTTGGTTATGAATACTAAAATATTCTAAACAACTTTGTGACTGATGAATAAATTCTTTTTCATCTGGCACTGAATTTTAATCTTTATAATTTACTATTTTATTATGTGCTTTTCTTTTCGGAAGAGGCTGACAAGCCTGGAAGAGCCTGGCAAGATCCCCATGGTGTATTTGATATGCCAAATACAGTAACAATAATAGGTCTCATTCCCCTGTCCTTGAAAAGAGCCTCCAATTGTTAGGAAAAACCGAGAAAGGAGAGGCTGCTAAAATCTCAGGATGGGATGAATGGAGACGTTACTGGCACCTGCTCAAGTAAATTGATGAACAACGGGATGACAGTAATACAGTGATACAGTGATTATGTGCTTTTCTTTTTAGACATGTTAAAATTGTTGGTGCTTTATTGTTGTGTTAAAGTATTTTCTGTAATTGTATGGGTACCTTGGATTTTAAATACATGTTCCAGAATGAACAAAAAAGTAACTCACATTTTTTGTTTATTTTTGGACTATAGCCATTGAAGCTCAGGGGCCAATCCTCGCTCTGCTCAGGAATTGGTCCCATAGCTGCTTGGGAGACCAGAGGGTGCTGGGAGTCAAACCCTCAGCCTTTGGGTTAGCTCTCTGGCCACAAGTTATATAACTAGACTGTTTTATTTCAAGTTTCAGTCTCTTTGTCACTCTGGGGTAGTGTTAAGAGTTTGGACTCTAGAGTAAGACTCACCTGAACAAAAGTGCTGGTTTCCCCTGGACTAGCTGTGGGACCTTAGCTACTAGGCAATGCAGCCTCCCTGAACTCTAATATCTTCAGTTAAGAAGGGCAGGAGTTGTCTCTGTTATATAAGGCTGCCCTGCAGATTCCATTTGCATTTGTGTCTATGTATAGTCATCAAACACCGACACACCCTAATCTTTATTTCATGAGTTCACAAGTACGCATAAAATATTTTTATATACAAGTCAATGGAAAAGGAAAAGTTAATTGGTAAATAAAAAGGGTAATTTTCTTTTCCATCAGCTGAGACAGACAAGAAGTAACGTCATTTGCCTTCATACAGGGGATTCCTTAACATGATAAGCTTGAGTTTGATAGTGTTAGCTTCTTTCTAACATACAGGAAATTATGAAAGTATGTAGGGAAAATGTGCAGAGGATGGTGTGAATTTCCATGGGGTATTTTCTGTACATGTGTGAATTTTTTTTTCTTCAAATAGCACATCAGTTAGGGCATTTTTCTTACACGAGGCCGACCTGGGTTCGATTCCTCCGTCCTTCTCCGAGAGCCTGGCAATCTACCGAGAGTATCTTGCCCGCATGGCAGAGCCTGGCAAGCTACCCGTACCGTATTCAATATGCCAAAATCAGGAACAACAATTCTCACAATGGAGATGTTACTGGTGCCTGCTCAAGCAAATCGATGAGCAACGGGATGACAGTGATAGAGTGATACAGTGATGTGCATCTTGTTCCTTACATGTGAATCAAATGGCTGGCTGCATTGGCTTCCATAGGCTTCTTAGGAGATGGGGGTAATTCGGTGCCCTTTAAGAGAGGGGACCTGGCAAGCACAGAGGGGAAGGAGGCCTGGAGCTCTGCCATTGGAGACTGTGTCTTGTGGTGGTTGGTGTTGGCAAGAAGGAGGGGAATGAGAAACCACGTTTAAGTTATTGCACAGTGGAATGAAATGTCGATAGAGTGGCTGCTCTGGTCATTCCATCCTCTCCTGACTAGCACTAGAACTTTATATGTAATTGTAGTTTCTCAATTAATATGAATGCCTATACCCTCTTCTTTATTTTCTTTAAATGAATACATGACTTCAAAAGTATTAATGCTTGGGGCCGGAGTGATAGCCCAATGGGCAGGGCATTCGCCTCATAAACATTTGACCTGGGTTTGGTCTCCAGCACTCTATATGGGTTCTCACCAGGAGTGATACCTAATGGCACAACTTGGAATAAACACTGAGTACTGCTGGGTGTGGCCCCCAAACAAAATGAAACAACAATCAAGTATTTTATGCTTAAATTAAGTAACTTTTTGAGTGGCTTTTATCTGTGTATGTAGCACTGTAGCACTGTCATCCCGTTGTTCATCAATTTGCTCGGGTGGTCACCAGTAGCATCTCCATTGTGAGACTTGTTACTTGGCATATCAAATAAGCCACGGGTAGCTTGCCAGGCTCTGCTGTGCGGGTGGGATACTCTCGGTAGCTTGCCGGGCTCTTTTTTTTTTTTTTTTGCTCATACTTGGAAATGCACAGGGGTTACTCCTGGATCTGCACTCAGGAATTATTGCTGGTGGTGCTCAGGGGACCATATGGGATGCTGGGAAATGAACCTGGGTTGGCAGCGTGCAAGGAAAACACCCTACCCACTGTGCTATCACTCCAGCCCCTATGTATATATCTTAAGTGTCATACATGTATATCACAAGTGTCATACAAGTATCAGTTTATTTTTGTATAAATATTTTACATAATTTTGGTTATAATAGCACAGCGGGTAGGGCGTTTGCCTTGCACACTGCCAACCTGAGTTCAATTCTTCTGCCCCTCTTGAATAGCTTGGCAAGCTACCGAGAGTATCCCACCCGCATGGCAGAGCCTGGCAAGCTACCCGTGGCGTGTTTGATATGCAAAAAATAGTAACAAGTCTCACAATGGAGACGTTACTGGTGCCCGCTCCAGCAAATCAATGAGCAATGGGATGACTGATACAGTGAATAAGTTATTAAAGCAGCCATAGTGTGTAAAAATCATTTTTTATAGGACCCACCCCAAGCAGAGCTCATGGTGGCAGGTGGGGAGTTCAGGGCCATTTCTGGTGATGTTCACTTTCCAGGGGTTTGATTCCTCCCTCAAGTTTGGCGACGTCATGCTGCTTGGGTGGGGGTAGCAGAGTAAGGGGGCCCTGGGATTCTGGGATCACACTCAGGGCCTCACATTTGCTGGGTTCCAAGACTTGAACTATTTCCCTGACACCTATAAAAGTCATTTTTAATCTCAGTGATTTGAAATCACTTTGATGGTGACGAAAGCTACAGTACATGGATTCTCATGAGCTAACAACTAAGATTGCTTCTGGTTGGTCTCATTTCATGTTAGTCCCTACCTTAAGTGACAGGCCTTGGCCTTTGATCTTTGCAGTGCTTCGAATATGCTTGTGTTTAGTGAATTGACAGACCAGGATGTTCCTTTATTTGAATTAATTAAAAATAATTACTCTACATTTCTATTGGTGTGTTGCTAAAATATCTGAATTAGCAGACAGAAAATACTTTGTACCCAATTATTAAAAACACACAGAAATAGGAGCCAGGTGTCCATTTCCTCTGCCGAGAACACTCTCGTGGAGGGCCTAGAAGGAAGGTTTCATTGCTTAGTTTTTAAAATACAAATATTTATTTTACTAAAATTCATTTTTACATCAGTATTTTTTTGTTTGGTGGGGTGGCACACCTGGCTATGCCCAGGGCTTACTCCTAGCTGTGCGCTCAGGAGTCCCTCCTGATGCTGCTCAGGGGACCATCTGGGATGCTCGGGGTCCAGCCTGGGTCAGCCACATGCAAGGCAAGGACCCTACCCACTCTGCTGTCTCTCCAGCCCCATTTAGTTCTTTGGATTTTTTTTGAGGCACCATGATTTACCATATTGTTAAAGATAGGGTTTCATGTATTTAATAATTAGAAATAATAATTATTAATATAATTTATATTGCTAGCAGGTGGGCGGGAGTGATAGCACAGTGGGTAGGGCGTTTGCCTTGCACACGGCCCACCTGGGTTCAACTCCTCTGCCCCTCTTAAAGAGCCTGGCAAGCTACCGAGAGTATCTCACCCACATGGCAGAGCCTGGCAAATTCCCCATGGCGTATTCTATATGTCAAAAACAGTAACAACAAGTCTCACAATGGAGACGTTACTGGTGCCCGCTCAAGCAAATCAATGAGCAATGGGATGACAGTGACAGTGTTAGTAGGTACTGGACCAACTCCTCTACCTTGTGTATTTACCCACTTCCCTGTACATCCTGGAGATCTGTGCTATTATCCCCCGTATCTGCTCAGGTGCTCAGGCCAGTTCAGTGACTAGCCAGTATCACACAGCCAGCAGATGGCAGAGCTGCAGTTTGATGTGCCCTCGTCTCCTTTCAGCGCTCATGTCCTCTCTCCCTTATTGTTACAATGGAAATTTATCATAGAGATCCTCCTGTTCAGCATTACGTCACTGTGTGTTTCAGCAGTGTTCTGTTTTCTTTCTGAGTTGGGGCTCCCTGAGGATGAGAAGAGGACTCATTGTTTATTCCACCTCTCTGAACGTTGAAACCTATGACTTGAGTTGAGTGGCTTTCTCAGTACTGTTTGATGCCAAAAGCCAAAGTGCAACCATAAGAGGCTTTCCTGCTCATGGATCCTCAGTATTATTTGTAGGGGATAAACTTTTGATCATGTAGTTACTGCTGTATTTTTATTGTAGCACTGTAGCACTGTCGTCCTGTTCATTGTTCGAGTTGCTTGAGCGGGCACCAGTAACATCTCCATTGTGAGACTTGTTGTTACTGTTTTTGGCATATCGAATACGCCATGAGTAGCTTGCCACGCTTTGGCATTCGGGCAGGATAGTCTTGGTAGCTTGCTGGGCTCTCTGAGAGGGACGAAGGAATTGAATCTGGGTCGGCCACATGTAAGGCAAATGCCCTACCCGCTATGCTATCGCTCCAGTTCTAAGTCTGCTACTCAGGAGTCTGAGTAGTGGATGGAAATTAGAGACAGTGGAAGTTTCATAGGATTTCCTTAAGACATGAGAGTGTTCTAAGAGGGAATAGTCTAGATGTCTTTGGGGACATGGTAAATCTTTGGATTGTGACATTGTGTAAGGCAGCCATGGTGGCTGCCCTATTACTATCTGCTTTTATTAGATGTGGATCTCCAGGGTGATACTCTAGTTTTTAATGAAATATAATACAAGTTATATGACATTGTTTTATTTTTCATACACATTGTTATTTTAAAGCATTTGAAAATAAGAAACTGCCTCAGACCTCCCTCTTAATCTTTTTCTAAACTTCAGTCCTCCCAGTTTCCCATTAGGGGTGAGCACTATTATTTTATGTTCATCAGTGAGGAGTGTGTTACCTGGATGTCATCTACTAAATTTAACACACAGCTTTCCCTCCTAGCAGGAAAGGGTGTGCAACCCAGTGTTGTGTAGCTATCAAACGTATGCAACCTTTCTTCTTTTCTGCCTTGCTATTCTTAGATTGTGAGTTTTGTTCTCATGGTAACAAGATGGCTACTTAGTACCAGATTTTGTGTTTTCATTTCAGGCAGGAGACTAGAAAAGGGTAAAAGGATCTGTGTGTGGCAACTGAGGCTGATCTGTTCTACAGGGAATTATGTCCATTTGTTTCTCCACACTTGTCTGTTTGTTGTGGTAGCAATTTATTGGGATTTATTACAGAGCTAAAAATCTGCCCCCCCACCCATTTCAAGAATTATAGTTAACCGAGTTGCTTTTATAATGAAACCAAACTATTGATTTAAACTATTTTAAACCCAAAATTCATTTAAACTTTTTTTATAGTTTATTTCTTCAAAAACACAATTTAAAAACAGTATAATTAAACTCTTGGTGTTTTGCTACTTTAGAAAGATCTAGTTTTGCGTTTAGCACAGCGGGTAGGCCGTTTGCCTTGTATGTGGCCGCCCGGGTTCTATCCCTCCATCTCTCTTGGAGAGCCCGGCAAGTTACGGAGAGTATCTCACCCGCACAGCAGAGCTGGCAAGCTACCCATGGCATATTCGAGATGCCAAAAACAGTAACAGCAAGTCTCACAATGGAGACGTTACTGGTGCCCACTTAAGCAAATTGATGAAAGGGACGACAGTGCTACAGTGCAGTGCTATCCTGTGTTGATACGGGATGGCATAGACTTTATTACATAGCTTTTATTATTATTATTACTTGGTTTGGGGCCAACACCCAGCAGGGCTCACTCCTGGCTCTGCACTTAGGGATCACTCATGGCGTGGCTTGAGGGACCCTATGGGATGCAGAGGATGAAAAGCCCGGATCACTCCGGTGGGGTTTAAGGAACAATATGTGGTGCTGGGAATTGAACCCAAGTCATGTGTGTGCAAGACAAATGCCTGTCTGCTGTACTGTCTCCGACCCTGATTTCCTACGTATTTTGACAGTATTGTAAGTCCTTGAAGAATACAAGTGGAATTCTGACCAGGATTTCATTGAAACTATACGCTATTTTAGGGAATATGGTGATTTTTGACAGCTAATTCTTCCAGTACATGGACTTGGAAGATTTTTCCATTTGCTTGTCTTCTGTATCTTCTGTATCTTTACTATATATAATTTTCAGTGTGTAAATTTTTCATCCACTTGGTTAAGTTCTAGTTTCCAGCCACCTCGCGTTTACCAGTACCAGCTCCAGGATGGCTTCTTCTAACCCCGGAAGCTTGCCTCTGGGATGCCTGCTCCCCGTTTTGGCCCGGAGAGCCACGCGCTGTACTTCCTTCTGCTGTCTGCCAGTTGAGTTCCCACTCGGAGGGTGCAACTGCAGAGTGAAACTTCCAGAAGCCTGTGTGCTCAGCGCCCTCCACCTCTGGTGAGAGATTTGGGTCAGGGAGCCCTCTCTCGGGTCAACTTTCCAGCTCTGAGCTGACCTCGACTTCAGACTTCAGGTGGGAGATCGCTTTCTGGGTGGCTTTCCCAGCCCAGATGGGCCCAATTGAACACAGTTCTGGCTCCCACCAGGTGCCAATCTCTTTCTCAGTCAGGAAAACAAAGCTGAAAAACCTGGAATACACGTGTGTGGTCAGTTGACTCCTGCACCTTATTCTTTCCCCACTGCCTTTGGCTAAGGTTTTAAGTGTGCTGCTAGTTTGCCGGAGTGATAGCACAGTGGGCAGGGCATTTGCCTTGCATGTGGCTGACCCGGGTTCAATTCCTCCAGCTCTCTCAGAGAGCCCGGAAAGCTACTGAGAGTATCCCGCCGCACGGCAGAGCCTGGCAAGCTACCTGTGACCTATTTGATATACCAAAAACAGTAACAACAAGTCTCACAATGGAGATGCTACTGGTGCCTGCTCGAGCACATTGATGAGCAAGGGGAGGACAGTGCTACAGTGCTAGTTTGCTGTACCTCTTCCTTTTCACTCTCTGCTGTTCTTCTCTTCCTCCCCACCCCAGGGAGTGTTTCTTAGGTTGCAACTCGCTGCAGGTCTGTGTTCTGCTGTGCTGAATATACCTGACCAGAGGACACTGTTCTCTAGTGGGTTTTCTCTGTGAGCTCCTCGTTTAATTGTGTTTAATTCAGGTCTGCTGCATTCGTTATGTTGACTCCTTGGGAGTGCTCGCAGAGATTGCTCTTTATGCTCATCTTAGTCTTGCCCTGTCTTCCAACTATGATCTTTATTTTGCTAAGGGCTCGGGATCAGAGGTCTTAGACTTGTCTTTTAGAGTGAACTGGAGTGTATCTAGATATTTACAAGTAAAATCCAGGTACTTTTGTGTTGCTCTATTATAACTGATTCATGGACAGATCATCAAAATATTTCTTGACTGGCTTTAAAACAATTTTGTCTTTTATCTTTTGGAGTCACACCCAGTGGTTCTCAGGGCTTACTCCTGACTATGTGCTCAGGGATCACTCTTGGCGGTACTTGGAGGACCACATGCAGTGTTAGTTATTGAATCAGAGTCGTCAACAAGCAAGATAATCCATGACTTTTTGCAGAAAGTCTTAAACCTATTTGAGGCTCCAGCTTCCTGTTCCAGCGGAGCTCCGACTGCATCACCACCCGGATCACCCTCATCGCAGAAACGCTTATCCCAGACGGGTTCTCAGGCCCGGCTTGCGCTGTCTCGTGCTCACCGTGCTGTGTCCCTGGGATTGCTGCATGTGTTCCTTCCAGGTGTTCCTTCTCACTTACCTCTTTCCTCTTACCTTGCTTATGGGATACATAACGACATGATATTATACTTTCATTTTTTTTATAGATTGTTGTGTTCTTTCTTTCTCACTGAGAAAGTCTGTACAGCGATAGTTCCTGCATAGCTCCAGGAACAGAGTAGGCTCTTCATAAACATTTGTGATCTCAGTGAAGTTGTTCTAAAAATTAAACAGGCCTCCTTTCCTCTTGACGTCAATATTTCTCCAAGCCCAGGGAATATCTTCATGGTGGTAATAACATCAACAGCTAACATTTCTTGAGAGTTTTCCATGCTCCAGGCTATATTTCAAGTACTTTGCAAGTTCCAGTTTCCTTCAGAAGTCTTTGTGGTAAGTCCTGCTAGAGCTCTGAACAGATCAGGATAGCAAGGCATAGTGGATGAGCAGTGAACCCCAAACCATGCAGGTAAAAAGTGGGATATCTGAGGCTTGCTTCCACTCCTTCATCAACCTGCTGTACTGTTTTTGCCTGTTATCGACGTCTAATAAATATTTATTGCATTGGAATGAATAATTAATAAAGAACCATATCACGGAAAACAGATGGTAAGAAACTTAGAGGGAAATGCAGAGGGGGTGCTAATTGTGTTGTAGGCATTGAAAGTCGTGCCAGAATTAGAAAAAGAAGTGATCTGAGGAAGTGGAGGGAATGGTTCAATTCCCGCCCCCCACCAGTCCCACCTCAAAAGAAAGCAGGGCCTCCCTGAATTTTAAAGCAAGTCTCTTCTTGTATGCAGAGAAGAGGAAAGGTGAGCATCTATAAGGGAAATTAATAATAAATGACAGCTTATGCATTAAAAATAGTACTCAACGTAGACTTAAAAGAAATAGAGGAAGATGGATATTATGGATATTTTAGTATGTTTTCCTATTTTAAAACCAGAATTGATTTAGATCCACCAACAGTCAAAAGTGTATTTTTAGAACATGAGTGGGGAAAATGTTTTTCTCTTAACTGTAGTAGATGATAATAATAATTAAGGCTAATAGATATATAAACATTGTGGCACTTGACTTTATATCTATTTGACACTGTAAATTAAGGTATAATTTATTCAGAAATTACATTGCTTCATACATTATTACCATGTTCCTGCAAAAGATTCAAGTGAATCACAGCTGAACATTTGCATTTCTTGTTTAAGAACCCTCCGTTTTCCTTTGAAGGAGAAGAGTTTATTAAAGAGGAATTATTGCAGAAGACTATTGGGAATCACAGAGGGTTTTTAGATCCAAAGGATTATCTAGTCCAATCTTGAATATAAAATGAGGGAGTTTTATTTTTCTGTATTTTTTTATAGGGCTCACAAGAACCAAGAATCTCATTCTTGCTAGAGATCTTTCTTCTTAGTACATGAAAATGCTAAGTTGAGGGTGCTATAATAATGCCAGAAACTTTCAGTGAATTTCAATGACTTAGAATTCCCGGGTAAGTTAATGTGAAAAGAAATTGATCATGAGTATATATTGACTTTTTCATTGAGCCGAAGCTTGGCCAAATCAGTTCAAAACTTTTACTTGGAATTTTGGGAGGCCTGGTAAACAACACCCCCAAATCTAAGTTTTAATTTGAGAGCCACTGAAGAAAGCCAATGGAGAGGAATATACTGCCTTGGGTTCTGAGGAAGCAGGAGAGAAAGTGCCTAGATCTCTGTAGTTGAACGGGTATGCTGTTCCTTCTCTCTGGAGTTAGACTTTCTGACTCTGTGGCTGACAGTTTGACACATTCAGTTCTCCTTCATAGGAAGAACCCTCATGTAGCTCAGAAATGACCATGTTTTAGTGTCCTATGGAAAAACAAGTACTAACCAGGCCTGACCCTGTTTAACTTCGGGGATCAGACAAGTTTCACAATGGAGACATTACTGGTGCCTGCTCGAGCAAATCGATGAGCAATGGGATGACAGTGATACAGTGATGGGAAAACAAATCATGAAGAAGGAAGGGACGAGGCTTAGCATTTTCTCCCTACTTTGCTATTTCATTCAGCCCCTTCTGGCTCCCCTGTATCTGGCAGCTCCTTATTTATATCCCTACTTTGGTCATGGCCTCAGTGAGTCATTAAGACTTAATTGTGTCGACATATTATTTCCTCTCATCTTTCTTCCTCTTTAGGTCATTGAGATTTTAAGTAGGAACTTTTAAAAAGTGATCTGCGGCCATTTGCATCATAATCATTAGAAAACTATTACACACACACACACACACACACACACACACACACACACACACACACACACTTCCAGGCTCCCATGAGGCTTACCCAATCAATCTTTTGGTCTGAGGCCAGCATCTAAATTGAAGATATTCTTCTCATCCTTTTGAGGCCTGCTGACATTTGCTCACTCGTATCATTGGTGTGACTCTTTCCTGGGACTGTTTCCCCACATTTCTGCCGCTACCATCTCAGGGTCCCACTCATTCTATCACTCCTTCAGATCATTCTCCAAGTTTTGCCTGCCTTGCATCTTTCCTTCCTACCACAGCCATCTCAGTGAATTTTGAATTAAGATAACCCAATTTATAGCTTGCCTCTAAGAATTTAGTGTAAGTGAGTTGCATTTATTGGATGGAATCTGTCTTTAGCACACAGGGGTCAGAGCAGCTTTGAAGAGGTTAGAGGATAGCCTCTTTCTGATTCAGTGGAAGAGGCAATTTTGCAGCCCAGTGTAAATGACAACCAATAATCCAAAAATCACTCCTTGATGAGGGGGACATGCATTTAGATGTCCCCACTGAAGGCTGTTGAACCCAAAGAACTGTTTAATTGTGGATTATTTGCAGGGGAAGAGGGGACTGAGACAATCTCAATAAAAGGTGGGGTTTTAGCTGAAGGATTGGAGCTGTGTAATACTGCACAAGAAATTACTCCTAATTACTCTGTGGCTTAAAATAGCGTTTTCTTACACATCATCATTGGAGAGCAGGAATTCTGGCTCACTGACTAGGGACTCTTTCTCCACATGGATTGGGATTCTTGGTATTCAGGTGATACATTGTCCAAAGATACAAGATGATTTCACTCATGCATAAACACTTTGATAAACACTTGAAGGCTGAACTCACCTGAGTCCCTTTAGTAGTCTCAGGGCCTCTTCATATTGTTGCTCAGCAGAATTATTATACTTCTTAATAGTGACTTGGAGTTTAAGTACAAATTTTTCAAAATCCAATAGTAGAAGCAGCCAGGAACTTAAATACCAGATCCAGAAACTGGCACAATGTCCTTTCTGCCATATCACTTATTCAGTGCTGTCAGAGAGCATTGAATATATTACATGTGAATTTGTCACATTAATTCCAAGAGAGAAGACACCTACCTCAGCTCTTCCTGAGGGGAGGGTCAAAATATCTATGACTGTCTTTAACTAACCTCAATGGCATATTAATTATATTATATCTTATAGTAATTTATTACCAATAAAGAATCTAAAATATAAGAGAAGAAAAAAGTATAAGGGTTTTTTTTTGGCTTTTTGGGTCACACCCGGCGATGCACAGGGGTTACTCCTGGTTCTATACTCAGGAATTACTCCTGGCAGTGCTCAGGGGACCATATGGGATGCTGGGATTCGAACCTGGGTCGGCCGCGTGCAAGGCGGCCCTACCTTCTGTGCTATCACTCCAGCCCCAAGAAGTGTAAGTTTTAAGTAAAAAAACTCTCCTACCTGCCTTTACAAAGAAAGATGCATAATGAAAAGATTATATATGCCTTCTGTTCATCTGCAGTTTTCATCCCTCCATTTTCTTGGAAGAATAAAATGGACTAGAGGCAGGAAATCTAGTTAAGGGGCAAATTTGGGAGGTGAATTATTTTTCCTTCATAGATTTATCTTTCTTTGTTTGCTTGGAGTTGACATTCTTCTTGGCATACCATTCAGTCAGTGATTTTTTTTCTTCGATGAGCTAACGGTGTGGAAAGGAGGCAGGTGACCACATTTCATGTAGTATATGCTGTGCATGCCCCCTCTTAAAAGGAAACAGCAGAGAGTAGGGTATGGTACGGTGAAAGCCAGCTTTGTTTCTCTGTAGTGGCCATAGAAATCATTAACCAAGTCACTGGCACCAGATATGGAAGAAGTTGTAGGGTTTGGTGACATTTGCAGAGATCCCCAAACTTATTTAACCAATCACTCCCATTTCAGGAAAAAAAAACTCAGTGACACCTCATGGAAATCTACTTTCTTTAACATAACAAACAGAAAGTGTTCTTCAATTGTACCAGTATCACTTCTTCCTTCCATACCCACATTGTATTCCACTTTCCTCAGAGCTGTGGTATCACCCACTCTGGGAAACTGTTGTAGATTGGAGATACTTACTTTCCAGAGAAAAGGTATACAGGTCACAGGCACTAGTTCTATCTTGTACCAAAAGGACTACATCTCATGGCTACTGGTTTATTTTGAATCCATAGCAATCTGAGAGCAGAGAACAGATTCCTCTCTTTCATCTTATTTTCTTTTTCTTTTTTTTTCTTTTTGGGTCACACCCGGCGATGCACAGGGGTTACTCCTGGCTCTGCACACAGGAATCACTCCTGGCAATGCTCAGGGGACCATATGGAATGCTGGGATTCGAACCCGAGTCGGCCACGTGCAAGCAAATGCCCTACCCGCTGTGCTATTGCTCCAGCCCCTCATTTTCTTTTTTAAATGTCGAAGCTCTGTGTAGAGTTTTGGATCACACTGAGTAGATTAGTGTTGTGTGCATTCTTTTTAATTATGTAGAAGACATATTTTTATAGGATTTGCTAAGTGGTACAGTTAATAGTTAATGGCATGGTCCTTGAAAATAGATTTCATGTGTTCAAAATTTAGCCCTACAATTTATAGCTGTGAAATCCAAGATAAATTGTAAGTTCTTTTTAGAGGTGGAGTGGGGGTGGTTTGTGTCACACCTGGTGGTGCTCAGGGATTATTCCTGTCTCTGTGTTCAGGGATCACTCCTGTTGATGCTCGGGGAACCATATGAGGTACCAGGAATCCAGACTTAGTCTATCATTTTCAAGGCAAGTACTTTATATGCTGTGTACTCTTTTCATCTTCTAAGATTAGTAATGTAATCTTGCCATGCTTCAGTTTTTTCAACTATAAAATATGGTAAATAATATCAATCACCTTTTAATCTAGTTATGAAGACTAGAAGGATTGTCACTGATAAGGTGTATGAGATGCTACAAAAGTGATTGCTCTTGGCCACAGTGGTATTTATTCTTAGTCATTCCTTCCATTAATTTTTCTTTTTTGGTAAAAGAATGTTCATTCCCCTCCATTTTTTGTGGCTCTGGGGTCTGAACCTGCAGACTCACTCACGTGGAATGTGAAGGTGTGTGTTCCGTTTTGGAGCCACGCTTCTTGCCTGCGAGAAATGGTTTTCACATAAAGTAGGAAATTCTTTGATGGGTGTATTTAGTATGTGTTTCACTTAGCCCCAAAGGGCAAGTTTGAAGCAGGAACTTGTTTCCAGAATAGGCAGAATAGGCATCTGGGAAATGAGTGTGAATTTTATGAGCAAGTGGTTTCATACCTGATTGTGCACAAATCTACTAAAGTGGAGCTGGCAGCTTTGGAGAAGTTCCATACTCTCCGGCAGCTTCCTCAATTCGCTGGTGGTGGCAGTTAATGGATTGTGGAGAGTGATAGTCGGAACTAGTAATTTAGCTCAGGGGCCTATAGCCTTGTGCCTTCAAGAAAAAGAAAAGGCAAGAAGAATGTCTAATAATTGGGGGCCTGGAAACAGTCAATATAAAGGAGAAGGATGGGCACCTTTGGATGATGGTGGGGCTTGGCTCTTATCACAGGTGTTTTGCTTTGGCATTGCTACTGGGGAATGGAGTCAGGGAATATTCTGGACTAGAGGGAAATTATACTTCATTTAGTACTTTAGGGAGTAATTGTAACTGAAGCCGGAGAGGAAACTGTTGGTCAGTGCAGACACCATCTGGTGGTAAGGCCAGCATGCTGGCACGGGGAAACCAAGAAAGTATCCTCAAGAAGAGTGTTTTTGCTGAAGCAGCTGTAGCTAGCATATATATTTTTTAAAGATCTTTGTGTTGCATCTCTTGAGCTTTTCTTGAAGAGATGATTGACTTGGCTTTGTAAATAGGTTTTTTTTTTTTTGTCAAATGAGCAAGTGACAAAATCTTGATTTCTGGCCAGGAAGGCTTATGATACAGCCCACAGCTGCCAGAGGCTTCTTCTATCTCAGTGAGAATGCCATTTTTTTGTGAGACCTTAGGCTAAGGGAACAAAGCACCTCTTTGGAAAAAAGTCAGTTTCTTCACACGATTTCTATCTGGAAACAAAGGGAGGAGAAGGGGAGCATCTGAGAATGTACCTTGATCTCTCAAGTTTCTGTTCACTAAACCTGTGGTCAGTGATTGCTTTGCCTTTTCTTTGAGGTTGTCCCTTCAAAGTTCTTTCTCACTTTCCTCCCTCTCAACCTGGTGCTTCTGTGACAGTCGTCGATCGCTGGTTTGACCCCTGAAAGGTTTTGTCAGCTCTACTGAGGTGTTCTCTTTAAATTCTCCCCTCAAGGTGCCCCCACAGACCTGGCACCTCCTTTGTAACAAACGTCTGTGAGGCTCAACTGATCTTAGTGAACTCTTCAAATGGATTAGCTTAAGAGTAAAAAGCAGAGTCAGAGTAACAGGGAAAGGAAGAACTACAGTTTTTTTTTTTTAAGAGGCCAGGGACCATTTCTCAGTCTGAAGGTTGTGAATTGTACCTGGGTATTAATAAAGCTTGAGGTTGTGCTGAATTTTCCAAGCCCCATTAGAAGCATTCACATTTACCTCTGGGAAAAACCTCCGCTACCTGCCTACACTATTAATGTTTAGCACCAAAGCTTGTTCTGTTATGAATTACCTTTGCTTGTTTGGGACAGTTTCTGGGGATCTTGCATGGTGATAATATTATTAACCTTAAGAATAGTTTCACCTTGAACAGGGAGTCCTGCTATACTGGAACACAGAGCTTTGTTACATCTTTTGGGTCTTTGTCTGCCTGAGCCTTCCTTGAACACGCTTTGTTTAAAAGCTGTCACTTTTCACCCAAGGACAGTAGATACAAGGGCCAGGAGGACTGCACCATAGCTTCATGAGCAGAGGGGAAAAGGCAGATGGAATAGAGAAGGGATCACTAAGAAAACGAAGGCTGGAGGAATCAGTTGGGATGGGAGATGCGTGCTGAAAGCAGATAATGGACCAAACATGATGACCTCTCAGTGTCTCAGTGTCTGTGTTGCAAGCCATAATGTCCAAAAGTAGAGAGAGAGTATGGGGAATATTTTCTGCTGTGGAGGCAGTGGGGGAGGGTGGGAAAAGGGGGGTATACCAGGGATATTGGTAGTGGGGAATGTGCACTGGTGGAGGGATGGGTGTTTGGTCCTTGTGTGATTGTAACCCAAACATGAAAGCACCGGTCAGATCTGCTTTGTAGCTTGTCGTTGTGCTGCCCGAGAATCAGGAATGAATTTTACAATTTTTTTTGGTGGGTGGCTTCCAAATGGTGCTCAACTGAACTAGAGGTTCAATGCCAGGGTTGTTTCTTGGGCTCATCGGTGCTGGGATTATCTACGCCACCCTAATAATGACTCCAGGGCAATACCACTGTTGTTCAAGGACTGCCAGAAATACTCTCAGAAATGGGATCAGCTGCATGCATCTTAACCCCTGCATGCACCTTAACTCCTGGATCATCTCTTTGACCCCTCACACCCCTCTTTCATTTCAAGCCTGCAGTTGCTCTCTCAGTCATGGCAATAAGCTGAATTTTATCAGACCTTCCCGGTGCCTGGTGAAATTACAGGTTGTTCCTGGGACAGAGATCTCGAATGAACTTCTATTTTCTTGTGCATGGCTAATTCTCATCCTCCCAATCAGAAGAAGTCAGCAGCCTGACAGCAGGGTAATACACCTCTTCAGCCTTCTCTGCTGATTCTCAGTTTTCAACACCAAGATGAAAAAATCCTTTGCTAAAATAGGTTTCTGGGAATAATGTTGAATATTATTAGAAAACAATAATTTGCACGTGATTCTTCTGACACAGAGCAGAGAGTGATTTGGGAGGTGTCGTTTTTTAGTTTTTATTTCAGTATCACAAATAAATTTAAAGAGGACTTTGTGAAGAAGACAAATAATATGATTGCCCTGCAATGGGAATCCATCCTGAGCGGCCGAGAGTTTGGCTTTTGATCCTTGAGATCCTTGAGAGCCAGCACAGCAACTGAAGCCACAAAGAAACAAACTTGAGAAGTCATATAGATTTTTTAAAAATCATTTCCGTGCATTCTTGCCTCCACTGACCTAATTATGTCACCTACCACCCAACTCTGTACCTAGGCAAAATTGCCACATGACATGTGGCTTTTGTAGTGGAATTTCTCATGGCAGTTTCCCTCCTTTTCTTGAGAAATTTGATTGCAGCACATTTGACTAGTGTAGATGGAGAAGCTGAACCATTTGGCGATTTATTTATTCATGATCTTTATTGCAGTTACACCATCAAGAAGGGAACTACCTTATCCTTCTCCCTCATTTAAGGCAGAGGGGGATTCTGCCTTATCCCCCTCTCTCATTTATTTAACAAATAATTTGTTTTGTATTTTTTGCTTATTTTTGCTTAGGCGGTGCTCAGGGTGCTGACTCTGTGCTGGAGTGACAAGTGGTGGTGCTCAGGGGCTCGTAGGTGGTGATGGGGATTCAAGCCAGTGTTCGCTGTGTTGCGAGGGATGCCCTGCAGACCCTGTGCTCTCAGGCCCCCAACAGAGGGTTGACTGTAGACTGTTTCAGGTATTGGTTTTGTTCTGGGGAGACAGTTTCAAGAACTTGGTTTTGTTTTGTGGCCACACCCAGCAGGGTATATTCTTGGCTCCGTGCTCAGGGATCACTACTGATGGGTTCAAGGGACCCTATGCAGGGTCCACCCCCTCCTGTTTTTTGAACAATCTCTGAGCCACAAGCTGGGAGTATTCCCTGAGCACTATGTGTTGTAGTTTTTATTTATAAATAATTATTTTATTTATTTGTGATACTGAAATAAAGAAACAGCACCTACCAAATCCCTCCCTGCTCTGTTAGGAGAATCACATGCAGATCACTCTGTTCTAGTAAGATACATGTGTTGTTGCCGCCCGCTTGCTTTGCTGGGGTCTTGTAGTGGCACAGTATGAAATTTATATATATATATATGTTTAAATTTTTTTATTAGTGAATCACCATGAGGTACAGTTACAGACTTACAAACTTTTGTGCTTACGTTTCAGTCATACAATGGTCGAGTGCCCATCCCTCCACTAGTGCCCATTTTCCACAACCAATGGTCCCAGCATCCCTCCCACCCCACCCTACCCCGCTTCTGTGGCAGGGCATTCCCTTTAGCGCTCTCTCTTCTTTTGGGTGTTGTGGTTTGCAGTAGAGGTATTAAGTGACCATCAGGAAGGGAGATGTGGGCTGAAAGTAGACTATAGACTGGACATGGTGACACAGTATATTTTCAATGGGTTGGCAGAAAATTTCAGCTGCCTCTGGACCATAGACTGGTGGTTGACCAGCACTGTGCTTGGGCCTGGTTTCTCAGCAGGGGGTTGCCTCTCGGGCTGACTCTGAGAGGTTGTCATCAACAGGTCTTCAAGGTGAGACTGCAAAGGGGCTGTGGTAGTTTCAAGGAAGTGTGGGCGAGACGGCCAGGAGCTATGGTGTGTGTGCTGCGGTTTCTGAAGAGGCGGACAGCAGCTCCTCATGGGAAGCATCTGGCGTCTGCTCCTTAGATCTTGAAATGGAAAAGCCCAGAGGAGAGAGCAGGAGAAGCCCCACTCCAGCTCACACCTGCCCATTCCCCACCTCCAGGGGCTATCCTGCCCCAAAGCACCCATTTCCCACCTGGGCCACTAACCATATGCACTGCATGTGGTCCCTAGGATTGAACCCGGGTTGCCCACGTGCAAGACAAACACTCTACCTGCTGGACTCGAGCTCTGGCCAGAATCTCAAGAACTTCAAGTGCTAGAGAGTAGGAGCAAGCAATTGACAGATTAAGAGAAAGTAAACACCAGATGGTGATAAATTCTAAGAATAAAAAGAACATAGAATCAAGAAAATTTAGAGACAGGCTCTGTGGGGAAGGTAGCTCTTTAGAAAAAGGGTCTTCAGGAAAGACTTTATTGGTACCATTTGGAAAAAGAATGGAGGGGCAGATAGCCCAAATGCAAAGGCTATGAGGGAGTAAGATGCAAGGTCTCAGATGGTTTTGAGCTTGAGGAATGTTATACTTTAAAAATAATTCTGGGTGGGGGGGGTGGGGCTTATAGTACTGCCGGTAAGGCGTTTGCTGTGCACTTGGCTGACCCAGGTTCTATTCCCAGCATCCCATATGAGCCCCCGAGCACCGCCGGTAGTGATTCCTGAGCTCAGAGCCAGGAGTAATCTCTATACCACAGGATTTAAAGCACAATGCAATGCAACTGACCCTGGTTTAGTCCCCAGGACCCACATATGGTTCCCTGAGCACTGCCAGGTGTGATTTTCTACCACAGAGTCAGAGTAAGCCCTGAGCACTGCTGGGTGTGGTTCCAAAGCAAAATTAATCTGACTGGTGTGTTGATACCCAGAAGAGTAAGAGCAGAAGGAGGGAGACCCAGTAAGAGGTAATTAAAGCAATTATGGCATGAGATACGGGTGACTTGGATGAAGGTGTAGTAGTAGAGCTGGTAAAAACTAGGTGAACTCTGGGAATAGGGAAACAGCTCAAAAGGCTGAACCTGCGGTCTGGTATGCCTGGGTGGGACTCTGATCCCCAGAATCTTGCCTTACCCCAGCACCTCCAGGTGTGGTCCTGCGGTGCGGGTCCAGAACAGCACTGCACTGGGTGGGGCCCATGCATTGTGAGTCCAGACAGCCGACAAAACAAGAAAATTGAACAAATGCTGAAAATGTTAGGAAATGGCGTCAACACATTATTGACAGATGGAATGTAGGTTGCAAGGGGTAAAGACGCATCAAGGATAATGTCAATATGCTGCCTATGTTTCCCTGGAGATATTTAAAGGATTTAGGTGTTTAGTCCATTAACATTTGTGAATAATGTGAGACAGGGGTACAGTTCTTTTATTTCCTTTTTGTATTTTGCATGTGAGTATCCAAGTTTTCCCAGCATAAGGTGTTAAAGAGACTTTACTTGCTCCACATAGTGCACCGGACTTCTTTGTTATAACTCAGCTTTACTCATCTGAAGGTTTACTTCTGGACTCTCAGTTCTCTCCTACTGTTGTGAAAGTTTGCCTTTATTTCAGTACCACAGAGTTTTGATTACGTGTGCTAATTACTATAGCTTTATAATATGGTTTAAAGTCAATGAATGAAATGCCCCATTTTATTTTTTCTCAGAATTGCTTTGGCTAGTTAGTGATAAATAGCCAAATAGAACTGGAGCAATAGCACAGTGGGGAGGTCGTTTGCCTTGCACGCAGCTAACCTGGGTTCGATTCCTCCATCCCTCTCGGAGAGAGTATCCCGCCCATATGGCAGAGCCTGGCAAGCTCCCTGTGGCGTAAAAACAGTAACAACAAGTCTCACAATGGAGACGTTACTGGTGCCCGCTCGAGCAAATTGATGAACAATGGGACGACAGTGCTACAGTGCTATTGTTTTCTTGACAAAATTTTGCAGTATTTTTCCTGTTTCTTTGAAAAATATTATTGGAAGTTTGATAGGGATTGAAATTAATCTGTATATTATTTTGGGCAGGAGGGTCATTTTATTTTTTAAATTAAAAGTTAATTTTTTCGACCCAAGAACATGTTAATATATTCCTACATTCTTGTGTTTTCTAAGCGACATCATTCTGTATGTATAATTTTTCACCTTTTTTTCTCAAGTTGATTCCTAGCTACTTAGCTTCTTGTATATCATTGCAAATGGAGATGTTTCCATTCTGTTTAGCATCATCGTTTGCATACAGAACCAGATTTTAAAAAAACTGCTTTTATAATGGGTTACTTTACTGTATAGGTCTATTTATGGGAATTTTTTAATAGGAAGGTTTTGTTGTATCTTTCAGGTTTCTATGCATGATATAATGTTACTTGTGAATAAAGATAGTTTGATTTTTTTCTGATTTGAATTCTTTCCTTTTTCTTTCCTAACTGTTGTGTCTAGAACTTCCATTTCTATGCAGAGTAATAGTGGTGAGAGTAGACATCTTGTCTTTGTCTGATCTTTGAGAAAGGGCCTTCAGTTTTTTGTTACTGAATATGATGCTAACTGTATTTATTTTATATGACCTTTACAATATTAATTTCACTCTACCCTCATTAGTCAAGTGATTTTATTATAACTGTGTATTGACTCTTGTAGAACCCTATGTACCTGTTTATATGATAATTATTTTTATTTTTACTTTGATTACTTGTCACTGTTACTGTTTTTTGGCATATTTAATACAGCACAGGTAGCTTGCCAGGTTCTGCTGTACGGGCAGGATACTCTCAAGTCTCACAATGGAGATGTTACTGGTGTCTGCTCGAGCAAGTCGATGAACATCGTGACTACAGTGCTACTTTTATTAGTGTGTGTATCACACTGATTTGTTTATATATTTGAACAATTTTATATCCTTGGGAAATATTCCACTTGATTGTGTTGTATTGCCCTTTTAAAGTATTGATTAACTTGATCCACTGAGACCTCACTGAGCATCTTTTATCTTTGTTCATCAGGGTTATTGAAATGTTATTTTCTATTTTAGTAAAATCTTTGATCTTAGTTTTAGGGTAATGTTTTTCTCATAGAAATTGGAATAATACCATTTTCTTTGATTTTCTGGAAGCGCTTGAGAAAAAAAAAGTGGCAGGTCCTTTTCTAAAGGTTTGGGGAAACTCACTAGTAAATCTGTGTGGATGTGGCAGTCTTTGTCTTTTGAGACTAAGCTGACGTGGGGATTGTTCTGTGGTCTGGTCCTACATCAGGCTTGGGCTTTAACCAAACGTTCAGTTGTTTAAGCAAGGGCCAGACGTGTTACCTTTAGTCTTTGCAAGCCCTTGATGATTCTGTGCTCACAGTCCTACAGTCACTAGACACAACCGGGAAAGTGCTTCTGTTTTGCCTAGGGCAGCTGTCACTCAGACTACTTTGCCCTTGGCCTAGAATGGCAGAATTTCCAAGTGAGTTATTTCTGTTCAGACAGTGACCATACCTCTCTGACTGGCCTGCAGGGGCCAGTACACCTACATCAGTTCAATAATTCCCAGTTTTGGCTGTCTTGCCTAGCATCGTTCTTGCCTCCCTGTCAGTTTTTGTAGAGGTTTTGTGTTTTGCTTTCTTATCCATGTTTTTTATTTTTTCTGACTCAGAAAATCCTTACTTTGCTTAATTCCCAAGTATTTGTGTCCTCCTTCCACCTCCATTTCTGATTAATTTTCATTATCAAAGCATCATGGTTTGAGAGGCTCATACAATTTCTATATTCTTGATTTTCTGGAATTTTTTTAAACCCTTCCATCACCTATGATTCCTGTGGAGCATCACTGGGAACAACTTCTGAGCACAGAGTCAGCAGTAGCTCCTGGAGCTGCAGGTGTGCCTCCTATCTCCTTTAAAAGACCCCTGACAACTGTATTATAGAATATGCTTACCATGTTATGGGGTGGACTGGTGGAGACTTGTGGGTTGAGGGGGAGGGACACTCTAGTGGAAGGTGAAAGGTTGGAGTGTTGTATGCATGAAATTCTGTATTAACAGCATAGTACACAGTGGTGCCCAAAATGTAAAAGAATAAAAGATTAAAATGACAGTTACATTCATCTTTGGGATGTGGGAAACAGTGGGAATGAAATTTCCATAGAGGGGCTGGAGCAATAGCACAGCGGGTAGGACGTTTGCCTTGCAGGCGGCCGACCCAGTTCAATTCCCAGCATCCCATATGGTTCTCCGAGCACCGCCAGGAGTAATTCCTGAGTGCATGAGCCAGGAGTAACCTCTGTGCATCACCGGGTTTGACCCAATAAGAAAAAAAAAAGAAATTTCCATAGAGATTTCAGAAGGGACCCTGGCTTATTTATTGGATCATTTTACATATAATAACTAAAATATGGATACTTCAACAGGAGGAAGTGTTCATCAATTGTTGATTCAGTAAATCATCTATATTTTAAAAAACCATAGAGGTAGATTTATGTGTATAGATCATCTGTATTCATGTTTATATTTTGTACAAAGCATAAAACTTTCCATTTATAACAAAACAGAAAATGCAAAGCGAAATAAGTGAGAAAAAATAAATATTTGATGATTTCACTTATATGTGAAATTAAGAATGTAAAAGACACACTAGACAAAAAGGTCACACTAACAGACATTGATAATAGAACTCAGATTTCTTGAGGAGAAGGTGTGAACAGAGGGAGAAAAGGTAGATATGGAAAAATAGAGTAAAATTAGAATTACTGTCACTGTTATCTCGTTGCTCATTGATTTGTTCAAGCAGGCACCAGTAAAGTCTCTCATTGTGAGACTTATTGTTACTGCTTTTGGCATATCCAGTACGCCACGGGTAGCTTTGCCAGGCTCTGCCATGCAGGCGAGATACTCTCGGTAGCTTGCCAGGCTCTCTGAGAGGGGCGGAGGAATCGAACACGGGTAAAATTAGAATAAAATTTAATATGTCAAAGTGGATACGTTTTAAAAAAAACTATCTGAAGACATTCCAACAAAGAGAAAAGGACCCACAGGCCATAAAATAAATATTAAACCCAAAAATGAATGAGCCTTTGGGCTTGAGAGATAGTGCTGTGGGAAGGTTCTTGTCTTGCATGGAGCCTACTCGAGTTCAATCCCAGGCATCCCATATGGTACCCTGAGCATTGCCAGGAGAGATTACTGAGTACAGAACTTGCTGGGTGTGGACCTAAACAAGAACAAGACAAAAAGAAAAAATAAATGTGTCTAGAAGGTTGCAGACAATCAGTGTAGCATCTGAAAGATAAGGAAATGAGAGACATGTCATATGTAACAGACACCCCGAATTACAGGTTATTAGACTTTGAAGACTAACAGAACTGAATCCTGTTTGGCTATATGACTTTGAATTCTGAACTTAAAAATTCAATATTTATATTTCTTACACTAGAGAGCATGTTTTATATTCATTGGCTTATTTTGACTGCAAAGTATGGCTGGAAATACAGATAGTGTGAAAGGCAGAATAATGATTGCTCAAAGAGATCCCCATAATAATCTTTGGAAGCCGTAGGTATGTTATTATACATGGTCAAAGGGACTTTGTGTATGTGATTAAATTAGGGATTTTGAAATGGAGAGATTTTGCTCTATTATCCAGGCAGGTATAATGTAAATACTAAGATTATTACAAAAGGTAGGCAGGAAATCGGAATCAGAGGCAATGTGATGACAAAGCAATGTTGGAAATGATGTGTTTGCTGACTTTGAAGATGGAAGGGACGAAGAGCCAAGCAACACGGGCAGTTCTGGGTAGCTGGAAACCATTATGAGGGAATGAACTCTCCATGGAAAATCCAGAAGGAATCTGCCCTAAAGGGACTTGATGCTATGCCTGTAGAAGCTATTTTGTTTTTTAAAATGTTACTGCGGAAACCTTTGGTGTCTAAATATTACTGTACTATGCCCACTGCAAAATGCCAATTTTCATTACTGTCCCTTGGTCCCTTCTCATTGTTGTCCCTCCCTCCTTTTATTATTTACCCACCCTCTTCTTGGTAACCTTGCCAGAGTCTAAGGGTTTAATTTTATTGGACTTATTTCTGATTTGTCTCTTCATTTGTCAGTCAAGAGTGGAATCTGATCATTTGCCTTTCTTCTGACTTAATCCACTTGAAGAAGATACCTTCTGGTTATGTGTTGTAGCAAAATGCAAGATGTCAGACTTTTTTTTTAGATTTTTGACCTGATTTAATAAAATGAGATAATCTGTAAGAAAGGGTCTGGTACATAATAAGGGCTCATCTACCTATTTTGGAATTGGGACATTTTCAGTTAGGAATTAATTTATTTTCTTTTCACCAGATTGACTTTTTTTAAATTTATTTATTTTTAATTAGAGAATCACCGTGAGGGTACAGTTACAGATTTATACACTTTTGTGCTTATGCTTCCCTCATACAAAGTTCGGGAACCCATCCCTTCACCAGTGCCCATTCTCCACCACCAGTAAACCCAGCGTCCCTCCCACCCTCCCCAATCCCATCTCTCCCCACCCCACCCTGCCACTGTGGCAGGGCATTCCCTTCTGTTCTCTCTCTCTAATTAGCTGTTGTGGTTTGCAATAAAGGTGTTGAGTGGCCACTGTGCTCAGTCTCTAGCCCTCATTCAGCCCGCAACTCCCTTCCCCCGCATGGCCTTCGACTACATTAAAGTTGGTGATCCCTTCTCTGAGTTGCCCTTTCCCCAGAATGTGAGGTCAGCCTCCAAGCCATGGAGTCAACCTTCTGGTACTTATTTCTACAATTCTTGGGTGTTAGTCTCCCACTCTGTTATTCTATATACCACAGATGAGTGCAGTCTTTCTATGTCTGTCTCTCTCTTTCTGACTCATTTCGCTTAGCATGAAATTTTTCATGCCGATCCACTTAAATACAAAATTCATGACCTCCTTTTTTCTAACAGCTGCATAGTATTCCATTGTATAGATGTACCAAAGTTTCCTCCACCAGTCATCTGTTCTAGGGCATTCGGGTTTTTTCCAGATTCTGGCTATTGTAAACAGTGCTGCGATGAACATACATGTGCAGATGTCATTTCGATTATACTTTTTTGCCTCTCTGGGATATATTCCCAGCAGTGGTATTGCTGGGTCAAATGGGAGCTCAATATCTAAATTTTTGAGAATCGTCCATATTGTTTTCCAGAAGGGCTGAACCAGTCGGCATTCCCACCAGCAGTGTAGAAGGGTCCCTTTCTCCCCACATCCTCTCCAACAGCGGTTGCTTTTGTTCTTTTGGATGTGTGCTAGTCTCTGTGGTGTGAGGTGGTATCTTGTGGTTGTTTTGATCTGCATCTCTCTGATGATTAGTGATGTAGAGCACTTTTTCATGTGCCTTTTGGCCATTCATATTTCTTCCTTGGTAAAGTTTCTGTTCATTTCTTTGCCCCATTTTTTGATGGGGTTGGATGTTTTCTTCTTGTAGAGTTCAACCAGTACTTTATATACCATTGAAATCAACCCCTTATCTGATGGGTATTGTGTAAATATCCTTTCCCATTCTGTGGATAGTCTTTGTATTCTGCTCACTGTATCTTTTGTGGTGCAGAAGCTTTTTAGTTTAATGTAGTCCCATTTGTTGATCTCTGTTTTTACTAGATTGCTTAGTTCCATGTCACCTTTGAAGATGCCTTTATCTTCAATATCGTGGAGGGTTTTGCCGACCTTGTCTTCAATGTACCTTATGGTTTGTGTTCTAATGTTGAGGTCTTTAATCCATTTTGATCTGACTTTTGTGCATGGTGTCAGGTCGAGGTCTAAGCCCATTTTTTTGCATGTGGTTGTCCAGTTGTGCCAGCACCATTTGCTAAAGAGGCTTTCCTTTCTCCACTTCACATCTCTTGCTCCCTTATCAAAGATTAGATGATCGTACATTTGGGGTTGTGTGTAGGGATATTCCACCCTGTTCCATTGGTCTACGGCTCTGCCTTTGTTCCAGTACCATGCTGTTTTAATTGTTACTGCTTTGTAGTGAAGTTTGAGGTTGGGGAGGGTGATGCCTCCCATCGACTTTTTCCCAAGAATTGTTTTAGCTATCCTTGGACGTTTGTTGTTCCATATGAATTTTAGGATTGCTTGATCCATTTCTTTGTTTTTTTTGTTTTTTCTTTTTAATTTTATTTTATTAAATCACCGTGTGGAAGATTACAATGCTTCCGGGCTTAGGTCTCAGTTATACAATGCTGAAACAACCATCCCTTCACCAGTGCCCATATACCACCACCAAAAAAAAAAAAAAAACCCACACAGTACACCTCCCATCCCGCCACCCCACCCCCTACCTTGTAACTGATAAGTTTCATTTTACATTCTGTTTACTTTGGTTACATTCAATATTTCAACACAAACCTCAAACCTCACTATTGCTGTTAGGAGTACCCCACTAGATTCAGACTTACTGTGAAGACAAATAAGGTCCCGCGGACACGCGGTTTTGAATTTCTGTACTTTAAAAAGAAGTCCAGGGAGATTTCTTCCAGATATTAGATAATTGCAGGCTTGAAAACCCAATCTGTGGTCGTCTTAATATGGCGGCCACCGCGCCCTTCATCCCCGGAGAGAAAGAGGCGAGAGAGAGAAATACCTTTCCCCTCCTGGGCAGGCACGGGGCCGAGGCTTAGTTCTCAGGCTGGAGACATTCTGCGAGGAGTTGCTCATGCCAAAAGAGGTTTTTCTGGGTCTGGATTCATGCTTGTGCAGCTGCGGAGAGGCCGCACATGTGTGCGGCCCCCGGGATCACATCTCAGCGGTGGGAGGGGCCGGTGCCTCCCACCTTCCCAAGAGCACCCTCGTGTCCTTTTGCTGCAGTTTTTGTCGTAAATCCCATCTGTGGTCGTCTTAATATGGCGGCCACCGCGCCCTTCATCCCCGGAGAGAAAGAGGCGCGAGAGAGAAATACCTTTCCCCTCCTGTGCAGGCACGGGGCCGAGGCTTAGTTCTCAGGCTGGAGACATTCCTTGATCCATTTCTTTGAAGAATGTCATGGGTATCCTGATAGGGATCGCATTGAATCTGTATAATGCTTTGGGGAGTATTGCCATTTTGACAACATTGGTTCTCCCTATCCACGAGCAGGGTATATGTTTCCATTTTCTCATGTCCTCTTTGATTTCATGGAGTAGCGTTTTGTAGTTTTCTTTGTAGAGGTCTTTTACTTCCTTGGTTAAGCTGATTCCGAGGTACTTGATTTTCTGGGGCACGATTGTGAATAGGATTGCTTTTTTCATGTCCCTTTCCTCTGCCTCATTGTTTGCATATATGAAGGCCATGGATTTTTGGGTATTGATTTTGTAGCCTGCAACTTTACTGTATAAGTCTATCGTTTCTAAGAGTTTCTTAGTAGA